>NC_041386.1:478600785-478686081 GCF_002162155.2 Triticum dicoccoides | reverse complement strand
GTTTTTGTGTCGGATGCATGCGACAGAATTGAAGATTGTCGGCGAGAGAGAGAGAGAGAGAGAGAGAGAGAGAGAGAGAACAGGAGTCCGGGAGAGGGGGAGGTCGCGTTTTATGCATCAAAGACTGATATAAACCATGTTTCGATATAAACTTGCATTCAAATATTTAAATTGGAGAATATGTTGTCTGCAATCCACACATGAACAGATATATGCGTATATCAAACAAGTTCATTAATTTGACTTTCAACATGTTCATGGAGTACTATAATACTGTACAACATGCTACTCAATTGAGGTGTTCAATTTTGGATTTAGTTCACTATTTTGACCTACTGAACGAGCTATTTCATTGAATCGAGATATTTCATTTTGGGTTTGATTCGCATTTTTGAGTGGGTCAACTATTTGTCATATAGTAAATCGCTAGCAACGAGCATGTAAAAACACATTACTCCCGAGCATCATCTCTCCATCTAAAAAAGAAGTGGCAAGCTAATATTTCAAAATTTGATCTGAATCGACTTGGTAAGGTAGACGTGGATGCTCGTTCTCCCAAAATTTGAACGAACCGTTAAACATCCTCTCTGCTCGGTGGAATTCGCCCGAGCAAATAAATGGGAGACGCAAAATTACCGTCCTGTGTGGGACACGCATCAATTGGCCCGTTGTACATCGAGGGTAGGTTCATAACTTCATCCAAGTGCGCCTTCTCCTCGGCCGAAATGACATGTGCCGAATAATTCATAAACCATGGTCGGTAAAACACGCTCTCCTCGCCCGAAATAGCGTGCGCCCACTATTTCAAAATGCGCTCTCCTCGCCCAAAATCGCTCGCGCCCACTATAGTTCAAAACACACCCTCCTCGCCCGAAATCGCTCCCGCCCAGAGAAGAAAAGTTACTCTACTATCCCCGACCCTCAATACACAGACCCAAGCCGAGAAGCCTATAGGCAAGGGTAGAACTGTAACTCCCCCTCACATTTCAGACAAATCCGTCCGTAAGACATGGTTCCACTCCCCTCCCAATTTCCCCCGCCCGCCTCGATTTATACCTCGTGGGCGCCAAATCACCTTCTCCCCGGGAAGCTCCCTTCTCCCGAGCCGCGAAACCTCAGCCCCACCTCCATGGCGCCCCCACCGCACCAATTTCACAGCCGCCCGCCTCCCTAATGCCGGAGACGCTGTCCATTTGAAGAGGTGCACTGGGTCGTGCGCCTCTTACTCCGTGTTGCTGGTGCTGCCTCGACGATGGTCGCATGAATCATACCGGAGCCGATTCATCCCCGTCGTTGTTCACGGCGCCGGAGTGGCTCCAACTTTGGATCCGTCCATAGTCCTGGCGCTGCTTCGGCGTAGCCGTCGACCGTCGCGACATAGCTCTTTCCCTGCCGCCGGTCGCCACCGCAACCGCGCCGGCCTCATCGACTCGGCAGCTGGACCCGCCTACTTCACCATGCCGCCAGATAGGTCTCACCCTCATCTCAAATCACTTTATTTAGGCGTCAGTTGTCTGAAGTTTTATTCTGGGCCAATTGATTTGCAATGGGAAGCAACACCCCTCGAGGCGGCGGAGCTCCTAAGCTGCCGGTTGGCTGGTGTCTAACGTAAGGGTGCGGGGCCGCAAAGTTCGCCGCGGGAGCAACACTTAGATGGCTATCTTTTAGAGTTGCGTGGGTTGAAGGTACTGCCGCCGGATCTGGATGACGGGGAATCTTTGTGGATTGGCCCAGGGGCGGCGCAACCACGGCAGTGCGGTGGGGCGGGGAGCGGGGTTTTGGCCAGGGCCACAGACGACGGAGGTAGGCTGCTCTGTCGTTGGTTGCTAGCTCTTCGGGGAAGATTCCGAATAGTGTCAGCCGGGAGGCACAAGACGGCCAGCCATCCGGCGTAGATCGGGTAGTACCAAAATAAAATAAAATCGTGTGACCCCAATTTAGTCTTCAGTCAACAGACATGTGACCACTCTCGTACCTTGCTGTTGATCTCTTAGTGTATTTCTTCAGATCAAAGAGATATGTCGTTCTTAACATTATGCGTTATCTGCATCTTCAGACACACCATCTTCCGACTCACCGCAGCTGCTCCAACAAGGGAAGCATACACCAGAAGGGAGCTATAGTCCCCACTCAACAGTTCCCTGCATGGAATGCGCGTGCCCGACATGCACAGCGACAACAACTGCAGGGCCATCCACAAGTCAGCACATTTATGGATGGCAGCCAGATAGGTTGTACCCTCATCTTACTTGTGTGCAACATTTATGGCTTTGTTATTCATCTAAGCATGGAAAATAGATCATCACATTTCACTGTATATTCATGCTGATCTCTTGCGGGTCTTGTTCAGGAGTTAACGTTGTTCCATAGTTTAGCTAAGATACTTGTTCTTTAGGTAACACTGTTCCATAGTTATCATCCATCAGCCAATGCTATCCCACAGGCTGGTGATTATAGTATTATACCACTTATAGTATTTCCTATGTTGTTCTTTAATACTTTTGTGTGCCAGCTAGTTAATCTCGAGTACAAACGATACATATTCTGTAGCTTTCATCTGTGTTCTCCCTTTAGTTTATGAGACCTATTGCTGCTAGCTAACGCCAGTACTACTATTTATGGCGTCTCCTACAGGCACTCATTACATAAATCTAACTACTAGTTGTCTTCCATGCATGTCAGATATAATTGCACACACTGATATATCCACAAAAACCTCACGGAGCAATGTAAAGGCCAATAAACTTGATGTCAATGATACCCAATATGATGGAACATGTAAAGTCAGTTCTTCAGAAGACTTGCAGAAAGATGATGAATCCACTTCACCCCACAAGGTCCTTGCTCTAACTTGGCATGTGATATGGGTACAACATGCATATAATGTCCTGGAGTGTATCTACTCTGTTACAATGCCATGTGCTTAGCATGCTGATCATGCATGTAAATATGTCATGCCTTCCTGTTTTTCAGTACCTATTCCATTCATGATAACATGTTTTCAAATTTAAGTACTGTCATTCTACTCTATCGCAATGCCATCTGCTTAATTTGGACATCATGCTTCTAAATATCTTATGCATTGCTATTCATCAGTATGTACTTCATCTGTCTACCATACCATGTTTTTTACATTGAAGTGTTGTTCTAGTGCTCTGTTGCAATGCCATCTTATTTTCCCAATCATACACGTGTATGTTGCCTTAGTTATTTTTGTATGTATTCCGCTAGCATACAGTTTTACATTCAACTAGTGTTTTTTTTGCTGTGTTGTCCTGTCGTATCCCTAGATCTTACACCATACTCCCTCCGTCCGGATTACATGTTGCCGAAATGGATAAAAAGGATGTATCTAGAAATAAAATACGCCTAGACCCATCCATTTTTTTCCGGATGGAGGGAATACATGTCAATATGTCATGCCTTTCTATTCTTCGGTACCTATTCCATCTCTCTGATGCCGCATGTTTTATAATTAAAGCACCATTCTTCTATACAAGGCATGCAAGGGGAAGACGACTATGTTAGAATCTGAAGGGTTACAAACAAGGCCTTTGCAAAAGATCCAAATGTCAGGACATAATAAACCAACTCCAGTTTTTAAAGATACTGCTCCAACACAGAGAAACCCAACTCCTACTGATAATAAGCAGATTCCAGTGGCCAAAGAACTAGTCCGCTCCAGTCCAGCAAAAATATGTCAACTCAACTCTAAGAAGCGTGTGCGTATCCTTGCATCATGAAATTTTATAGGATGCTGATCATATTTTCTACAGGTTTCTTACCCATCTCTCTTTTAGAAAATAAGCTTAACAGATAGAAGAATTTCTGCACTGGTATCGTCTGTGAGGAAAGATTCTTGCAGGATTTCTCTGTACTCCAATGCAGATGTAAGTACCTGTTGTATATCACTATATTTTTATATCAGCATGTATTTTGTTAATCGGCGTGAATCCAACCTTTATCTGATCTAAATTTAGTTGTAGCAAAATGTATGATTAAAGGCCACAATGTTGATTTTTGTAAGGAAAACTGCCTGGTAGTTTTGCATCCTGAGCGGCATGAGTGTACTATCTCATATCAGTGGGTTTGATTACTTTGGTTCTGCAGTGGGTTTTCAGTGTTTTTTTACTGTGTTGTCCTGTCGTATCCCTAGCTCTTACATCATACTCCCTCCGCCCGGATTACATGTCGCAGAAATGGATAAAACTGGATGTATCTAGAACTGAAATACGCCTAGACCCATCCATTTATTTCCGGATGGACGGAATACATGTCAATATGTCATGCCTTTCTATTCTTCAGTACCTATTCCATCTCTGCTATAGCATGTTTATAATTGAAGCACCATTCTTCTATATAAGGCATGCAAGGGGAAGACGGCTATGTTAGAATCTGAAGGGTTACAAACCAGGTCTTTGCAAAAGATCCAAACGCCAGGAAATAATAAACCAACTCCATTTTTCATAGATACTGCTCCAGCACAGAGAAACCCAACTCCCACTGATAATAAGCAGATTCCAGTGGCTAAAGAACTAGTCCACTCCAGTCCAGCAAAAGAATGTCAACTCCATTCTAAGAAGCGTGTGCGTATCCTCGCATCATGAAATTTTATAGCATTCTGATCATATTTTCTACATGTTTCTTACCCGTCTCTCTTTTAGAAAATAAGGTTAAACGATACAAGACTTCCTCCATTGGGATCGTATTCGAGGAAAATATCTTGCGGGAATTCTCTGTGCTCCAGTGCTGATGTAAGTACCTGTTGTATATCACTATATTTTTAGATCAGCATGTATTTTGTTAATCGGCCTGAATCTAACCTATATATGATCTAAAATTAGTTGTAGCAAAATGTTAAAGGCTCCAATGTTGATTTTTGTAAGGAAAACTGCCTGGTAGTTTTGCGTACTAAGCTGCATGAATGTGCTATCTCATATCATGCACATTACTGAATTGTAGTGCTTCTCTGGTTGCCCATTCATTCATTGTGTCAATGTTGCTTTCGTATTACCTTACCTGGCTGATGATAGCTGTGCCATATTGTGTTAATTTGGTGTAGGCTAGTTGCCCAAATGCTCATTGTGTCAATGTTGCTTTCCTATTATATGACTTGGCCAATGATAGCAATGCTAGTGTATTAATTTTGTGCAGGCTGCTGAAGATAAGAAGACAAACTCTGAAAACAGCAAGGCAACCCCATTGTTTCTTTCCAGTAAATCTAGGCTAGGTAATATGGCAATAACTCATGATTAATCTGTTTGGTTCCCGTCCTAATTTATGTTATGATGCAGTGCTCAAGACACTCTCCACTATCAATAATACAAGCCTGCCAAAATCGCCATCTGAATCTGTTCAGTATCCTCTGTCTCGAATGCGATGGAATAAATGTATGTTTGTGAACCAATTAATGGCTGAAGCAATGATGGAAATGGTGGATGAATCAGAGGTGCAGAGTCGTGCGACACCACAATTGATCGATGTTTTCAGAGACAGTGTGGCAAAGCAGCAAGAACTTGCCCACATGCTTATGGGCGTCATCTGTGCTGAGGTTGCAGATTGTGACGTTGTAGATGGTTAGGTTCTGCTCATTTATTTGCACTGGCATCAATCTTTGATTGCCCAGTGGATGTAATTTCCTATAATATATTTTGGATGTGCAACGTTATTCCCTGTGTGCCATACCTTTGCTCGTCGTAATGGGCTCAAATTATCTAATTTGGCCTAAAGACATGAACGAACTTTAGTGGGCCCATTAAGTTAATGGGCCGTTAATAGGCCGAAAGTTAATGGTCGGCTCTCTTACCTCCCGGGTCGTTAACAGGCCGACATCGAAGCGGGCAACAGGTGGCCCCAATTTATTTCACGGGCCGTTAACAGACCGTTACTAAGTTTGGGCTACATATGGCCCAACTATACTGTAGGCCTTTAGCAGGCCAAAAGAGACAGCGGGCTTGTATTGGACCATGAAGAGCATGGGCCGCTAAGAGGCCGAAAGTCAGGTCGTATTGTAAACGGCCCAACTGTGTTGTGGGCCTTTAGCAGGCCGAAAGAGAAACCGGGCTGGTATTGGACCATGAAGGGCATGGGCCGTTAAGAGGCCAAAACTAAGGTCCGACTACAAATGGCCCAACTCTTTTATGGTCCGTTAATAGGCCGAAAGGCACATAGGGCCGGGAATTGGCCCAACACTTAAATGAGTCGCTAAAAGGACAAAACTCAGGTCCGACTACAATTGGCCCAACTGATTTATGGGCCGTCAACAGGCTGAAAGTGACACCGGGCCAGAAATTGGCCCAACACTTAAATGGGCCGCTAAAAGGCCGAAACTCAGGTCCGACTACAAATGGCCCATCAGATTTATGGGCCATCAACAGGCTGAAAGACACACTGGGCCAGAAATTAGCCCAACATTTAAATGGGTCGCTAAAAGGCTGAAAGATGTACATCCTAAAAATTGGCCCATCCATTAAATGGGCCGTTAACATGCTGAAATCTCATCGGGCCAATATTGAGCCCAAATATATAGCGGACTGTTAACAGTCTCGAACTGACGATGGGCTGCAATGGTGTCAAATCTTTAATGGGCCGAATTGGCACATCTCATATGGGTCGTGGGCTTAAATGGACCTGACACAAGTAGGCCTTATATGGGCCGCCCTGCTAATTTTTACTGGGCCAGCCTTTTTCACCGGAATGGGCCACTGTTGGGCTGTGCCACGTCTCGACCTATCATAGGCGCCTCCTGTCCAATGAGTGGAAGACATCTGTCCCAACGATGAGCCGACACGTGTTTCCTCTAGCCAATGATGATTTTACACATGGAAAATCCCCATTGGTCGGGGCTGTTAATGGGTTATCGGATCCAAAACCCGACCCGATAGCTTAATGGCATTCCGTTACGGTGGATGCCACGTGTCGATCACCCTTGACGAAAGCACTTCTATGGCGCGCGATTTATCGTCATGGAAGTGGACACTTCCGTGATGATAATTTTGGTAATGTCATGGAACACTTCTACGACAGCATAGGTATGACTATCTTGATTCTGTCATAAATTTGTCATGGATGTACATGCATGACAAAAAAGCGACCTACTGTGACAAACACGTATCATCACGGAAGTGTATTTTTTTGTAGTGATGGCTTTTCGCAGTTCCTGCCATAAAATGGCAAGGTGAGTACCTATGACAAAGAATGTGGGAAGAATGGGAGTAAGGAGATATAACTCACCCAGCTTGGAGGGTTGTACATGGAGAATCCATCCCGTGGCTTGATGCGGATGAAATCCTCTTCCTCTCCCTTGAACAGCTCGGACAGGATTTTTGCTAAAGCAGCAGCGTTGTCCGGACCCTTACGCCCGCAACGGGTGGCATCGTCTTCCCCGTTAAAACACCACAAGGGGTGCCCTCGATATTGAAGTGGTTGCACTCCCCGCATTATGCATATTGACATAACCTCGATTACCGTCAATCCTGATTGAGCCAACGCTTTAATCCGGTTCATCAGGTAAAGGACTTCTCTGTTGTCTTCCTCCTGGGGGCTCCGTGGGCGCCAGCTTCGGCGTTTCTTCATAGGAGCATTGTTGAACTCAGGAAGACCCCGCCGAACAGGGTCCGGAAGGGGGACGTCCTCCACATAAAACCATTCCGAAGGCCAGTCTTCGGACGTCTTCTTCGGAGTACCAGACAGCTATCCGGTTTCGGCGATGCGCCATATTTCGGCTCCGCCCACTTGATAAAGTGACCCCTCTTGTGTGCGGGGGACAAGGCAAAATAACCTCTTCCACAGCTCGAAATGAGCCTCGCAGCCCAGGAATAACTCGCAAAGGGCAACATAGCCGGCAATGTATAATATGGAAGCAGGGGTGAAATTATGCAGTTGAAGGCCGTAAAACTCCAGGAGCCCGCAGAGGAACGGATGAATTGGAAATCCGAGTCCCCTTAATAAGTAAGGAACAAGGCATACCCGCTCCCCCGTAGAGGGGCTGGGGAAGCTCTCCGCTTGCTCCCCGCCATTGTAGGTGGCGAGCCTGGCTCGGATAGGAACCATATACGCTGGAGGGAGAAATCCCTTAGTCTGCAGTTTGACTAATCGACTGTGTGGGACAAAACACCTCTCCAAATCACTGGGCTTTGGGCTACGGGTACGGGAGGAGGAGCTGCGGTTGTCAGCCATGCTGGAGTGGATTTTTCCAAAGCGCGCTCCGATGGATTATCGCTGGGGGAGGATGATATGGATTGGATCTAAGAATCCCCATTCCTTTAATAGACAATTTATTTATCTGGCTAGGGGGGCGAATGTAAAAATGCCCTGACTCCTCGTATTCATTCGAGCATGGAAGATAGCCCTTATTGGGCGCGGCAGCCAAGAGGTCCAACATTTATGGGGCCGGACACTGCTTAACCAACATTCAAAATTTGGAGAAGAACCCGCCTTGCAATGCTGAAGACAATCTACGCGCCGGACTTACCGTCATTGAAGCCTGGTTCAGGGGCTACTGAGGGAGTCCTGGATTAGGGGTATCCGGACAGCCGGATTATATCCTTTGGCCGGACTGTTGACTATGAAGATACAAGATTGAAGACTTCGTCCCATGTCCGGATGGGACTCTCCTTGGCGTGGAAGGCAAGCTTGGCAATACGGATATGTATATCTCCTCCTTTGTAACCGACCTTGTGTAACTCTAGCCCCCTCCAGTGTCTATATAAACCGGAGGGTTTTAGTCCGTAGGACAACATACAATCATACCATATACCCACGGATACTTGAGGTGACATTGGAGTAGCTAGGTGACATTAGGGTTTTGGTTGATTTGTGTCTTAAGGTGTTATTCTAGTACGAACTCTAGGGCTGTTTGTGACACTTATAGGAATAGCCCAACGGATTGATTGGAAAGAATAACTTTGAGGTGGTTTCGTACCCTAGTCTAGCTTCTAGGGTTTAGCCTCTCCGATCTCGTGGTAGATCAACTCTTGTACTACTCATATTATCAAGAATAATCAAGCAGGACGTAGGGTTTTACCTCCATCAAGAGGGCCCGAACCTGGGTAAAACATCGTGTCCCCTGCCTCATGTTACCATCCGCCTTAGACGCACAGTTCAGGACCCCCTACCCGAGATCCGCCGGTTTTGACACCGACAGCTGGCTTTACATATTTACAACAACAAGATCAAACAGAGTTTGTAAAAGTTTTTTTATCACTTTGAGTTTGTCAACTGAATTGCTTGAGGACAAGCAAAGGTTTAAGCTTGGGGGAGTTGATACGTCTCCATCGTATATACTTTTCCAAACACTTTTGACCTTGTTTTGGACTCTAACTTGCATAATTTGAATGGAACTAACCCGGACTGACGTTGTTTTCAGCAGAATTGCCATGGTGTTATTTTTGTGCAGAAACAAAAGTTCTCAGAATGACCTGAAACTTCACGGAGAATATTTTTGGAATATATAAAAAATGCTAGCGAAAGAAACAACACCAGGGGGCCCACACCCTGTCCACAAGGGTGGGGGGCGCGCCCCCTGTCTTGTGGGCCCCCTGAGGCTCCACCGACCTCAACTCCAACTCTATATATTCACGTTCGGGGAGGAAAAAATCAGAGAGAAGGATTCATCGTGTTTTACAATATGGAGCCACCACCAAGCCCTAATCTCTCTCGGGAGGGCTGATCTGGAGTCCGTTGCCTACGAGCTTTTCGCATATTGATCTATGCTTAGTTACTTTTCCGTTGCCACTGTTACAATTACTATCAAACTGCTACTGTTACTTTTGCCACTGTTGTCGGTGTCAAAACCGGCGGATCTTGGGTAGTGGGTCCTGAACTTCACGTCTAAGTTCAATGGTAACAGGAGACAGGGGACACAATGTTTACCCAGGTTCGGGCCCTCTCTATGGAGGTAATACCCTACTTCTTGCTTGATTAATCTTGATGAATATGAGTATTACAAGAGTTGATCTACCACGAGATCGTAATGGCTAAACCCTAAAAGTCTAGCCTGTCTGACTACGATTATCTATCTCTCGATCCGGACTAAGACCTATGGTTTATATAGAAACCGGAGGGGGCTAGGGTTGTACAAGGTCGGTTACAGAGAAAGGAATCTTCATATTTGATCGCCAATCTTGCCTTCCACGTCAAGGAGAGTCCCATCCGGACACGGGAGAGAGTCTTCGGTCTTGTATCTTCACAGCCCATTAGTCCGGCCCATGTCCAACAGGTCGGACGCCCGAGGACCCCTTAGTCTAGGACTCCCTCAGTAGCCCCTGAACCAGGCTTCAATGACGAGGTTTCCGGCGTGCAGATTGTCTTCGGCATTGCAAGGCGGGTTCCCCTTTCCGAATACTCCAAGATAGTCTTCGAATGAAACGAACGTGTCTGGATCTACAACACAAGTACCACACACACAGCCATAGAGAGTATAATATTTCACGAGTCCCATCTGCTGACAACTTTTTGCAAGATGACATCACGTCTGTCCAGTCATTATATCGAACCGATTTTGTATGTCGTTCCGTGTTTCGAGATGCGGTTTCCATTGGCACGTCTTGTCAAAGCAGATATCGTGTCCCCTTATTGCGGGATTCTCATCAATAAGGGCGTGGGTAATCCAACCATGCCGTTTGCACAGCCCTTGGGAATAGGAGAGTTTTAGGGCGAGTGGGGAGGCGTTCGATATTCACTGCCTTTATAAGGGGATAAGGACTCCCCTTCTTCACCCACGCCTTCTCTCTTTCTTTGCCCATCCATTCTTGAGCTCTAGCGGCCAAGTTCTCATCTTTCCCCACTCGAGCAAGCAATCAACCATGTAAGGATCCGGAGTTCAAGGCAAGTGGATGGCCTCCCCCATCAAGGAGAAGGACATTACTGAGCTTCAGGTGGCCGGGTATCTGGCGAAGGAAATCGCCCACCGTCTTCCGACCAAGGGGCAAGTCGTCCCTACACTGAAGCCCAATGAGAGGGTGGTATTCATCCCTCATTTCGTCCGCGGGCTACGGTTTCCACTCCACCCTTTCGTCCGCGGGCTGATGTTTTATTATGGGCTAGATTTCCATGATCTAGCCCCGAACTCCTTCCTCAACATCTCAGCATTCATTGTCGTGTGTGAGGCCTTCCTCCGCGTCCAACCCCACTTTGAATTGTAGCTCAAAATCTTCAACGTGAAGCCGAAGGTGGTGGATAGTCAGCATGCGGAGTGCGGAGGCGCCATGGTGAGCAAGATGCCCAATGTCACATGTCCCTAGGGTACTTTTGTGGAAACCGTCAAGGAGTGGCAAAAATTGTGGTTCTACATCACAGAGCCCCGAGACGCCACCTGGGCCGTGGCTGCCGAATTCAACTCCGGAGCTCCAATGCGGCTCACCTCCTAGATTGAGAAGGGCCCAAATTGGTCTTCGTCGGACGAGATGATAGCATTGCAAACGCGCATTCAAAGCATGGTGGATAAAAACATTAAGCTTGTTGACGTAATCCAAGTGATGCTAGTTCGCCGGATTCTCCCATGCCAAAGCCGAAGCCTCCCTTTATGGGAATTCAATCCGAAGAAGCACCAAACTCTGGAAAGGCTCTTCGGAACCACTCACGAAGACGCCTGGAAGTTTCTCTTCAAATGCAATGAGACGCCACCAGCCATATACTCGGACCGCGGGCATGACATTACCCACCCCTCCAACAAGGTAAGCCTTTAACGCATCCTCTACTTGCTTGTTTCAAGGAGGATACCTAAACTTTTATTATTTCAGGTATGGATGGAGAGAGCGGAGCGGATTCGATGTCTGGCTCCGCTACCCGAGGAACCAGTCATCCAGCTCCTAGCGAAGATGCTGGTGTCGGTGCCCTATAAGGCGCCGAAGAAGAAGGCCAAGGGGGTCCGGAGTGGCCCCCGTCGCAAGGGAGCTTCGGACGTGTCGTCCAAAGACAAGACTCGCTCCTCCGCCGCCGAAGACGATGACGAGGAGGAGGAACAAAGCATTTCTCCTCCTGGTGAGGGGAGGAAGAAGAGGGCGGCCTCCACAAATCTGGAGGCAGAGGCGCCCAAGAGGGGGAAGGGTCCCCTTGCGGATAACTCCGCGTGGGACGTCGACAACAGCCCGGAGCGAGGCCCCCAAAACAAGCCTCCGGCCACGTCGTAAGTACTAAAACTCGCATGTGTTCATGCGTCCGTCCTCTCTTACTTTATGATATTAATATGTTTAAATGATGCCATTGCAGTCCGGCCCACGACAGCTCCCAGCGATCCTCATCAAGAGGTTCGTTGGATCCAAAGGTGGTGGCTAGTGAGTCACCGGCGGCCGCTCACTCTCCCATGGCCAAGGGTGACGACGAGGTGTTGTCCCAAAGGACCTTCCCCGGCCAGGGAGGGGTCCAGAAGGCCGCCAGGGTGGCGCTAGGAGGCAAAGCCTCGGCTTCCGGACTCATGGGGGAGCAGATCCCCATGGCGACTGGGGATGGGGTCCTTGCTCAATTCGGCCCCCAGCCGAATACAAGTCCGGGGACCTATACGGCTCCGGAATCCGGCGAGCAACCTCCTTCAAAAGAAGGGGGTGTGCCTGTTCCACCGGTGACCTCTGTCCAACCAGAGGCACCGGATAATCTGCTGGAAGCGCTACGAGGCGCTTCCATTGTTGAAGAACACCGTATCCTTATGGGTACGGTGATTGAGAAGGTTAGTCCGTCAAGAGAGGACTGACCGAAGCCTGCAGCGGCCTGCTAACAGGTTTTGAGGTAAGTGGCGTAACAGGGAAAATCCCAATATAGACAGTAGCCCCTGAGACACTCTCCCGTGTTCGGAAAGAAAAGCCGGACAGATGATCAATTAAATTTCATAGGAAACTAACTAAATGTGTCTGATGTGAATAAGCAGGCGTCATTGCTGGCCACTATCGGTGTCAAAACCGGCGGATCTTGGGTAGGGGGTCCCGAACTGTGCGTTTAGGATCGATGGTAACAGGAGACGGGGGACACGATGTTTACCCAGGTTTGGGCCCTCTCTATGGAGGTAATACCCTACGTCCTGCTTGATTGATCTTGATGAATATGAGTGTTACAAGAGTTGATCTACCACGAGATCGTAATGGCTAAACCCTAGAAGCCTAGCTTGTATGACTATGGTAATGAGTATATCCTTTCCGGACTAACCCCTCCGGTTTATATAGACACCAGGGGGAAATCTAGGGTTACATAGAGTCGGTTACATAAGAAAGAATCTTCATAGTCGGTCGCCAAGCTTGCCTCTCACGCCAAGGAGAGTCCAATCCGGACACAGGTATAGTCTTCGGCCTTCATGTCTTCTCAGCTCATCAGTCCGGCCCATGGATAACAGGTCGGACGCCCGAGGACCCCTTAGTCCAGGACTCCCTCGGTAGCCCCTGAACTTGGCTTCAATTACGAGGAGTCCGGCGTGTAGATTGTCTTCGACATTGCAAGGCGGGTTCCCTTCTATCCAAACTTCAAGATAGTATCCAGACTTGTCACACACACACACCATACATAACCACAGAGAGAATATATTTTTACACGAGTCTAATATGCTGACAGCTTTTTACAACATGACATCACGTCTGCCCGTTCACAATTCCAAACCGCTTTCATGTTTCGACGCCCCACGTCCCAAGACGCGGTTGCCATTGGCACGTCTTGTCAAAGTAGAGATCGTGTCCCCTTATCACGGGATTCTCATCAATGCAGGCATGGGTAACCCAACCATGTCATTTATATAGCCCTTGGGAATAGGCGAATCTTAAGGCGAGTGAGGAGGCGTTTAATATTTGTTGCCTTTATAAGGGGGTAAGGATTCCCTCTTCCTCTCTCACGCCCTCTCTCTGTCTCCGCCTTTCCAATATCGAGCTCCAGCGCCCAAGTTCTCATCTCCTTTCCACTCAAGCAACCATGTCCAGATCCGGAGGTCAAGGCAAGTGGATGGTCTCCTCCATCAAGGAGGAGAACATTATGGAGCTTCGGGTGGCCGGATACTTGGCGAAGGAGATCACTCACCGCCTGCCGACCGAGGGACAAGTCGTCCCCATGCCGAAGCCCACCGAGAGGGTAGTGTTCCTCCCCCATTTCTTCCGCGGGCTAGGGTTTCCACTCCACCCTTTCATCCGCGGGCTGATGTATTATTACGGGATAGATTTCCATGATCTGTCCCCGAATTCCTTCCTCAACATCTCGGCGTTTATTGTCGTGTGTGAGGCCTTCCTCCGCATCCAACCCCACTTCGGGTTGTGGCTCAGAGTCTTTAATGTGAAGCCGAAGGTGGTGGATGGCCAGCATGCGGAGTGCGGAGGAGCCATGGTGAGCAAGTTGTCCAACATTTCCTAGCCCAAAGGTACCTATGTGGACATGGTAAAAGAGTGGCAGAAGCAGTGGTTCTACATCACAGAACCTCGCGGCACCAACTGGGCCGCAGCTGCCGAATTCCGCTCCGGTGCTCCCATGCGATTCACCTCCTGGGTCGAGAAGAGTCCGGACTGATCTTCACCTGATGAGCTGATAGCACTGCAGACGTGCATTCAAAGCATGGTAACCAAGAACGTCAAGCTCGTTGATGTGATCCAAGTGATGCTAGTTCGCCGGATCCTTCCGTGCCAGCGCTGAAGCCGCCCTTTGTGGGAGTTCAACCCGAAGAAGCACCAGACCCTGGTGAGGCTCTTCGAAACTCCTCACGAAGGTGCATGGAAGTTGCTCTTTAAGGGAAACGAGAAACCGCCTGCCGCAGATTCAGATCGTGCGCACAACGCTAAACACCTCGCTAGCGAGGTATTTCTTTTTTGATGCATTCTCCACTTGTTTGTTTCAAGGATGATGCCTGAGCTTTTGTTATCGCTTTTTAGGACAGGATGGAGAGGGTGAAGCGAACCCAGTGTCTGGCTCTGCTGCCTGAAGAACCAGTCATCTCGCGTCTAGCGAAGATGCTGGTGTCGGCACCTTATAAGGCGCCGGAGAAGAAGGCTAAGGGTGCCAAGAGTGGACCCCGTCGCAAGGGCACTTCGTACGTGACGTCCGAACATGACGAAGCTCATTCCTCCGTCCCTGAGGACAATGGATAGGAAGAGGAGGAGGAGGAGGAAAACAACCCTCCCCCTGAGGAGAGGAAGAAGAAGAGGGCGGCTTCGGTGCATCCGGAGGCGGAAACGCCCAAGAGGGGGAAGGGTGTCCCAGCGGTCAACACCGCGTGGGATGTTGACATCAGTCCGGAATGACGCCCCCGCACTAAGCCCTAGGCCGCATCGTAAGTGACATGGCTCGCTCATGCGCGCATCTGGCCCTTTCTCTTCATTATCTTGACATAGCTAATTGTACTATTGCAGTCCGGCCCGCGAGCTTATCCAGTGATCCTCATATGGAGGTTAGTTGGCTCCGTCAGAGATGGCGAGCATGTCGCCACCGCCTGCTTATTCCCCCGGGGCCAGGGACGACACCGAAGTGTTATCCCGAAGGACCGCTACGAACCAAGGAGGAGCCCAGGACGCTGTCCGAGAGGCGCCACAGGGCAAGACCTCCACTGCCGGACGGGACACATTGGAGAGCCGATCCCCAAGGAGACTAGCGAAGAGGGACGCATCCAGTTCGGCCCTCGGCCGAATACGATTCTGGAGACCCATATGGCTCCGGAGTCGGGCGAGCAGCCCCCTTTGATGGAGGGGGTGCGCCGCTTCCACCGGTGGCCCCTGTCCATCCAGGGGCGCCGGATAACCTGATGGAGGCACTTCGAGGCGCCTCCGTCCTGGACAAGCACCGTGTCCTTATGGGTGCGGTGATCGAGAAGATTCAGTCCGCCAAGAGTGGACTGAGTGAAGCCTGCAGCAGCCTGTTGATAGGTTTCAAGGTAATAAAGAGAAAAAAACCATGTAGACAGTAGCCCCTGAGACACTTTCCGATGTTCGGTAAGAAGAACCGGATAGAGGATCAATCTTTTGTTATAGGAGACTAACGTAATATGGATGGATAAGCAGGCATCGCTGTTGGCTGCAACCTTGCATGCTGCCTCTGTCTCTGAACTGAGGCAGAGGCTGGAGCGGACCGAGAACGAGCTCAGCGAGGTTAAGGTTCGGCTCCAGGAGAAGCAAGGTGAGTGAAGACTTGCTGTGTGTTCGGAAGGAGTAGGCGCTGTATATTGACCGTAGTGTCGTGATATGTGCAGGAGCCGCGACCGAGGTCGAGGCCCTGAGGAAGGCCCTGGGCGAGGCCGAGGAGAAGGTTGTCCAGCAGCAAGCTGCCTGTAAGAAGCTCAAGGCCCAGGTCAAAGAAGTCCAGCATGAGCTCCAGGATGCGGTGAAAAAATGTGAGGCCTTGGAGCATGATGCGTCGGTTCAAGGGGCCGAACTCGCCAAGGCTCGTCAGAGCGCGGAGACCGCATGGAATGAGGCCCAGGCCGCCCTCCAGGAGATCCAGGAGGCCAAGAAGATCACGGCGAGTAAGGCATTTAAGATGCAAAGCAAGTATGCGGAGAAGCAGTACCTTTTACTAACCCGGGTTCGGAGTTCCCCAGGAGCTTTTGCGGATTCACACGCAGTGTATCAGACGCCACAGAGTCCTATCGAGCCGAAGGAGGGGGTTCTACAGAGAAGCTATTCTGGTTGCAGTATGCGGCGCCAGAGCATCTCGTGTCCTTCACCGATCAGCTGAAACAGCTGGTGGAGCTGCATAGGGTGGCCGAACTAGCCATTAAGGATTTGATAATCCGGTTGTGGCCAGCCGAAGCTATGCGGGGCAGCTACTTCGGACTCGTGAGGCGGATGGTGAACGCCTGTCCTCGGCTGGACGTCGTCAAGCGCTCGGCTTGCATTGAAGGTGCACGCATTGCCTTTGCCTGTTGCAAGATGTGGTGGGCGAAGATGGACGCCGTTGAGGTGACCAAAGGGCCACCAGAGGGCAAGGAGCACCGCACACCCGAACGGTATTTTGCGGATGTCCTGGAGGGGTCTCGCCTTGCGACAGCACAATGTTCGCATGACGTTGTATTTGAATAAATGTATTCATGTTGACCTTGCCTTGTATTAAGAAAAACAAAGCCTGTTTTGGTAATGTAATTTTGTTATGCTTTAATTGTTTCCTCCTGTGCGGCCGTGTTGTATGTAATCTGAGGGTTGGCCAGTCGTCGGCTTCTGCCCTCACGTAGGTAGTACGGAGGTGTTCAGGATGGAATCTAAACAATCTTGATCCAACTATATGGTCCTTGAAGGAGTTGTTTAGCGCAACAAACAAGGCAATCAGACTATACGGCTTAAACACCCTCACTTAGCCATAGGAATTTTATAATAAAGCATGGGCACAGCCCCTGGTTCAAACCAGAGTGCTATCGGCATCTGATCGGGAAGTGCCGATCTTTTGCATAATGCGGAAAAAATCTCCAACGATTTGTAACCCTCGAATAGCTGATCGGCTCTCGCCATATCATGACAGTCAGTTTTCGGCTTTCTCTACTAAGGCGCTCATCTGGTCAAGGCCAGGGCACAATTGCAGTAGTTCTCCCTTTACTACCCTAGCCGATTTAGCGAAACGTAGGGTAGCAAGCACAGGAGTTGGGCAACCCAACTATTGACCAAAGACATGATTCGGAGCCAGTGCATATAATGCTAAATTTGGGGTGCCAAACTTATCTTTAAGGAGTGTTCGGACTTTGTTGCCGTATCATGGGGCGATGGGGAGGCCCTGGCAAATGTGAAGCGTACCAGAGTGTACGGTTGCTAGGAAATAAGTAATATAAAGGAAAACAGAGGGAGAACAGAGATAGGATTTGGGGCCCTTGAACTTGGATCATGAATTGTTTCCATTATAGTTGGGTTAATGCGTCCAAGCACATTGGTACAAAATAATGCAATAAGCAAATGGCTATTCGACATGCCACAACCGGAGGAGAGCTGCGCGTGGGTCCCGAGAACGGTTAGAGTAATCATTGGATTGGCCTCTAGGGCCGCCCCTGTGCACCTCTGCTCCATGTCGATCCAGTGTATTTGTCCTTTGACAGGACCATAAATCAGGCCGTCGAAAGAGGCTTGCATGAGATAAACCTGCAAAAAAGGGGAAAAGGAAATAGTAAAGTTATATGTGTGTCCGGGATCGGTCTGGCCGAACTGTAGATCCCGGGCTAGCTTGTGCCTCCGTCAATGTCCATGGAATTTTGAGTGTGTAATTATGTACGCGTGGTACGAATGCCACTACTTCATTGGGACTGTGACGGAGGCCGAATTGTTAATCGAGTTCTTGACGAACTGTGTTGTCATGTTGCAGTGTAGTCCGGAACCTCTTAATGATGTCCAGGGGCTCGGCAGCCATACTATGGTGCTGCTTGAGAAGACCGCTCTATACCTCTGCTGCTAGGGTGGCGGCGTGCTCTTCTGTTCGGAGGGAGCATTCAATATTGCCATTGACAGTTATGACACCGCGTGGACCGGGCATCTTGAGTTTGAGATAAGCATAGTGTGGCACTACATTGAATCTAGCAAACGCGGTTCGTTCGAGCAGTGCATGGTAGCCACTGCGGAAGGAGACGATATCAAAGATTAACTCTTCACTTCAGAAGTTTTCCGGAGAACCGAAGACCACCTCCAGCCTGATTGAGCCCGTACAGCGGGCCTCTACGCCTGGTATGACTCATTTAAAGGTAGTCTTTGTTGGTTTGATTCGTGAGGGGTTAATGCCCATCTTCCGCACTGTGTCCTGATAAAGCAGGTTGAGGCTTCTACAACCGTCCATCAGGACATGTGTTAGGTGAAACCCATCGATAATTGGGTCAAGGACTAGTGTGGCTGAACCACCATGGCGGATACTAGTTGGGTGATCTCGACGATCGAAGGTGATCAGGAACGGTGACCACGGATTGAATTTTGGGGCGACTGGCTCTACCGCATAGACATCCCTGAGTGCTTGCTTGAGCTCCCTTTTGGGGATGTGTGTAGCGTATATCATGTTCACCGTTTTGACTTGAGGGGGAAATTTCTTCTGCCCGGCAGTGTTCGGCTGTCGGGGCTCCTCGTCCTCGTCCTCACTTTGTGATCCCTTTTCTTTGTTTTCTGCATTTAACTTGCCAGCCTGTTTGAAAACCAAATAGTCTCTGTTGGTGTGATTGGCTTGTTTATCTGGGGTACCATGTACACAGACGATCGAGTATGCGATCCAGGCTGGATGGTCCCTCACTATTCCTTTTGTAGGGCTTCTTTCGCTGGCTGGACTTGGAGCCGCTGAATCCGGCATTAACGGTGGTGTCATCGATGTTGTCGCCATTGCTTCGGTGTTTGTGTCTGTTGCGCCGGAGCTTGCCGGGGTTCTTGGCCTCGGAGGGGCCTATCTCGCTGGCTGTGTTTTTACTACGAGCCAGCCAGCTATCCTCACCCGCGCAAAAGCGGGTCATGAGTGTCGTAAGGGCTGCCATGGACTTCGGCTTTTCTTGGCCAAGGTGGCATGCTAGCCATTCATCATGGATGCTGTGTTTAAAGGCCGCTAGGGCTTCGGCATCCGGACAGTCAACGATCTGGTTCTTTTTGGTTAGGAACCTAGTCCAGAATTTTCTGGATGATTCTCCAGGTTGTTGAACTATGTGGCTTAAGTCATCGACATCGGGTGGCCGAACATATGTACCCTGGAAGTTGTCAAGGAAGGCCTCTTCCAAGTCCTCCCAGCAGCCGATGGAATTTTCGGGCAAGTGCTACCTCTTGAGCACTACGTTGGATTTCCCCGAAGAGGAGAGGATGATGCAGCAAAGTAGCGTAAGTATTTCCCTCAGTTTTTGAGAACCAAGGTATCAATCCAGTAGGAGGCTACGCGCGAGTCCCTCGTACCTACACAAAAACAATAGCTCAACGCAACCAACGTGCTTAGGGGTTGTCAATCCCTTCACGATCACTTACTAAAGTGAGATCTGATAGAGATGATAAATGATATTTTTGGTATTTTGGTATAAAGATGCAAAGTGAAAAGTAAAAGGCAAAGTAAAAAAGCAAAGCAATAATAAAGTGATGGAGATTGATATGATGAGAAAGAGACCCGGGGGCCATAGGTTTCACTAGTGGCGTCTCTCAAGGGCATAAGTATTCTACGATGGGTGAACAAATTAGTGTTGAGCAATTGACAAAATTGAGCATAGTTATGAGAATATCTAGGTATGATCATGTATATAGGCATCACGTCCAAGACAAGTAGACCGACTCCTGCCTGCATCTACTACTATTACTCCACTCATCGACCGCTATCCAGCATGCATCTAGAGTATTAAGTTAAAAACAGAGTAACGCCTTAAGCAAGATGACATGATGTAGAGGGATAGTTGCATGCAATATGATAAAAAAACCATCTTGTTATCCTCGATGGCAACAATACAATACGTGCCTTGCTGCCCCTTCTGTCACTGGGAAAGGACACCACAAGATCGAACACAAAGCTAAGCACTTCTCCCATGGCAAGAAAAACCAATCTAGTAGGCCAAACCAAACTGATAATTCGAAGAGACTTGCGAAGATAACCAATCATACATAAAAGAATTCAGAGAAGATTCAAATATTATTCATAGATAGACTAGATCATAAACCCACAATTCATCGGTCTCAACAAACACACCGCAAAAAGAAGATTACATCGAATAGATCTCCACGAGAGAGGGGGAGAACATTGTATTGAGATCCAAAAAGAGAGAAGAAGCCATCTAGCTACTAACTATGGACCCATAGGTCTGAAGTAAACTACTCACACTTCATCGGAGGGGCTTGGATGATGATGTAGAAGCCCTCCGTGATCGATGACCCCTCCGGCGGAGCTCCGGAATAGGCCCCAAGATGGGATCTCATGGATACAGAAAGTTGCGGCGGTGGAATTAGGTTTTTGGCTCCGTATCTGATCGTTTGGGGTACGTAGGTATATATAGGAGGAAGGAGTATGTCGGTGGAGCTTCGAGGGGCCCACGAGGCAGGGGGCGCGCCCTCCACCCTCGTGACCGCCTCGTGGCTTTGTTTACGAAGGGTCCAAGTCTCCTGGATCTAATCTGATGAGAAAATCGCGTTCCCGAAGGTTTCATTCCGTTTGGACTCCGTTTGATATTCTGTTTCTCCGAAACACTGAAATAAGCAAAAAAACAGCAATTCTGGGTTGGGCCTCCGGTTAATAGGTTAGTCCCAAAAATAATATAAAAGTGGAAAATAAAGGCCAATATAGTCCAAAACATTAGGTAATATAGCATGGAGCAATCAAAAATTATAGATACGTTGGAGACATATCAAGCATCCCCAAGCTTAATTCCTGCTCGTCCTTGAGTAGATAAATGGTAAAAACAGAATTTTTGATGCGGAGTGCTACTTGGCATAATTTCAATGTAAATCTTCTTAATTGTGGTATGAATATTCAGATTCAAAAGATTCAAGACAAAAGTTAATGTTGACATAAAAATGATGATACTTCAAGCATACTAACAAAGAAATTATGTCTTCTCAAAAGAACATGGCCAAAGAAAGCTATCCCTACAAAATCATATAGTCTGACTATGCTCTATCTTCACCACACAAAGTATTTAAATCATGCACAACCCCGATGACAAGCCAAGCAATTGCTTCATACTTTTGACATTTTCAAAACTTTTTCGATCTTCACGCAATACATGAGCGTGAGCCATGGATATAGCACTATATGTGGAATAGAATGGTGGTTGTGGAGAAGACAAAAAGAGGGGAAGATAGTCTCACATCAACTAGGTGTATCAACGAGCTATGGAGATGCCCATCAATAGATATCAATGTGAGTGAGTAGGGATTGCCATGCAACGGATGCACTAGAGCTATAAGTATATGAAAGCTCAACAAAAGAAACTAAGTGGGTGTGCATCCAACTCGCTTGCTCACGAAGACCTAGGGCATTTTTAGGAAGCCCATCATTGGAATATACGAGCCAAGTTCTATAATGAAAAATTCCCACTAGTATATGAAAGTGACGGAATGAGAGACTCTCTATCATGAAGATCATGGTGCTACTTTGAAGCACAAGTGTGGTAAAAGGATAGTAACATTGTCCCTTCTCTCTTTTTCTCTCTTTTTTTTGTTTTTCGTCCGGAGTCTCATCCCGACTTGTGGGGGAATCATAGTCTCCATCATCCTTTCCTCACTTGGGACAATGCTCTAAAAAATGATGATCATCACACTTTTTATTTTTTCTTACAACTCAACAATTACAACTCAATACTTAGAACAAAATATGACTCTATATGAATGCCTCCGGCGGTGTACCGGGATATGCAATGAATCAAGAGTGACATGTATGAAAGAATTATGAACGGTGGCTTTGCCACAAATACGATGTCAACTACATGATCATGCTAGCAATATGACAATGATGGAGCGTGTCATAATGAACGGAATGGTGGAAAGTTGCATGGCAATATATCTCGGAATGGCTATGGAAATGACATGATAGGTAGGTATGGTGGCTGTTTTGAGGAAGGTATTTGGTGGGTGTATGATACCAGCGAAAAGTGCGCGGTATTAGAGAGGCTAGCAATGGTGGAAGGAAGGAAAGTGCGTATAATCCATGGACTCAACATTAGTCAAAAAGAACTCATATACTTATTGCAAAAATCTAGAAGTTATCAAAGCAAAGTATTATGTGCATGCTCCTAGGGGGATAGATTGGTAGGAAAAGACCATCGCTCATCCCCGACCGCCACTCATAAGGAAGACAATCAATAAATAAATCATGCTCCGACTTCATCACATAACGGTTCACCATACGTGCATGCTACGGGAATCACAAACTTTAACACAAGCATTTCTCAAATTCACAACTACTCGACTAGCATGACTCTAATATCACCATCCTCATATCTCAAAACAATTATCAAGCACCAATTTTTTTCTTAGTATTCAACGCACTCAAAAGAAAGTTTTACAAATCTTGAATACCAAGCATATTATTGTTAAGCAAATTACCATGCTATTAAGACTCTCAAAATAATCTAAGTGAAGCATGAGAGATCAGTAGTTTCTATAAAACAAATCCACCACCGTGCTCTAAAATATATAAGTGAAGCACTAGAGCAAAACTATAAAACTCAAAAGATATAAGTGAAGCACTAGAGTAAAACTATAGAGCTCAAAAGATATAAGTGAAGCACATAGAGTATTCTATCAAATTCCAAATTATGTATGGCTCTCTCAAAAGGTATGTACAGAAAGTATGATTGTGGTATACTAACAAGCAAAGCCTCAAATCATAAAAGACGGTCCAAGCAAAACACATATCATGTGGTGAATAAAAATATAGCTCCAAGTAAAGTTACCGATAGAAGTAGACGAAAGAGGGGATGCCTTCCGGGGCATCCCCAAGCTTTGACTTTTTGGTGTCCTTGGATTATCTTGGCGGTGCCATGGGCATCCCCAAGCTTAGGCTCTTGCCACTCCTTGTTCCATAATCCATCAAATCTTTACCCAAAACTTGAAAACTTCACAACACAAAACTTAAAGTAGAAAATCTTGTGAGCTCCGTTAGCGAAAGAAAACAAAATACCACTTCAAAGTACTGTAATTAAATCATTATTTATTTATATTGGTGTTAAACCTACTGTATTCCAACTTCTCTATGGTTTATAAACTATTTTACTAGCCATAGATTCATCAAAATAAGCAAACAACACACGAAAAACAGAATCTGTCAAAAACAGGACACTCTGTAGTAATCTGTATCTAGCGCAAGATCTGGAACCCCAAAAATTCTAAAATAAATTTATGGACGTGAGGAATTTATCTATTAATCATCTGCAAAAAGAATTAACTAAATATCACTCTCCAAATAAAAATGACAGCAGTTCTTGTGAGCGCTAAAGTTTCTGTTTTTTACAGCAAGTTCTACAAGACTTTCCCCAAGTCTTCCCAACGGTCCTACTTGGCACAAACACTAATTAAACACAAAAAAACACAACCAAAACAGAGGCTAAATAATTTATTTATTACTAACCAGGAGCAAAAAGCAAGGAATAAAAATAAAATTGGGTTGCCTCCCAACAAGCGCTATCGTTTAACGCCCCTAGCTAGGCATGACAAGCAAGAATAGATCTAGGTATTGTCATCTTTGGTAGGCAATCCATAAGTGGCTCTCATGATAGATTCATATGGTAATTTTATTTTCTTTCTAGGGAAGTGTTCCATGCCCTTTTTTAATGGAAATTGAAATCTAATATTCCCTTCCTTCATATCAATAATTGCACCAACCGTTCTAAGGAAAGGTCTACCGAGAATAATAGGGCAAGAAGGATTGCAATCTATATCAAGAACGATAAAATCTACGGGCACATAATTCCTATTTGCAAAAATAAGAAAATCATTAATTCTTCCCATAGGTTTCTTAATAGTGGAATCCGCAAGATGCAAGTTTAGAGAGCAATCATCAAAATCACGGAAATCTAGCAAATCACAAAAAGTTTTGGGAATAGTAGAGACACTAGCACCCAAATCGCACAAAGCATAAAACTCATAATCTTTAATTTTAATTTTAATAGTAGGTTCCCACTCATCATAAAGTTTTCTAGGGATAGAAACTTTCAACTCAAGTTTTTCTTCATAAGATTGCATCAAGGCATCAACGATATGTTCAGTAAAGGCTTTATTTTGACTATAAGCACGAGGAGAATTTAGCACGGATTGCAACAAGGAAATACAATCAATTAAAGATTAATTTTCATAATTAAATTCCTTGAAATCCAATATAGTGGGTTTAGCATCATCTAGGGTTTTATTTCTTTTAATCCCACTTTTATCAATTTCACCATCAAGATCTAAATACTCCGAATTTTTAGAACGCCTTCTAGGTAAAGGTGGATCATATTCAGTCCCATCATTATCAAGATTAATATTGCAAAACAAAGATTTAATAGGAGATACATCAATAACTTTTAGATCTTCAACTTGATTTTCATAGGAATCTGGTTTAGCGGCCATCTTATTGACTAAGGTAGCTTGCATATCCGAAATTTCAGCAGTTAATTTTTCAAGACGAGCAATTTGGGATCTTATACCATCAAATTCTTTAGACATATCATCGAGCTCTTTATTCATATAACTCATAAAACTTTTTGTTCCTTAAGCTCATTTCTAAACAAATTATTATGCTCAAATTGCAAAACGATAAACTTCCTGACGTTGTTTTCGATCTCCTCTAACCTTTTAAGGTGAAGATCACCGAATCTAGTAAGAGCCATCGTGACAAACAAGCAATCCAACACATGAGCAAACAAAAAGCAAACGGGCAAAAGAGGCAAATAGAGAGGGAGGATAGAAAGAGAGGGCGAATAAAACGGCAAGGGTGAAGTGGGGGAGAGGAAAACGAGAGGCAAATGGAAAATAATGTAATGCGGGAGATAGGGATTGTGATGGGTACTTGGTATGTTGACTTTTGCACAGACTCCCCGGCAACGGCGCCAGAAATTCTTCTTGCTACCTCTTGAGCACTGCGCTGGATTTCCCCGAAGAGGAGAGGATGATGCAGCAAAGTAGCGTAAGTATTTCCCTCATTTTTTGAGAACCAAGGTATCAATCCAGTAGGAGGCTACGCGCGAGTCCCTTGTACCTACACAAAAACAATAGCTCAACGCAACCAACGCGCTTAGGGGTTGTCAATCCCTTCACGGTCACTTACGAAAGTGAGATCTGATAGAGATGATAAATGATATTTTTGGTATTTTTGGTATAGAGATGCAAAGTGAAAAGTAAAAGGCAAAGTAAAAAAGCAAAGCAATAATAAAGTGATGGAGATTGATATGATGAGAAAGAGACCCGGGGGGCATAGGTTTCACTAGTGGCTTCTCTAAAGAGCATAAGTATTCTACGGTGGGTGAAGAAATTACTATTGAGAAATTGACAGAATTGAGCATAGTTATGAGAATATCTAGGTATGATCATGTATATAGGCATCACGTCCAAGACAAGTAGATCGACTCATGCCTGCATCTACTACTATTACTCCACTCATTGACCACTATCCAGCATGCATCTAGAGTATTAAGTTAAAAACAGAGTAACGCCTTAAGCAATATGACATGATGTAGAGGGATAGTTTCATGCAATATGATAAAAACCCCATCTTGTTATCCTCGATGGCAAAAATACAATACGTGCCTTGCTGCCCCTTCTATCACTGGGAAAGGACACCGCAAGATCGAACCCAAAGCTAAGCACTTCTCCCATGGCAAGAAAAACCAATCTAGTAGGCCAAACCAAACTGATAATTCGAAGAGACTTGCAAAGATAACCAATCATACATAAAAGAATTCAGAGAAGATTCAAATATTATTCATAGATAGACTGGATCATAAACCCACAATTCATCGATCTCAACAAACACACCGCAAAAAGAAGATTACATCGAATAGATCTCCGCGAGAGAGGGGGAGAACATTGTATTGAGATCCAAAAAGAGAGAAGAAGACATCTAGCTACTAACTATGGACCCGTAGGTCTGAAGTAAACTACTCACACTTCATCGGAGGGGCTTGGATGATGATGTAGAAGCCCTCCGTGATCGATGCCCCCTCCGACGGAGCTCCGGAACAGGCCCCAAGATGGGATCTCGTGGATACAGAAAGTTGCGGTGGTGGAATTAGGTTTTTGGCTCCGTATCTGATCTTTGGGGGTACGTAGGTGTATATAGGAGGAAGGAGTATGTTGGTGGAGCTTCAAGGGGCCCACGAGGTAGGGGGCGCGCCCTCCACCCTCGTGACCGCCTCGTGGCTTTCTTGACGGAGGGTCCAAGTCTCCTGGGTCTTATCTAATGAGAAAATTGCGTTCCCGAAGGTTTCATTCCGTTTGGACTCTATTTGATATTTGGTTTCTCCGAAACACTGAAATAGGCAAAAAACAGCAATTCTGGATTGGGCCTCCGGTTAATAGGTTAGTCCCAAAAATAATATAAAAGTGGAAAATAAAGCCCAATATAGTCCAAAATAGTAGGTAATATAGCATGGAGCAATCAAAAATTATAGATACATTGGAGACGTATCAGCAGGCTGTTTAGCCAGTGTCGAGCTGGCCCTTTGAGCTTTAGTAGGAGGTATTTGATGGCGTGGAGGTCGTCTCCACGGGCCATGTGGATGTGTAGAATAAATTCCTCAATCCATACGGCGGGATCGGTTGTTCCGTCGTATGATTCAATATTGATGGGCTTGAATCCCTCGGGGAATTCGTGATCCAGCACCTCATCTATGAAGCAGAGAGGGTGTGCGGCGCCTCTATATCGGGCCGTGTCACGGCGCACCTCCGATGAAGTCCGTCTGCGGTTATCAGCCCGGGTATGACTAGGTTTGTCACGTCCAAATAGGTAGTCGTCATCCCGAGACAGGAAGCGTCCTCGCAATCCGTAGATTGATCTGGTGTGCCCTGCTCTACTATCCAGCTCCTGCCGAAGGTCGTATGTATGGTCCCGAGCTATTATGTCCCTGTTTTTGCGAGGCGATGGGGCGGGCTGTTGTTCGGCCTGAGTTGCCATTTTATCCCGACCGCGGGGTGGTCGGTCCGCCGCACTATCCCGACCACGTGGTGGTCGGTCCGCATTGCGTGAGGGAGGTATGGGATCTGGTGCCTCCTCATCGAACTGAGGTAGCAGTCTGCGCTTTGGGTAACTCTTGGCTGGGCGCTCGAGGCCGTATTCCTCGGCTGCCAGGACATCAGTCCACCTGTCAATCAGCAGGTTTTGATCAGCTTGGAGCTGCTGCTTCTTCTTCTTCAGGCTTCTTGCAGTGGCTATTAGCTGGCGCTTGAAGCGCTCCTGCTCGAGGGGTGCCTCAGGCACGATGAAGTCCTCATTGCCGAGGCTCTCATCATCCTCGGAGACTGGACGATAAATATCATCGTCTGGGTCATTGGGCATGGACTGTTTATCAGGGTTATCTTGCCCGTTGTCTTATTCCTCCTGTTCGAATGCAGCCCTGACAGGGTCTTCATTGTTTTCGGCGTCGCCCGGAGTACTATTTTCTCTGGTGCCAGTGTTGCCATCATTTGAGCGACGAGGCTTAGAGCGGCGTTTAGGGCGCCGGCGCTTGGACTGTGTCTCAGAAGGTTTATTCGCAACTGGATCTCCTTTGTCCTCGTTGCGACCTCACACACTGCCGAAGTCTCCGGACTAGAGCAGAGACTAGAGCGGGGCAAGGAGGAGCTCGGCCAAGCGAGGAAGCAGCTGGAAGACCAGCAAGGTATGCAATGACTCGCTATATATTAGGAAAGAATAAATGGTGTATATTGACCGTAGTGTCATGGTATGTGTAGGAGCGACGACCGAGGTCGAGGCCCTTAAAAAGGCCCTGGCCGAGGCCGAGGGGAAAGCTGTCAAGGAGCAGGCCGCTCGTAAGAAGCTTAAGGCCAGGCTGAATGAGGTCCAGCAAGAGCTCCAGGACGCTGTGAAGAAGTATGAGACCTTGGAGGGCGATGTTTCGGCTCAAGAGACCGAACTCGCCAAGGCTTGTCAAAGCGCGGAAGCGGCCCGAGTTGAAGCCCAGGGTGCCCTCCCGGAGATACAGGAGGCCAAGAAGATCGCGGTGGGTAAGGCGTTTAGTATGCAAAGCAAGTGTGTGAAGGAGAAGTATTTCTTACTAACCCGGATTCGGAGTTCTCCAGGGGCGTTTGCAGATCTTCCGTGTAGTGTGTCCGACGCTAAGTTCTTCCGAGCCGAAGAAGGGAGCTCGACGAAGAAGCTGTTCTGGTCGCAATACCTTGTGCCAGAGCATCCAGTGCCCTTCACCGATCAGCTAAAACAGCTGGTCGAGCTGCATAGGGTGGCCGAACTGGCCATGAAGGTTTTGATAATCTGGGAGTGGCCTGCTGAAGCTATGCCCGGCAGCTACTTCGGACTCGTGAAGCGACTGATAGGTGCCTGCCCTCGGCTGGACATTGTCAAGAGGTCGGCCTGCATCGAGGGCGTGCGCATGGCCTTCGCCCGCGTCAAGGTGTGGTGGGCGAAGATGGATGCCGTCAAGCTTCTGACCGAGAGGCCACCTAAAGGCAAGGAGCACCGCAAGCCGGAGTGGTATTTTGAAGACGTCCTGGAGGGGTCCCGCATTGTGGTGACACAATGTGCACAAGACATTATTTTTGAATGAATATATTCATGTTGTCTCTGCCTTGTATGATGAAACAAATTTTGTAATATAATGTTTGTTTAAAAATTTCCACCTCCTGTGCGGCCGTATTGTGTGAAATCTAAGAGTTGGCCAGTCGTTGGCTTCTGCCCCCACGTAGGAAGTACGGGGGTGTTCGGGATATAATATAAACACTCTTGATCCAATTTGTTTGGTCCTTGAAGGAGGTGTTTAGCGCAGCGAACCAGGAAATCGGACTATTCGGCTTGAACACCCTCACTTATCCATAGGAGTTTGACGATAAAAATTTAGGCGCAGCCCCTAGTATCCGAAATAGTAAGCTATAAACACCTGATCGGGCAAGTACCAATCCTTCGCATAATGCGGAAAAAATCTCTAACCATTTGAGACGTCCGAAGAGCTGACCGGCTCTCGCCACATCATGACAGTCAGTTTCCGGCTTTCTCTACTAAGCTGCTCATCCGGATAAACCAGGGGACAATCATAGTAGTTCTCCCTTTACTACCCTAGCCGATGTAGCGGAACGTAGGGTAGCAAGCACAGGAGCCGGGCAACCCACTATTGACCAAAGACATGATTTGGAGCCAGTGCTAAATTCGGCGTCCGAACAGTAGAAAGTGTTTGAATTTGTTGCCGTGTTGTGGGGCGCTATGAAGCCCCTGGCAAATTGGAACGTACCAAAGTGTACGGGTGCTATTTGATAAGGTTATCAATAGAAAAAGGAAAACAGAAAAAAGAGCAAGGGTAATGAGCCAAGGCCGCAGAATTTGGGCCGCAAACTGTTTTCGTTATAATTTGATTAATAGGTTGAAGCACATTAATACAAATAGTGCAATAAGCAACGGGCTAAGCCATGATGAAGAGAGAGTTGCGTGTGGGTCCTGAGAACAGGTACAGTGGTTGTTAAAGAAACCACCTAAAAATTCCCTTATACGTCTGTGCTTCATGCCATCTTGGTATATTTATCCTTTGAAAGAACCGTTGATTGGGCCACCAGGGGGAACTTGTGGAAAGAAAACCTAAAAAGGAGAAAAGGAAACAGTGAGGGTATGTGCGTCTGGGAGCGGTCGAGCCGTATTGTGGATCACAGGCTAGTTATGCCTCTGTCTATGCCCATGGTATCTTGAGTGTGTAGTTATGTACGCGCGGTACGAGCGCCACTACTTGATCGGGACTGGGACGGAGGCGGAATTGCTAGTGGAGCTCTTGACGAGCTGAGCTGTCCTGCTGCAGAGTAGTCCGGACTCTCTTAACCGTGTCCGGGGGATCGGCCGCCAAATTGAGGTTCTGTTTGAAAAGGCCGCTCTGTACTTCTGCTGCTAAGGCAGCAGTGTGCTCCTCAGTACGGAGGGAGCGTTCCATGTTTCCATTAACTCTTATGATGCCGCGCGGTCCTGGCATCTTGAGCTTGAGATAGGCATAGTGTGGTACAGCGTTGAATTGGGCAAATGCGGTTCGTCCGAGCAGTGCGTGATAGCCGCTGCGAAAGGGGACAATATCGAAGATTAACTCCTCGCTTCGGAAGTTGTCCGGCGATCCGAAGACAACCTCCAATGTGATTGAGCCCATACAGCGGGCCTCTACGCCTGGTATGACTCCTTTAAAGGTAGTCTTTGTGGGCTTGATCCGTGATGGATTAATGCCCATTTTGCGCATTGTGTCCTGATAGAGCAGATTAAGGCTGCTACCGCCGTCCATGAGGACTCGCGTCAGGTGGAATCCATCAATGATTGGGTCGAGGACCACTGCGGCTGAACCACCATGACGGATACTGGTCGGATGATCCTGATGATCAAAAGTGATTGGGCATGACGACCATGGATTGAATTTTGGGGCGACTGGCTCTATCACATAGACGTCCCTGAGCGCGCGCTTGTGCTCCCTCTTGGGGATGTGTGTAGCGTATATCATGTTCACCGTTTTGACCTTGAGGGGGAACTTCTTTTGTCCCCCTGTGTTTGGCTGCCGGGGCTCTTCGTCATCGTCCTCGCTTTGCGATCCCTTTTCCTTATTCTCGGTGTTTAATTTGCTGGCCTGTTTGAAAACCCAACAATCTATGTTGGTATGATTGGCTGGTTTGTTTGGGGTGCCATGGATCTGGCACGGACGATCGAGTATGCGGTCCAAGCTGGATGGTCCTTGATTGTTTCTTTTATATGGCTTCTTTCACTGACCGGACTTGGAGCCACTGAATCCGGCGTTGACTGCGGTGTCATCGGTGTTATCGATATTGCTTCGACATTTGTGCCTACTGCGTCGGAGCTTGCCGCTGCTATTTTTGGCCTCGGAGGTGCCCGTTTCATTTGCTGTATTTTTGCTACGGGCCAGCCAACTATCCTCGCCCACACAAAAGCGGGTCATGAGTGCCGTGAGGGCTACCATGGACTTCGGCTTTTCCTGGCCGAGGTGGCGGGCAAGCCATTCGTCACGGATGCTATGTTTAAAGGCCGCGAGGGCTTCAGCATCCGGACAATCGATGATCTGGTTCTTTTTAGTTAGGAACCTAGTCCAGATTTTCCTGGCTGACTCCCCAGGCTGTTGAACTATGTGACCTAAGTCATCGGCATCTGGTGGCCAGACATATGTACCTTGGAAGTTGTCGAGGAAGGCTTCTTCCAAGTCCTCCCAGCTGCCAATAGAATTTCCAGGCAGACTGTTTAACCAGTGTCGAGCTGGCCCTTTCAGTTTTAACGGGAGGTATTTGATGGCGTGGAGGTCATATCCACGAGCCAAGTGAATGTGGAGAATAAAGTCCTAGATCCACACCGCGGGGTCAGTTGATCCATCGTATGATTCGATGTTTACGGGTTTAAACCCTTCTGGGAATTCATGATGTCAGGACCCCGATTCCAAGTCACACCGATCTAGCCGGTAACACCTCATATCACTTTGCGGCCTCACGCACGGTATTCCCATGGGTGTCACCTTACCATGGCCCGGGACTGTTTGCCCCTTTTGGCTCACGTATATGATAGTGTCGCTAGCACCCATATGACAGAGAACCTGGGCCGACATGGCTAGTCGTGCACCCAAAGCGGCACCAACCAATGGGGACAGGCATACATGAATCACATCGAGCATGTCGGTCAACAGTGTGTGAATCCGGGCTGTAGCACTGGGCTAACAGGACTCCGGAAAACCGGGCTGTAGCAGGCTAGGCAGGACTCCGGATGTCACCGCGTGACATTTCCCCGAAGGGACAGACACAGGAATGAAGTGAAACACATGCCGGCCAGTCAAGTGTCCTGAGCAGTAGTGCTGCTCCAGCAGGACTCCGGTGAACCGGACTGTAGCGGACTACTATGGCTCATGGAAGCACTAGACTACATTTCCCCATAAGAGAGGCTGCCAAGGATAAACAACTAGATTGTCAGATCCCACACATACCAAGCATTTCAATCATACACACAATATGCTCGATATGGGTAAATACAACATGGCATCACAACATAACTCTACGACTCAAGTATTTATTCATTAGGCTCTGAGGAGCGAGATATTACAAACATGGGTCTCATGACCCATCATTCAGAGCATACAAATCAAGGCACATGCGGAAGCTTAACATGTCTGGGTACATACATCTACAAATGAAAAAGGTTGAGAAGCTTGACTATCTACCAGATCCTGCCGAGGGCACAAGATCATAGTTGAGGTATCAAGCTAAACGTCGAAGTCCACATGGAACTACAAGCGAGACTGAAGTCTCTCTGCGAAACATAAATTAAGCAAACGTGAGTACAAATGTACCCAGCAAGACTTACATTAGAACTAACTACATATGCATCGGTATCAACAAAGTAGTGGAGTTTAACTGCAGCAAGCCAGCTTTGACTCAGTGGCTAACCTGAACTACGACTGCAAGCAACTCTTTGAGGTGGCGCACATGAGTCCACATATTCACCATATCAATACACCACTATGGATCCGCTCCCTTCTCCCTACGAGGACGCCATCCATAGCACTCACGCTTATCTTGCGCATTTAGAGTATCCACTTTAACTTGTCTATGAACTATGCAAGGGGTCCAAGTTTCCATATCCGAGGAATCCGGCTATTCGAATAGATAATGATAACCCTGCAGGGGTGTACTTCTTCACACACGCTCCCACCACTTATCACCATATACACGTCATGTGTCTCGGCAACCTTCAAGCAGAAGCCTGGCGAGGGTGTCGGCCACGACCTGACTAACCACACAAGTCTCTAGTCCAGGTTTATCGCCTATTCGGGTTCCATCCGCGAGGAGATCCGGCCGGAGTTTCGCTCACAGCCCCAAACGATGTGTGCAGGGTTCCCGAGACACCAAACGGGCGCCCGGTACACCGTGCCACGGTGTATCTACTGCATCATAGCCCACCCCTAGGGTCAGCGCTACGCACGGCCGCCAACACATATCTTATGAACACCAGAAACTAGTTGCAACTCCTGGACAGAGGACTAGGGCAGTTAATAAGTCGAGAGGGTCAATTAAGGATCCCAATGAGTGGTAGTAGCTGTTCATGGATCACGAACACAGAACTCAGTTCCTGAGGACGGTTTCAATGAGACAACCCACCATGTACTCCTACATGGCCTCTCACCGCTACCTTTACCTAATCGTGTTCACACACTTAGCTCACACACAGTAGGACATGTTCATCGCCATTCCAATTCATCCCCAATGAATCAGACCCGACTCAACTCTAAGAAGTAGCAGGCATGAATGAGTAGGCACATCAGGGCTCAAACAACTCCTACTCATGCTAGTGGGTTTCATCTATTTACTGTGGCAATGACAGGTCATGCAGAGGAAAGGAATTCAACTACCGCAGCATGTAACAGTTGAATCATTGTTGTCCTAATGCAGTAAAAGAGAGAAGGAGCAAGAGAGTGGGATTGTATCGGAATGAACAAAGGGGTTTTTGCTTGCCTGACACTTATGAACATAGTATAGCTCTTCATCGGTGTCATCGAACTCATCATCGGAACACGTCTATCGAGAGGGGATAACCACCGGCAAACACAAAAAGAACACAATCAATGCAATGCACAATATGATGCATGATCATGACATGTCAATATGATGTGTTTTCAGCTAATGCAACTAGCAACAGATTAAATGGAGTTGGTTTGAACCCTAGGTTCAAATTCAAACTCCATATGTGATTTCTTAAATGCCATTTAATTGGATTGTCCTAAACAGCAACTTTAAGTTGTTCCGACATGCATGAAAATGCCAGATTCAGATTCTTTGGATTTTTCTGATCATTTTTCATACATAAATCTTTTCTATCTGAGTTATAGATTATTTTCTATGATTTTTAGAAGTTTTGAACATTTTCTGGAATTTCCTGATTATTAATAAATCCAGAAAATGTATTACTGCGTCAGCATCAGGTCATGCTGACGTCAACAGGTCAACAGGGGCTTGTACGGGTCAAACCTGACCAATGGGGTCCACTAGTAAGTGACCAAGTGCTGCCTAGGTCACAGACAGGTGGGGCCAGTCAATGGCCACGTCAGCAAGGTCAACGCCGATGCGTGGGGCCACTGTGATTAAATAAAACTAAACAGAAATTAAACTGGTGTTAGTTAAGGGCATGGGGCCCAGTAGTCAGTGAGAGAGGGGGTTAGTTAGCCCCGTCATTAGCAGTTAACTACGTTGCCACGTCGGCCCGCCGGCGTTCAGCCGCCGGCGACCATTTGCCGCGGCGGACGTGCGTCAAGAAAGCGCTAGGGGCCGCGGTTTGTCGTGCAGAAAGCATCGGAGAGAAGCCCTTGCTCGGGCGCATCCAATGGGCCAGACAGAGGGTCGTGGGGCGGCCGGAATCTCGCCGGCGACGAGCTTTGGCGACGGCGCAGCTACGGGTTTGCACGGGCGCGGCGTGGCGGAGCACGGGGAGCTCAACCAAGGGCATAGACGGCGTCGTGGGGTCACCAGAAGCACGTCTGTGCCACTAGGGCGAGCAAGCGAAGCTCGGGAGCGTGTGGCTCAATGTCCATGGCGGACGGCAGCTCCGGTTACTCGCGGGGCAGTGGCTACGGGACAAAAACGATGACGTGGTTAAGGGGGAAAGGACCGGGAGCTCACGGTGAGGCTGACGACAGGCTCAGCTGGCTCGGGGACGACTGGAAGGCGACAAATCCGTCGATGGAGTCCGGCGGCCATGCTCGGGGAAGACGGCTCGTGGCGGCAATGTGGGACTCCCGCGGTGGCGTGGCTCGGGGTGGAAGAAAGAGGGGGTCGAGGCGGAGCCTGTGGGCCGGTCAGAGAAGCAAGGGGGAGGCGGTGGCCGCGGTGGTGCTTGTCGGCGGCGACGGTGGCGCTCGGACCGTGCGAAAGGGAGAGAGACTAAGTGGAGGAGGAGCACGGGGAGGGTGAGAGAAGACCAGAGGCGTTGCGTGGCGACGCAGGAGGCGTCCAGGGCGGCGAGGGAGCAGCCAGGCAGGGAGGAGGTGGTCGGCGCGTGCGCGCACGCGTTGGGCACACGCCCTCCTGCCTACTAGTAGGAGGTTGAAGACGGTGGCGGCTGTGGTGGGCTGGGCTGCTGCTGGGCTGCACAGTGTTGGGCCTCTGGGCTAAAGGTAGGCGCCACGTATTTCCTCTCTCTCTCTTTCCCATTTCTGTTTCAGTTTTTCTATTACTTTTATTCTGTTTTGAATTAGTAGAAATACTAATTCATTTTAAAAATCTTGAAAATGATTGTGGCATATGTTTGGATTATTTCCAACAACCTTAAAATACTTTCAAGATTATTCGGACATTTAAAATTATTTAAAGGATTTAAATGTCCAAATGCAAGTACTTATGATTTAATTCAAAAATCCAAAAATGACCTAGAAAGGTGTGCACCATTTTTGCCAGAGGTTCTAGACCAATTCAAAAATGATGAACGTTTCTAAAGAGCATTCTGGGTTCTTGAAAATGTTTTTAAGTTGAACCTATTTCATTTAATTTTGGTGCTAGGGTTTTTCATCCCCATTTCAACTTTAATTGAAAAATTAACATGATGCATGGATGCTTTAAGGCAACTAATGGCAAGAAAATTCTAGGGCTGTGACAACTCACCCCTACTAAACAAGAATCTTGTCCCGAGATTCAAGACGTGAGGTAAGAAGACAGAGGGGACACAAAGCTAACACAATCTTCACAATCCAGGTTGCACTTCGTAAGAACGTTGATTTGTCACCATCTTTGTCCCGACGTCTTGCTTCAGAAACTTCAACCAACACGACAACGAGAGAGAGAAAAGGAAAACTCTAGAAGAATTGATCTTCTCGAGGATCGAACAATTTAGGATCAACTCGGAATGAGATGTAGAAACATCTCTTGAGCTAAGAGACAAAACACACATCAAGGGTGATGGAAAGAAGCGGATGACAAGGGTTCGAATTGGTAGACAATAATTCCACACCTAAGAGGGTGGTGAACGGTTGTCAACGTAGCGAGGATTTGAATTGCCATGATTCTATAACGGGGCATCTTAGGGAAGGTGACTCGTAGAGCTATTCCCTTAAGTGGCAAAAAGAATTACTTTTGATACAAAGATCATTGAAACCCTTTATACCAGCCTAAGGCAATCACAATCGATCTTTTGAAGGAGTTCGAGAGAATGACATACTCGGACTAGAATGGATGATGTGGACTACATTGTTGAAGACAACACAATGGATGATTTTTTCTTATCATCTGGAATGGATGGGACCCATGGTAGGACCACTTCTGAAGATGATCCTGAACAACAATTGCTGAGAAGGGCAGTCCATGGGAGATTGACAGAAGGCAGTGCAAGCTGGGAACAAAATGCAATGTCGGGAATGTTCCAACCATCATATCTGCCTGAGATTCACATCTGGTTAGAAACAGGATACTTCAAACTCACATGTGTAAAAAGAAGAGTTTCAACACAAGTCGATGAGATAACGTTGCGAGACTCTCGGGAGATGAACTACGATAGCAAGCTCCAAAACATGAGCAGGTTTTGCTACACACCTGTGAACACACTGTCCTAGACAAGGGTGACCACGTGGTAGTCTTATAATAAAACACTGCCGAGTTTAGGTGGGGAACCATAATCGAGGATATTGAGGTCCTTGCATAAGGCATGCTCTTAAGAAGGTACTTCCTTTCCTTGAACCAATCAATCAGTGGCTTGGTGTGCTAGGGGATACATATGGAATGAAGATGATCAGTCTATCAGACCATAGAATACTTAGCACATGCATGACTGACTTGGGATGATTCCAGGGGAAGCAAAACAAACTTTCTCGGATTCACGGCGGCAGCTTACATCAAATGCACGTGAATCAAAGGAGGTCACTTATTTCATCCAAACATATACTTCATGAACGGGGCATGAAGAAAATGCTTACACAAGTTTCCAACACTAGATGGATGTTCAACACAAATCATGGAGGAGACAAAATGTTGCTGATGGGCTCAACAGCGACTCATCGGAATTTCCATATCACTGGACTTCCACCATTATGTGAACACGGCGATAGCATTGGTCAGACCAAAAGATGTAATGGTGTATGCTCAAGGGATCAACCACGAGTAAGACAACATTACGAACATCATTGGTTCTGGCTTGATTTGACGATAGCCCATATTCAAGTCAAAGTTTTGACAAGGCAATAGATCCAACAACTGATCACGAGGACCAATCGATGGAGATATTATCTTTCTTCAATGCACACACACAAAAAGATACCCCTTAACATGGACTAAGTCAGACAAGCTTTTATCTTCCAACTCTCCAAGTTGTTGTCTAGCTCAACCAACTAGCTCAGGGATATCCAACATAGATTCTTGGAGAAGGAGTGATTTATTGGAAAACCAACTTGATCACGAACTCAACATAACAGTCACGGGACAACCTGGTAATGCTTCTGAGAAGATATTCGGAAAATCATGAACCACCGATATGTTACTAAGCTCGAGAATAATCTTGCTTTTCAGAGCAAGACGATATGGAAAAATAAGCAAGGGATTGAATAATCCTAACTCATTGATCGAGGAGTGCACCGGAAATAAGGACAAGGTAGCACAATCAATCCTAGAATAGTGTTTCGATAACCAACACGCTAAGAATGATATTAGTGTCCATTAACTACCAAGCAACACGGTTGCTAGGAGTATTGATTTCACACATCATGGTTCACTTGCCGGCATTCCGGTTGCGACAACACGGAACCGAGGAATGAAAAATGATGGCACGAAGTATCACTGCGTCAAGAATTCATGAGAGATGGTGCAATTCTTATGACAATCCTGACATAAAGGGGGTAATACTCTAGGGTAGAACAAAGCAAAAGCTGGATGGACATTTGATCTGCAGAACACAACTACTTTGACCCAATCCTGGATATGGATGAGGTACTGGAGTTTGTTTCTCCTAGTCATTCCGAGATAGAATGGCTTGACAGACCACAAGAATAATAAGCATCGATAACACGGATGCACAATTACTCCTGACTATCAATTGATAGGTGATGGTCGAAATACAAATGAAGGGGGACAACTCAAAGGAACATATAACTTTCTGAGTTGTGGATGCATAGATTAGTATGTCGAACGAGTTCATCATATTTCTTCCGGATAACCCATGCAGAAAGGTAGAACTGGCAGAATCACAATTATGAATGGAGAACTCCTCAGGAGTACTCTAATGGTGATCTTTTGGTTCAAAGAACTTCTGCCTTAATGGTTCATGGTATTTGGAAGAAGGAAATACCACGGACATCGAGGACTATCACAAGGTTACTAATATCTTAAGGGAACTAGTTAATACTAACACCATGAAGTAGGGTGAATCTAGGGTTCAAAACCTAGGAGTAGAATGCCTACTACTAAATGGCATCACGGGATGCTTTCAAGAATGATGGCCAGAATCATCACACTGGGGATACGGAAGCATTGCTAAATTCTCGAGGATACCTAGGGTCGTAATACTAACTCCAACATACACGTCAAGGCAATGGAGTACCTCAACACACCTATTAGTGTGCTTAATCTGGCCCAAAAATACAATGGGAACATGGAGGAAAGATTTGCAAGTGCATCAGACTATTTAGAAACCTAGGATGACTCGGACAGCATAACGGCTGTAAATGCTCAAAATGATTTGAGACATCCTGCAAAATGGTGGCATAACCACTCAACATCACAATATCAAAGTTCTGAGGCCAGCTATGACATATGGAAGTAGTAGGAACTGAACTGAGGCTTGAACTCAACAATCCTAGGCAACTATGGTTTAGTAACACGTCATCCTGAGAGATAGAAGATAAGCCTAGTTCTTAACCCCCGCAGAAAAGAAGAGGGTGACTCAGATCAGAAGGGCATAGGGTATAAGAAGTAAAAAGAGCCTTACGTTCCCTTCCACAATCAATTCCCCTACATAACTAAAGCATTTCTAGACACAACTTCGACTAGTTTGGCTTGGTAATCCTACAGGCAGTCAGGCTCTGATACCAAAGCTGTCAGGACCCCGATTCCAAGTCACATCGATCTAGCCGGTAACACCTCATATCACTATGCGACCTCACGCACGGTATTCCCACGGGTGTCGCCTTACCATGGCCCGGGACCGTTTGCGCCTTTTGGCTCACGTATATGATAGTGTTGCTAGCACCCATATGACAGAGAACACGGGCCGACATGGCTAGTCGTGAACCCAAAGCGGCACCAACCTATGGGGACAGGCATACATGAATCACATCGAGCATGTCGGTCAGCAGCGTGTGAATCCGGGCTGTAGCATTGGGCTAACAGGACTCCGGAAAACCGGGCTGTAGCAGGCTAGGCAGGACTCCGGATGTCACCGTGTGACATTTCCTCGAAGGGACAGACACAGGAATGAAGTGAAACACATGCCGGCCAGTCAAGTGTCCTGAGCAGTAGTGCTGGGCTAGCAGGACTCCGGTGAACCGGGCTGTAGCGGACTACTATGGCTCATGGAAGCACTAGACTACATTTCCCCATAAGAGAGGCTGCCAAGGATAAACAACTAGATTGTCCGATCCCACACATACCAAGCATTTCAATCATACACACAATATGCTCGATATGGGTAAATACAACATGGCATCACAACATAACTCTACGACTCAAGTATTTATTCATTAGGCTCCGAGGAGCGAGATATTACAAACATGGGTCACATGACCCATCATTCAGAGCATACAAATCAAGGCACATGCGGAAGCTTAACATGTCTGGGTACAGACATCTACAAATGAAAAAGGTTGAGAAGCTTGACTATCTACCAGATCCTGCCGAGGGCACGAGATCATAGCTGAGGTATCAAGCTAAACATCGAAGTCCACATGGAACTACTAGCGAGACTGAAGTCTCTCTGCAAAACATAAATTAAGCAAACATGAGTACAGATGTACCCAGCAAGACTTACATCAGAACTAACTACATATGCATCGGTATCAACAAAGTAGTGGAGTTTAACTGCAGCAAGCCAGCTTTGACTCAGTGGCTAACCTGAACTACGACTGCAAGCAACTCTTTGAGGTGGCGCACACGAGTCCACATATTCACCATATCAATACACCACTATGGATCCGCTCCCGTCTCCCTACGAGAACGCCATCCATAGCACTCATGCTTATCTTGCGCATTTTGGAGTATCCACTTTCACTTGTCTATGAACTATGCAAGGGGTCCAAGTTTCCATATCCGAGGAATCCGGCTATTCGAATAGATAATGATAACCCTGTAGGGGTGTACTTCTTCACACACGCTCCCACCACTTATCACCATATACACGTCATGTATCTCGGCAACCTTCAAGCGGAAGCCTGGCGAGGGTGTCGGCCACGACCTGACTAACCACACAAGTCTCTACTCCAGGTTTATCGCCTACTCGGGTTCCATCCGCGAGGAGATCCGGTCGGAGTTTCGCTCACAGCCCCAAACGATGTGTGCAGGGTTCCCGAGACACCAAACGGGCGCCCGATACACCATGCCACGGTGTATCTACCGCATCATAGCCCACCCCTAGGTTCAGCGCTATGCACGGCCGCCAACACATATCCTACAAGCACCAGAAACTAGTTGCAACTCCTGGACAGAGGACTAGGGCAGTTAATAAGTCGAGAGGGTCAATTAAGGATCCCAATGAGTGGTAGTAGTTGTTCATGGATCACAAACACAGAACTCAGTTCCTGAGGACGGTTTCAATGAGACAACCCACCATGTACTCCTACATGTCCTCTCACTGCTACCTTTACCAAATCGTGTTCACACACAGTAGGACATGTTCATCGTCATTCCAATTCATCCCCGATGAATCAGACCCGACTCAACTCTAAGCAGTAGCAGGCATGATAAAAAAGCATGAATGAGTAGGCACATCAGGGCTCAAACAACTCCTACTCATGCTAGTGGGTTTCATCTATTTACTGTGGCAATGACACGTCATGCAGAGGAAAGGGGTTCAACTACCGCAGCATGTAACAGTTGAATCGTTGTTGTCCTAATGCAGTACAAGAGAGCAGGAGCGAGAGAGTGGGATTGTATCGGAATGAACAAAGGGGTTTTTTCTTGCCTGGCACTTCTGAAGATAGTATATCTCTTCATCGGTGTCATCGAACTCATCGTCGGAACACGTCTATCGAGAGGGGACAACCACTAGCAAACACAGAAAGAACACAATCAATGCAGTGCATAATATGATGCATGATCATCACATGTCAATATGTTGTGTTTTCAGCTAATGCAACTAGCAACAGGTTAAATGGAGTTGGTTTGAACCCTAAGTTCAAATTCAAACTCCATATGTGATTTCTTAAATGCCATTTAATTGGATTGTCCTAAACAGGAACTTTAAGTTGTTCTAACATGCATGAAAATGCCAGATTCAGATTCTTTGGATTTTTCTGATCATTTGTCATATATATAAATCTTTTTAATCTGAGTTATAGATGATTTTCTATGATTTTTAGAAGTTTTGAACATTCTTTTGGAATTTCCTGATTATTAATAAATCTAGAAAATGTATTACTGCGTCAGCATCAGGTCATGCTGACATCAGCAGGTCAACAGGGGCTGGTCCGGGTCAAACCTGACCAGTGGGGTCCACTGGTAAGTGACCAAGTGATGCCTAGGTCACAGACAGGTGGGGCCAGTCAATGGCCACGTCAGCGAGGTCAACGCCGACGCGTGGGGCCACTGTGATTAAGTAAAACTAAACAGAAATTAAACTGGTGTTAGTTAAGGGCGTGGGGCCCAATAGTCAGTGAGAGTGGGGGTTAGTTAGCCCCGTCATTAGCAGTTAACGACGTTGCCACGTCGGCCCGCCGGCGTTCAGCCGCCGGCGACCATTTGTCGCGGTGGACGTGCATCGGGAAAGCGCTAGGGGCCGCAGTTTGTCGTGCAGAAAGCGTCGGGGAGAAGCCCTTTCTCGGGTGCATCGAATAGGCTAGACAGGGGGTCGCAGGGCGGCCGGAATCTCACCGGCGACGAGCTTTGGCAGTGGCGCAGCTACGGGTTTGCACGGGCGCGGCGTGGTGGAGCACGGGGAGCTCAACCAAGGGCATAGACGGTGTCATGGGGTCACCAGGAGCACGTCTGTGCCACTAGGGTGAGCAAGCGAAGCTTGGGAGCACGTGGCTCAACGTCCTTGGCGGACGGCGGCTCCGGTTACTCGCGGGGCAGTGGCTACGGGACGAAAACGACGATGTGGTTAAGGGGGAAAGGACCGCGAGATCATGGTGAGGCTGACGACAGGCTCAGCTGGCTCGGGGACGACCGAAAGGCGACGAATCCGTCGATGGAGTCCGGCGGCCGTGCTCGGGGAAGATGACTCGTGGCGGTGATGTGGGGCTCCCGCGGTGGCATGGCTCGGGGTGGAAGAAAGAGGGGGTTGAGGCGGAGCCTCTGGGCCAGTCAGAGAAGCGAGGGGGAGGCGGTGGCCGCGGTGGTGCTTGTTAGCGGCGACGGTGGCGCTCGGACCGTGCGAAAGGGAGAGAGACTGAGGGGAGGAGGAGCACGGGGAGGGTGAGAGAAGACCAAAGGCGTTGCATGGCGATGCAGGAGGCGTCCAGGGCGGCGAGGGAGCAGCCAGGCAGGGAGGAGGTGGCCGGCGCGTGCGCGTGCGCGTTGGACACACGCCCTCCTGCCTACTAGCAGGAGGTTGAAGACGATGGCGGCTGTGGTGGGCTGGGCTGCTGCTGGGCTGCACAGTGTTGGGCCTCTGGGCTGAAGGTAGGCGCCAGGTATTTCCTCTCTCTCTCTCTCTTTCCCATTTCTGTTTCAGTTTTTCTATTACTTTTAGTCTGTTTTGAATTAGTAGAAATACTAATTCATTTTGAAAAATCTTGAAAATGATTGTGGCATATGTTTGGATTATTTCCAACAACCTTAAAATACTTTCAAGATTATTTGGACATTTAAAATTATTTATAGGATTTAAATGTCCAAATGCAAGTACTTATGATTAAATTCAAAAATCCAAAAATGACCTAGAAAGGTGTGCACCATTTTTGTTAGAGGTTCTAGACCAATTCAAAAATGATGAACTTTTCTAAAGAGCATTCTGGGTTCTTGAAAATGTTTTTAAGTTGAACCTATTTGATTTAATTTTGGTGCTAGGGTTTTTCATCCCCATTTCAACTTTAATTGAAAAATTAACATGATGCATGGATGCTTTAAGGCAACTAATGGCAAGCAAATTCTAGGGCTGTGACAGTGATCCATTACTTTGTCAGTGAAGCGAAGAGGGTGTGCGGCGCCTCTATATCGGGTCGCATTGCGACATAGCTCCGATGGAGTCCGTCTGCGGCGTTCGGCTTGTGCATGACTAGGTTTGTCACGTCCGAATAGATAGCCGTCGACATGTGTCGAGGCACGTCCTCGCAATCCGTAGATTGATCTGGTATGTCCTGCTCTGTTGTTCAGGTCCTGCCGAAGGTCATATGTGTGACCACGAGCTGTTTGATCTTTGCCTTTATAATGAGGGAGGGCGGGCTGGTATTCGGCTTGAGTTGCCGCTTTATCCCGACCACGTGGTGGCCGGTTAGCCCCATTGCGTGATGATGGTATGGGCTCCAGCGCCTCATCATCAAACTGAGGTAGCAATTTGCGCTTCGGGTAACTTTTGGCCGGGCGCTTAAGGCCATATTCTTCGGCTGCTAGGACATCAGTCCATCGATGATTTAGCATATCTTGATCAGCTTGAAGCTGCTATTGCTTATTTTTCAGGCTCCTTGCAGTGGCTATTAGCTGACGCTTAAAGCGCTCCTACTCAAGAGGTTCCTCAGGCACAATGAAATCCTCATTGCCGAGGCTCACCTCATCCTCGGAGAGCGGAAGATAATTACTGTCCTCCGAGTCTTCGTTTATGGCCTGTTCATCGGGGCTAACTTGCCCATCTTCCCGTTCTTCTTGTTCGGAAGTTGCTTCAACGGGGTCTTCATTATCTTCGGCACCGTCCGGAGTATTATCTTCTCTTGTGTCAGTATTGCTTGTTGGGGAACGTAGTAATTTCAAAAAAAATCCTACGCACACGCAAGATCATGGTGATGCATAGCAACGAGAGGGGAGAGTGTTGTCTACGTACCCTCGTAGACGGCAACGGAAGCATTGACACAACATAGAGGAAGTAGTCGTATGTCTTCCTGATCTGACCGAATCCAAGTACCGAACGTACGGCACCTCCGAGTTCTGCACACGTTCAACTCAGTGACGTCCCTCGAGCTCCGATCCAGCTGAGTGTTGAGGGAGAGTTTCTTCAGCACGACGGCGTGATGACGGTGATGATGTTCTCAGGGCTTCGCCTAAGCACCGCTATGATATGACCGAGGTGGAATATGGTGGAAGGGGGCACCGCACACGGCTAAGGAACGATCACGAAGATCAACTTGTGTGTCATGGGGTACCCCCTGCCCCCATATATAAAGGAGGGAGGGGGAGGTGTGGCCGGTCCCTAGGGGTGCGCCTGGAGGAGTCCTACTCCCATCGGGAGTAGGACTCCCCCTCTTGCTTTGTTGAAGGAAAGGGGAAGGGGGAAATAGGAAAGGGGGGCGCTGTCCCCCCCTTCCTTGTCCTATTCGGACTAGGGGGGAGGGGGCGCGCGGCCTGCTTTGTCCGGCCCTCCTCTTCTCCCTTAGGGCCCATGTAGGCCCATTAACCCCCAAGGGGGTTTCGGAAATCCCCGGTACTCCGGTAAAATCCCGATTTCACCCGAAACGATTCCGATATCCAAATATAGGTTTCCAATATATAAATCTTTATGTCTCGACCATTTCGAGACTCCTCGTCATGTCCGTGATCATATCCGGGACTCCGAACAACCTTTGGTACATCAAAACACAAAAACCCTAATTACGATCGTCACCGAACTTTAAGCGTGCAGACCCTACGGGTTCGAGAACTATGTAGACATGACCGAGACACGTCTCTGGTCAATAACCAATAGCAGAACCTGGATGCTCATATTAGCTCCTACATATTCTACGAAGATCTTTATCGGTCAGACCGCATAACAACATACATTGTTCCCTTTGTCATCGGTATGTTACTTGCCCGAGATTCGATCGTCAGTATCTCAATACCTAGTTCAATCTCGTTACCGGCAAGTCTCTTTACTCGTTTCGTAATACATCATCCCACAACTAACTTATTAGTTGCAATGCTTGGAAGGCTTGGGTGAAGTGCATTACCGAGAGGGCCCAGAGATACCTCTCCGACAATCGGAGTGACAAATCCTAATCTCGAAATACGCCAACCCAACAAGTACCTTCGGAGACACCTGTAGAGCACCTTTATAATCACACAGTTACGTTGTGACGTTTGGTAGCACACAAGGTGTTCCTCCGGTAAACGGGAGTTGCATAATCTCATAGTCATAGGAACATGTATAAGTTATGAAGAAAGTAATAGCAACAAACTAAACGATCAAGTGCTAAGCTAACGAAATGGGTCAAGTCAACCACATCATTCTCCTAATGATGTGGTCTCGTTAATCAAATGACAACTCATGTCTATGGCTGGGAAACATAACCATCTTTGATCAACGAGCTAGTCAAGTAGAGGCATACTAGTGACACTCTGTTTGTCTATGTATTCACACATGTATTATGTTTCCGGTTAATACAATTCTAGCATGAATAATAAACATTTATCATGATATAAGGAAATAAATAATAACTTTATTATTGCCTCTAGGGCATATTTCCTTCAGTCTCCCACTTGCACTAGAGTCAATAATCTAGATTACACAGTAATGATTCTAACACCCATGGAGCCTTGGTGCTGATCATGTTTTGCTCGTGGAAGAGGCTTAGTCAGCGGGTCTGCAACATTCAGATCCGTATGTATCTTGCAAATTTCTATGTCTCCCACTTGGACTAAATCCCGAATGGAATTGAAGCGTCTTTTGATGTGCTTGGTTCTCTTGTGAAATATGGATTCCTTCACCATGGCAATTGCACCAGTATTGTCACACAAGATTTTCATTGGACCCGATGCACTAGGTATGACACCTAGATCGGATATGAACTCCTTCATCCAAACTCCTTCATTTGCTGCTTCCGAAGCAGCTATATACTCCGCTTCACATGTAGATCCCGCCACGACGCTTTGTTTAGAACTGCACCAACTGACAGCTCCACCGTTCAATATAAACACGTATCCGGTTTGTGATTTAGAATCGTCCGGATCAGTGTCAAAGCTTGCATCTACGTAACCGTTTACGATGAGCTCTTTGTCACCTCCATATACGAGAAACATATCCTTATTCCTTTTCAGGTACTTCAGTATGTTCTTGACTGCTATCCAGTGATCCACTCCTGGATTACTTTGGTACCTCCCTGCTAGACTTATAGCAAGGCACACATCAGGTCTGGTACACAGCATTGCATACATGATAGAGCCTATGGCTGAAGCATAGGGAACATCTTTCATTTTCTCTCTATCTTCTGCGGTGGTCGGACATTGAATCTTACTCAACTTCACACCTTGTAACACAGGCAAGAAACCTTTCTTTGCTTGATCCATTTTGAACTTCTTCAAAACTTTGTCAAGGTATGTGCTTTGTGAAAGTCCAATTAAGTGTCTTGATCTATCTCTATAGATCTTAATGCCCAATATGTAAGCAGCTTCCCCAAGGTCTTTCATTGAAAAACTCTTATTCAAGTATCCCTTTATGCTATCCAGAAATTCTATATCATTTCCAATCAGTAATATGTCATCCACATATAATATCGAAAATGCTACAGAGCTCCCACTCACTTTCTTGTAAATACAGGCTTCTCCAAAAGTCTGTACAAAACCAAATGATTTGATCACACTATCAAAGCGTTTATTCCAACTCCGAGAGGCTTGCACCAGTCCATAAATGGATCGCTGGAGCTTGCACACTTTGTTAGCTCCCTTTGGATTGACAAAACCTTCCGATTGCATCATATACAACTCTTCTTCCAGAAATCCATTCAGGAATGCAGTTTTGACATCCATCTGCCAAATTTCATAATCATAAAATGCGGCAATTGCTAACATGATTCGGACAGACTTAAGCATCGCTACGGGTGAGAAGGTCTCATCGTAGTCAATCCCTTGAACTTGTCGAAAACCTTTTGTAACAAGTCGAGCTTTGTAGACAGTAACATTACCGTCAACGTCAGTCTTCTTCTTGAAGATCCATTTATTCTCAATTGCTTGCCGATCAACGGGCAAGTCAACCAAAGTCCACACTTTGTTCTCATACATGGATCCCATCTCAGATTTCATGGCTTCTAGACATTTTGTGGAATCTGGGCTCACCATCGCTTCTTCATAGTTCGTAGGTTCATCATGATCTAGTAGCATGACTTCCAGAACAGGATTACCGTACCACTCAGGTGCGGACCTTACTCTGGTTGATCTATGAGGTTCGGTAGTAACTTGATCTAAAGTTTCATGATCATTATCATTGGCTTCCTCACTAATTGGTATAGGTGTCACAGAAACCGGTTTTTGTGATGTACTACTTTCCAATAAGGGAGCAGGTATAGTTACCTCATCAAGTTCTACTTTCCTCCCACTCACTTCTTTCGATAGAAACTCCTTCTCTAGAAAGGATCCATTCTTAGCAACGAATGTCTTGCCTTCGGGTATGTGATAGAAGGTGTACCCAACAGTCTCCTTTGGGTATCCTATGAAGACACATTTCTCTGATTTGGGTTCGAGCTTATCAGGTTGAAGCTTTTTCACATAAGCATCGCAGCCCCAAACTTTCAGAAACGACAACTTTGGTTTCTTGCCAAACCATAGTTCATAAGGCGTCGTCTCAACGGATTTCGATGGTGCCCTATTTAACGTGAATGCAGCTGTTTCTAAAGCATAACCCCAAAACGATAGCGGTAAATCAGTAAAAGACATCATAGATCGCACCATATCTAGTAAAGTACGATTACGACGTTCGGACACACCATTACGTTGTGGTGTTCCGGGTGGCATGAGTTGCGAAACTATTCCGCATTGTTTCAAATGTAGACCAAACTCGTAACTCAAATATTCTCCTCCACGATCAGATCGTAGAAACTTTATTTTCTTATTACGATGATTTTCAACTTCACTCTGAAATTCTTTGAACTTTTCAAATGTTTCAGACTTATGCTTCATTAAGTAGATATACCCATATCTGCATAAATCATCTGTGAAGGTGAGAAAATAACGATATCCGCCATGAGCCTCAATATTCATCGGACCACATACATCTGCATGTATGATTTCCAACAAATCTGTTGCTCTCTCCATAGTACCGAAGAACAGCGTTTTAGTCATCTTGCCCATGAGGCACGGTTCGCAAGTACCAAGTGATTCATAATCAAGTGATTCCAAAAGTCCATCAGTATGGAGTTTCTTCATGCGCTTTACACCGATATGACCTAAACAGCAGTGCCACAAATAAGTTGCACTATCATTATCAACTCTGCATCTTTTGGCTTCAACATGATGAATATGTGTATCACTACTATCGAGATTTATCAAAAATAGACCACTCTTCAAGGGTGCATGGCCATAAAAGATATTACTCATATAAATAGAACAACCATTATTCTCTGATTTAAATGAATAACCGTCTCGCATCAAACAAGATCCAGATATAATTTTCATGCTCAACGTTGGCACCAAATAACAATTATTTAGGTCTAATACTAATCCCGAAGGTAGATGTAGAGGTAGCGTGCCGACTGCGATCACATCGACTTTGGAACCATTTCCCACGCGCATCGTCACCTCGTCCTTCGCCAGTGTTCGCTTAATCCGTAGTCCCTGTTTCAAGTTGCAAATAATAGCAACAGAACCAGTATCAAATATCCAGGTGCTACTGCGAGCTCTATTAAGGTACACATCAATAACATGTATATCACATATACCTTTGTTCACCTTGCCATCCTTCTTATCCGCCAAATACATGGGGCAGTTCCGCTTCCAGTGTCTAGTCTGCTTGCAGTAGAAGCACTCAGTTTCAGGCTTAGGTCCAGATTTTGGTTTCTTCTCCTGAGCAGCAACTTGCTTGCTGTTCTTCTTGAAGTTCCCCTTCTTCTTCCCTTTGCCTTTTTTCTTGAAACTGGCGGTCTTGTTGACCATCAACACTTGATGCTCCTTCTTGATTTCTACCTCTGCAGCCTTTAGCATTGCGAAGAGCTCGGGAATCGTCTTATCCATCCCTTGCATGTTATAGTTCATCACGAAGCTCTTGTAGCTTGGTGGCAGTGATTGAAGAACTCTGTCAATGACACTATCAACAGGAAGATTAACTCCCAGTTGAGTCAAGTGATTATGATACCCAGACATTTGAGTATATGTTCACTGTCAGAACTATTCTCCTCCATCTTGCAGCTATAGAACTTATTGGAGATTTCATATCTCTCAATCCGGGCATTTGCTTGAAATATTAACTTCAACTCCTGGAACATCTCATATGCTCCATGACGTTCAAAACATCGTTGAAGTCCCGATTCTAAGCCGTAAAGTATGGCACACTGAACTATCGAGTAGTCATCAGCTTTGCTCTGCCAGACGTTCATAACATCTGGTGTTGCTCCAGCAGCAGGTCTGGCACCCAGCGGTGCTTCCAGGACGTAATTCTTCTGTGCAGCAATGAGGATAATCCTCAAGTTACAGACCCCGCCGTGTAATTGCTACCATCATCTTTCAACTTTGCTTTCTCAAGGAATGCATTAAAATTCAATGGAACAACAGCACGGGCCATCTATCTACAATCAAACATAGACAAGCAAGATACTATCAGGTACTAAGTTCATGATAAATTTAAGTTCAATTAATCATATTACTTAAGAACTCCCACTTAGAAAGACATCCCTCTAATCTTCTAAGTGATCACGTGATCCAAATCAACTAAACCATAACCGATCATCACGTGAAATGGAGTAGCTTTCAATGGTGAACATCAATATGTTGATCATATCTACTATATGATTCACGCTCGACCTTTCGGTATCAGTGTTCCGAGGCCATATCTGCATATGCTAGCCTCGTCAAGTTTAACCTGAGTATTCTGCGTGTGCAAAACTGGCTTGCACCCGTTGTAGATGGACGTAGAGCTTATCACACCCGATCATCACGTGGTGTCTGGGCACGACGAACTTTGGCAACGGTGCATACTCAGGGAGAACACTTTTATCTTGAAATTTAGTGAGAGATCATCTTATAATGCTACCGTCAATCAAAGCAAGATAAGATGCATAAAAGATAAACATCACATGCAATCAATATAACTGATATGATATGGCCATCATCATCTTGTACTTGTGATCTCCATCTCCAAAGTACCGTCATGATCACCATCGTCACCAGTGCGACACCTTGATCTCCATCGTAGCATCGTTGTCGTCTCGCCAATCTTATGCTTCCACGACTATCCCTACCGCTTAGTGATAAAGTAAAGCATTACAGCGTGATTGCATTGCATACAATAAAGAGACAACCATATGGCTCCTGCCAGTTGCCGATAACTCGGTTGCAAAACATGATCATCTCATGCAATAAAATTTAGCATCATGTCTTGACCATATCACATCACAACATGCCCTGCAAAAACAAGTTAGACGTACTCTACTTTGTTGTTGCAAGTTTTACATGGCTGCTACGGGCTTAGCAAGAACCGTTCTTACCTACGCATCAAAACCATAGCGATAGTTTGTCATGTTGGTGTTGTTTTAACCTTCGCAAGGATGGGGCGTAGCCACACTCGATTCAGCTAAAGTTGGAGAAACTGACACCCGCCAGCCACCTGTGTGCAAAGCACGTCGGTAGAACCAGTCTCGCGTAAGCATACGCGTAATGTCGGTCCGGGCCGCTTCATCCAACAATACCGCCGAACCAAAGTATGACATGCTGGTAAGCAGTATGACTTATATCGCCCACAACTCACTTGTATTCTACTCGTGCATAACATCAACGCATAAAACCTGGCTCTGATGCCACTGCTGGGGAATGTAGTAATTTCAAAAAAATTCCTACACACACGCATGATCATGGTGATGCATAGCAACGAGAGGGGAGAGTGTTGTCTACGTACCCTCGTAGACCGGCAACAGAAGCGTTGACACAACATAGAGGAAGTAGTCGTACGTCTTCCCGATCTGACCGATCCAAGTACCGAACGTACGGCACCTCCGAGTTCTGCACATATTCAACTCGGCGACATCCCTCAAGCTCCGATCTAGCCGAGTGTTGAGGGAGAGTTTCGTCAGCACGACGGCGTGATGACGGTGATGATGTTCTACCAACACAGGGCTTCACCTAAGCACCGCTACGATATGACCGACGTGGAATATGGTGGAAGGGGGCACCGCACACGGCTAAGGAACGATCACGAAGATCAACTTGTGTGTCATGGGGTGCCCCCCTGCCCCCGTATATAAAGGAGGGAGGGGTGTGGGAGTCCTGGATTAGGGGGTCTCCGGATAGTCGGACTATCTCCATTGGCCAGACTGTTAGACTATGAAGATACAAGATTGAAGACTTCGTCTCGTATCCGGATGGGACTCTACTTGGCGTGGAAGGCAAGCTAGGCAATACGTATATGGATATCTCCTCCTTTGTAACCGGCCTTGTGTAACCCTAACCCTCTCCGGTGTCTATATAAACCGAAGGGTTTTAGTCCGTAGGACAACAATCACAACATACAATCATACCGTAGGCTAGCTTCTAGGGTTTAGCCTCTCTGATCTCGTGGTAGATCTACTCTTGTAACACCCATATCATCAATATTAATCAAGCAGGACGTAGGGTTTTACCTCCATCAAGAGGGCCCGAACCTGGGTAAAACTTCGTGTCCCTTGTCTCATGTTACCATCCGGTCTAGACGCACAGTTCGGGACCCCCTACCCGAGATCCGCCGGTTTTGACATCGACATTGGTGCTTTCATTGAGAGTTCCTCTGTGTCGTCGCCGTTAGGATTGATGGCTCCTACTATCATCGATAGCGATGCGGTCCAGGGTGAGAGTTTTCTCCCCGAACAGATCTTCGTACTCGGTGGCTTTGCACTGCGGGCTAATTCGCTTGGCCATCTGGAGCAGATTGAAAGCTACGCCCCTGGCCATCAGGTCAGATTTGGAAGTTTGAATTACATGGCCAATATCCGTGGGGACTTGATCTTCGACGGATTCGAGCCACAGTCGGGCGCGCCGCACGGTCGCGATGGGTATGACCTAGCTCTGCCACCGGACGGCACTCCAGAGGCCGCGCCCGCATTAGCTCCGACCCTTAGCTCGGAGCCAACTGCGCCAATCGAGGACGGGTGGCTAGACACTGCCTCAGGGGCTGCAGTCTCGACGGCGATCAAGCTGAACACCAGCATAATCCTCTGCACAGCCCATGACTCCAAGGTGCCGGACTCTCTTCCAGACCCCGAACCATCCACGCCCCTGCCAATCGAATCCAAGTGGGCACCGATCATGGAATTCACCGCCGCGTATATCTTTCAGCACTCGCCCTTCGGCGACATTCTGAACTCACTAAGGTCTCTCTCTTTGTCAGGAGAGCCCTGGCCGGATTATGGCCAACAGGATTGGGATGCGGACGACGAAGAAATTCGACGCCCACCCACCACCCACTTTGTAGCCACTGTCGATGACTTAACCGACATGCTCGACTTCGACTCCGAAGACATCGACGGTATGGATGACGATGTAGGAGACGAACATGAACCAGCACCTACAGGGCACTGGACAGCCACCTCATCGTATGACATATACATGGTGGATACACCCAATGAAGGCAACGGCGACGAGATAACGGAGGATGACCCCTCCATGAAGCAACCCAAGCACCAACGTCAGCGGCGCCGCTCTAAGTCCCGCCAAAGCAAAAGTGGTGATACCGGCACAGGAGATAATAACACTCCGGATAGCGCCGAAGACAACAACAATCCCCTCCAGCAAGATTTAGAGCAGGAGGATGAAGAAGCCAGCTCTCCTGAGAGAGCACCTGGCGGAGAGGAGGAGGATGACAATTACATGCCCCCCTCCGAAGACGAGGCAAGCCTCGGCGACTATGAATTCGCCGTTCCAGAGGATCCCATCGAACAAGAGCGCTTCAAGCGCAGGCTTATGGCCACGGCAAATAGCCTGAAGAAAAAGCAGCAGCAGCTTCAAGCTGACCAAGATCTGCTAGCTGACAAATGGACTGAAGTCCTCGTGGCCGAGCAATATAAACTCGAGCGTCCCTCCAAGAGTTATCCAAGGCGTAGGTTGCTTCCCCGACTGGAGGAAGAAGCGTATGAAACGGCTGATCGGCCACCCCGTGGCCGCGATAGACACGCATTCCAGCCAAAAGCTCAGCCTCCACCCCAACGCCATTCAAATAAAAAGGCATGGGGAGATACGCCAGACCTGCAAGACATATTGGAGGACAAAGCAAAGCATTCAAGATTGATCTACGGATCACGAGGGCGCACCACTCTACGAGACGATAAACGTCACGCCGGATACAGTAAAAGCAAATCCGGCCGGGCTGAACACAGTGGGCAGGACCCCTCTGAGCTGCGTCGCGATATAGCCCAATACAGAGGTGCCGCACACCCCTTATGCTTCACAGACGAAGTAATGGAACATCAATTCCCAGAAGGTTTCAAACCTGTAAACATTGAATCATACGACGGCACAACAGATCCCGCAGTATGGATTGAGGACTTCCTCCTCCACATCCACATGGCCCGCGGTGATGACTTACATACCATCAAATACCTCCCACTAAAACTCAAAGGACCAGCGCGGCATTGGCTTAATAGCTTGCCAGCAGACTCCATTTGTTGTTGGGAAGATCTGGAAGCCGCATTCCTCGACAACTTTTAGGGCACTTATGTGCGACCACCAGACGCCGATGACTTGAGCCACATAATTCAGCAGCTAGAAGAGTCGGCCAGGCAATTCTGGACTCGGTTCCTTACAAAGAAAAATCAAATCGTCGACTGTCCGGATGCGGAGGCCTTAGCGGCTTTCAAGCACAACATCCAAGACAAGTGGCTAGCCCGACACCTTGGTCAGGAAAAGCCGAAATCTATGGCAGCCCTCATGACGCTCATGACCCGCTTTTGTGCGGGAGAAGACAGCTGGTTGCCTCGCAGTAATAACATATCAAAGAACCATGGTACCTCAGATACCAAGGACGGCAATAGCAGGTCACGTCGCAACAAGCATAAGCGTCGCATTAACGGCAAAAGTACTGTGGATATGGCAGTCAATGCCAGATTCAAAGGCTCTAAACCCGGTCAGCGGAAAAAGCCATTCAAACAAAGTATGCCGGGTCCGTCCAGCTTGGACCATATACTCGATCGCTTGTGTCAAATACACGGCACCCCAGACAAGCCAGCCAATCACACCAACATGGATTGCTGGGTGTTCAAGCAGGCCGGCAAGTTAATTGCCGAAAACAAGGACAAGGAGCCACATAGCGATGACGAGGAAGAACCCTAGTAGCCGCACACTGGAGGACAGAAGAGGTTTCCCCCGCAAGTGCGGACGGTGAACATGATATACGCAACCCACATCCCCAAGAGGGAGCGGAAGCGTTCGCTCAGGGACATATATGCGTTGGAGCCAGTCACCCCAAAGTTCAACCCTTGGTCCTCCTGTCCGATCACCTTCGATCGCAGGGACCACCCCACTAGTATCCATCAAGGTGGATTCGCCGCACTGGTCCTAGACCCAATCATCGACGTATTTCACCTCACTCGAGTCCTTATGGACGGCGGCAGCAGCCTGAACCTGCTTTATCAGGACACAGTGCGCAAAATGGGTATAGACCCCTCAAGGATCAAACCCACAAAGACGACCTTTAAGGGCGTCATTCCAGGCATAGAGGCCCACTGCACAGGCTCAATTACACTGGAAGTGGTCTTCGGATCCCCGGATAACTTCCGAAGCAAAGAGTTAATCTTCGATATAGTCCCGTTCCGCAGTGGTTATCACGCGCTGCTCGGATGAACCGCATTTGCTAGTTTCAATGCGGTAGCACATTATGCATACCTCAAGCTCAAGATGCTAGGACCTCGCGGAGTTATTACAGTCAATGGAAACACAGAGCGCTCTCTCCGAACAGAGGAGCACACCGCGGCCCTCGCAGCAGAAGCGCAAAGCAGCCTCTCAAGGCAATCTACCAGTTCAGCGTTTCAAAGCCCAGACACCTTCAAGCGCGCTCGAGGCAATCGGTAAACAGACCGCCTGGCGCGATCCGAGCTCGCGTAGCAATACGGCGGCCACCCCAATCCCAGCCGAACAGCGTCGTTCATGCCGCGCATACATAATTACACATTAAAAATACCATGGGCACAGGTGGGGAAGGGGGGCACAACTACGGCACGCCCCAAAACGCGGCCTAAACCGCACCAGGGGCTTCCCATTTGGTTATTTTTCTTTTTCTTTCAGGACTTCAATCTCTGGAAACACTGTCCGGCAGCTCTATTGCCGAACACATGATACAGCAACCAAGGAGGCCGACAACTACGGAATTCCCAGGTGGTTTACAGATTTCATATAATTCCTCAGCTCGCCCTTGGAAGGGACGTAGTCCTACTCTTTTTCTTATTACACTATCTGTATCACTCTACTCTAATGCAATTTTTTCATATACAATACATGACATTACGACTATTATCGCATTTTTGTTATATATATATACATATCTATGTGTTCATTAATGACGCCTAGCAATCGTACACTCTGGTACGACCAATGCACCAGGGGCTTACGTACCCACAATATGGTGTGAAAAGTCCGAACACTTTCACAAGTGCGGCACCCCAAACTTATAGCATTATATGCATCAGCTCCGAATCATGTCTTTGGTCAAATGTTGGGTTTGTCCGGCTCCTATGTTTTGGTACCTTACGTTCCGCTCCATCGGCTAAGGTAGCGCTAGGAGAACTACTGCGATTGTGCCCCGGTTATGCCGGGCCGAGCACCTCAGTAGAGAAAGCTAAAACTGACTGTCATGATAAGGCGAGAGACTGGTCGCTGTTCGGCGAGGTTTTTTGAGTCCCTAAAGACTTATGCCGCTTAGGGCGAGGGGCCGGCTCCGTCCGTCTTACAGGCGTGTATCGTGCCCCGAATTCGGCCTTCCGAATACTAGGGGTTTCGCCGAAATTTAAAATTATAGAATTCTATGGCTAAGTGAGAGTGATAAAGCATTATTAGTCTGGTTGCCTTGTTCGTTGTGCTGAGCACCTCCCTCGAAGGACCCAAACATGGGAACAAGAGTGCTCAGGTTTATCCCGAACACCCCGGCACTTGTGGCATGGGGGCAGAAGCCGAGGACTAGCCATCTCTCAGATTGGATAAACTGGCAAACAGAAGGTAATATTTTAAATTCACACAAGCGTTGCATAGCGAATACGATAAAAGTTTTCATACATACAAGACAAAACGAGCAAGTCTCATTCAAATATCACATTTTTCGAACACTCATCCGCGATAAGACGGGCGCCTGGCAGAACACCCTCGTAGTACATCTCGGGGTGGCGGTGCTCCTTCCCCTCCGGCGGCCCCCCCTTGATCAGCTTCACGGCGTCTAGCTTGACCCACTATGTTTTTACACGGGCGAAGGCCCGGCGTGCACCTTCAATGCAGATGGATCGCTTGACGACCTCCAACCATGGGCAGGCATCCACAAGCCGCCTCACCAGGCCAAAGAAGCTGTTTGGAAGGGCATCGCCAGGCCACAACCGGACTATGAAGCCCTTCATGGCCTGATCGGCCGCCTTATGTAGCTCGGCCATCTGCTTCAGCTGGTCGCTCATTGGCACCGGATGTTCGGCCTTAGCATACTGAGAACAGAATAGCTTCTCCATCGAGCTTCTGTCCTTGCCCTGGTAGAATAGTGCGGCATCGGACACACTGCGGGGCAAATCTTCGAATGCTCCTAAAGAGCTCCGGATTTGGGTAAGTAATCGGTAATTCACCTTTACATGCTTGCTTTGCATATAGAAAGCCTTACCCGCCGCTATCTTCTTCATCGTGTTGATCTCCTGAAGGGCCTTCTGGGCCTCGGCCTTGGCACTCTTTGCGCTCTCACGGGTCGCGGAAAGCTCAGACTCTCTCGTCTTCAAGTCAAGCTCCAACGCCTCGTGCTTTGTCACGAGAGCCTGGAGCTCTTGTTGCACCTCGCCCACCCGAGCCTCGTGCCTCTCTCGCTCGATGCGCTCCTGTGCCGCCTTTTCTTCGGCCTGGGACAGTGCTTACTTCAGGGTCGCCACCTCGGTCGTGGCCCCTGGCAAACATACAATGATCCTGTCATTTAGCAATTGCGTCCTTTTTCTCATCTACAGACGGGGTATTACTTACCCTTGTTCTCCTCGAGCTGCCTCTTAGCAAGGCCGATCTCTTTCTAGGACCCCTCGAGGGCCTCCTTCAGTACGGCGACCTCCGCGGTTAGTGCGGCGGACGCCAGCAGCGAAGCCTGCATATGCATATTGACATACTTATATTAGACTCCTGCGATATTATTTGATCCTCTGTTCGGCTTTTCTTTGTGAACACCGAACAAAGCATCAGGGGCTACTATCTATGCGGTAATATTTCTACTACATTTTAAAAACACTTACCTCGAAGCCTGTTAGAAGGCTAGTACAGGCTTCAGTCAATCCGCTCTTGGCGGACTGAACCTTCTGTTGGAAATATGCCCTAGAGGCAATAATAAAAGGATTATTATTATATTTCCTTGTTCATGATAATTTTCTTTTATTCATGCTATAATTGTGTTATCCGGAAATCGTAATACATGTGTGAATACTTAGACACCAACATGTCCCTAGTAAGCCTCTAGTTGACTAGCTCGTTGATCAACAGATAGTCATGGTTTCCTGACTATGGACATTGGATGTCATTGATAACGAGATCACATCATTAGGAGAATGATGTGATGGACAAGACCCAATCCTAAACATAGCACAAGATCGTATAGTTCGTTTGCTAGAGTTTTCCAATGTTAAGTATCTTTTCCTTAGACCATGAGATTGTGTAACTCCCGGATACCGTAGGAGTGCTTTGGGTGTACCAAACGTCACAACGTAACTGGGTGACTATAAAGGTATACTACGGGTATCTCCGAAAGTGTTTGTTGGGTTGACACGGATCAAGACTGGGATTTGTCACTCCGTATGACGGAGAGGTATCTCTGGGCCCACTCGGTAATGCATCATCACAATGAGCTCAAATTGACCAAGTGTCTGGTCATGGGATCATGCATTACGGTACGAGTAAAGTGACTTGCCGGTAACTAGGGATGAAAACGAAGCAGAAACGGACGGAACTGGGTGCTACCATATTTGTTTTCATATTTTTTTGCAGAAGTGCAAATGAATATGGAAACCCCGGAAATGAATACGGAAACAAATACTACCGGAAACAGACACGGAGCGAATACAGAGCGGACACGAAAACAGAATGGTGTGTTGACTAGAACTTAAAACCCCCTTGAATCATAGAGAAATACACACAAAAACAAAGAAATTTAAGAAATTTTTAACATGGCCACATGATAATATGGTTGTGTTGGTAACATAGGGTAGTATTGTAATAGTACATGACAATTCCGTATTGTGTCTAGTTGAGAATGTGTGTGGAAGTAAAAGTTGGTCCTCAAATGATCCAGTCTGCTCTGTGTCATTGTCTGTTGTTTAGTAATTGGGCGACAAAGCAGCCATGGGCCTATAGTAGAAACGGAAATTCCATATTCACAGAAACGGAAAGTTCTGTTTCCGCGTCTGTTCCACCGGAAAACACCGTTCCGTTTTTGTTTCCGTTTCCGCATAAAAAATTCCACTTCCATTTCCATTTTGCAAATTTCTGTTTCCGTTTTCATATTTCCTCTCTGTTTCCATTTTTCCTCTGGAAAAGCGGAAACTTTCCACTCCATTTTCATCCCTACCGGTAACGAGATTGAATGAGGTATTGGGATACCGACGATCGAATCTCGGGCAAGTAACGTACCGATTGACAAAGGGAATTGTATACGGGGTTGCTTGAATCCTTGACATTGTGGTTCATCCGATGAGATCATCGAGGAGCATGTGGGAGCCAACATGGGTATCCAGATCCCATTGTTGGTTATTGACCCGAGAGCAATCCCGGTCATGTCTACATGTCTCCCGAACCCGTAGGGTCTACACACTTAAGGTTCGATGACGCTAGGGTTGTAGGGATATGTATATGCAGTAACCCGAAAGTTGTTCGGAGTCCCGGATGAGATCCTGGACGTCACAAGGAGTTCCGGAATGGTCCGGAGGTAAAGAATTATATATAGGAAGTGCTATTTCGGCCATCGGGACAACTTTCGGGGTCACTGGTACTGTACCGGGACCACCGGAAGGGTCCCGGGGGTCCACCGGGTGGGGCCACCTATCCCGGAGGGCCCCATGGGCTGAAGTGGGAAGGGATCCAGCCCAAAGTGGGCTGGGGCGCCACTTCCCCCTAGGGCCCATGTGCCTAGGGTAGGGGAAACCCTAAAGGGGGGGCGCCCCCTTGCTTGGGGGGCAAGCCCCCCACCCCTTGGCCGCCGCCCCCCTAGGAGATTGCATCTCCTAGGGCCGGTGCCCCCCCTAGGCCCCCTATATATAGTGGAGGGAGGGCCTCTCACCTATGCCTTTGGTGCCTCCCTCTCCCTCTCCAACACCTCCTCCTCCTCCATAGAGCTTGGCGAAGCCCTGCCGGAGTACTGCAGCTCCACCACCACCACGCCGTCGTGCTGCTACTAGAGCCATCATCCTCAACCTCTCCTTCCCCCTTGCTGGATCAAGAAGGAGGAGACATCATGCTGACCGTACGTGTGTTGAACGCGGAGGTGCCGTCCGTTCGGCGCTAGGATCTCCGGTGATTTGGATCACGTCGAGTACGACTTCCTCATCCCCGTTCTTTGAACGCTTCTGCGCGTGATCTATAAAGGTATGTAGATGCAATCCGATCACTCGTTGCTAGATGAACTCCTAGATGGATCTTGGTGAAACCGTAGGAAAATTTTTGTTTTCTGCAAAGTTCCCCAACACCTTCTGGATCACCGCACTCATAATAGTGTGGTGCTCCTCCCGCTCCGGACATGGTCGGAGAAGGTTGAGATGGAAGTGAGAGCTTGGGCGCTAGAGCTCGAGTGTGCGGGAGTAGATGAGCAGAGGAGGAGGAAGGCATGGATAGAAAGGTGAATCCTTATCCCTTTATATGGGCGGACAAAATTAAACGTCCCCACTTGCCTGGTAAAACTCGCTTATCCCCCAAGCGTCGCAATTGATGGCGCGGTTGGGTTACCCACGCCCATATTGATGAGAATCCCGTAATAAGGGGACACGATCTCTGCTTTGACAAGACGTGTCGAAAAACTGCCTCACATTATGTGTGGGGCTGGTTAAAAGAAACGGTTCGAATAATCACCGGGACATGACATAACGTCATGTTGCCAAAACAAGCCAGCAAATAAGATCTGCGAAAACGTTATTCTCTCTGCGGTGGAATGTGGAATTTATTGTGCAGGGTCGGACACTATCCTCGTATTCAACTTCTTCTGTCATGTATTCGGAGAAGGAACCCGCCTTGCAATGCCGAAGACAATTCTGCGCGCTTGACTCATTGTCATTGAAGTCTGGTTCAGGGGCTACTGTGGGAGTCCTGGATTAGGGGGTCTCCGGATAGCCGGACTATCTCCATTGGCCGGATTGTTAGACTATGAAGATACAAGATTGAAGACTTCGTCTCGTATCCGGATGGGACTCTACTTGGCGTGGAAGGCAAGCTAGGCAATACGTATATGGATATCTCCTCCTTTGTAACTGACCTTGTGTAACCCTAACCCTCTCCGGTGTCTATATAAACCGAAGGGTTTTAGTCCGTAGGACAACAATCACAACATGCAATCATACCGTAGGCTAGCTTCTAGGGTTTAGCCTCTCTGATCTTGTGGTAGATCTACTCTTGTAACACCCATATCATCAATATTAATCAAGCAGGACGTAGGGTTTTACCTCCATCAAGAGGGCCCGAACCTGGGTAAAACTTCGTGTCCCTTGTCTCCTGTTACCATCCGGCCTAGACGCACAGTTCGGGACCCCCTACCCGAGATCCGCTGGTTTTGACACTGACAGGGGAGGTGCGGCCAGCCCCTAGGGGTCCTCCTGGAGGAGTCCTACTCCCACCGGGACTGGGACTCCCCCTCTTGCCTTGTTGGAGAAGGAAAGGGGAAGGGGGAAATGGGAAAGGGGGGCGCCCCCCCCCCCCTCCTTCCTTGTCCTATTCGGACTAGGGGGAGGGGGCGCACGGCCTGCCCTGGCCGGCCCTCCTCTTCTCCCTTAGGGCCCATGTAGGCCCACTAACCCCCGGGGGGTTCCGGTAACCCCCCGGTACTCCAGTAAAATCCCGATTTCACCCGGAATGATTCCCATATCCAAATATAGGCTTCCAATATATCAATCTTTATGTCTCGACCATTTAGAGACTCCTCGTCATGTCTGTGATCATATCCGGGACTCTGAACAACCTTCGGTACATCAAAACACAAAAACCCTAATTACGATCGTCACCGAACTTTAAGCGTGTGGACCCTACGGGTTCGAGAACTATGTAGACATGACCGAGACACGTCTTCGGTCAATAACCAATGGCGGAACCTGGATGCTCATATTGGCTCCTACATATTCTACGAAGATCTTTATCGGTCAGACCGCATAACAACATACGTTGTTCCCTTTGTCATCGGTATGTTACTTGCCAGAGATTTGATTGTCGGTATCTCAATACCTAGTTCAATCTCGTTACCGACAAGTCTCTTTACTCGTTCCATAATACATCATCCCACAACTAACTTATTAGTTGCAATGCTTGCAAGGCTTGAGTGATGTGCATTACCGAGAGGGCCCAGAGATACCTCTCCGACAATTGGAGTGACAAATCCTAATCTCGAAATACGCCAACCCAACAAGTACCTTCGGAGACACCTGTAGAGCACCTTTATAATCACCCAGTTACGTTGTGATGTATGGTAGCACACAAAGTGTTCCTCCGGTAAACGGGAGTTGCATAATCTCATAGTCATAGGAACATGTATAAGTTATGAAGAAAGCAATAGCAACAAACTAAACGATCAAGTGCTAAGCTAACGGAATGGGTCAAGTCAATCAAATCATTCTCCTAATGATGTGATCCCATTAATCAAATGACAACTCATGTCTATGGCTAGGAAACATAACCATATTTGATCAACGAGCTAGTCAAGTAGAGGCATACTAGTGACACTCTGTTTGTCTATGTATTCACACATGTATTATGTCTCCGGTTAATACAATTCTAGCATGAATAATAAACATTTATCATCATATAAGGAAATAAATAATTACTTTATTATTGCCTCTTGGGAATATTTCCTTCATTGCTATCTTTTGCACGACGTGACTTAGAGCGGCGCCGCTGACGTCGGCGCTTGGGCTGTGTCCCAGGAGGTTTATCCTCGACTGGATCTTCTTTGTCATCGTTGTTATGTTCTTTAGGTGTATCCACCATGTACACGTGGTACGAATAAGTGGCCATCCAGCATCCGGTGAACGGCGGGTTTTGGCCGTGCTCCTCATCTGCATCGTCGTCCATACCGACGATGTCTTCGGAGCCGTAATTGAGCATATCGGTTAAGTCTTCGATAGTGGCTATAAAGTGGGTGGCGGGTGGGAAGCGAAATTCCCCGTCATCAGCTTCTAGTTTGAACCGGATACAGTTCGGCTGTGAATCCCCCGCTAAGGATAGATTTTTTAATGAGTTCAGCACATCGCCCAAAGGCGAGTGCCGGAAGATATCCGTGGCGCTGAATTCGGCGATCGATGACCGATCATGCTCGACATGCGCGGACGCACGTAGTTCGAAACTTACAGCCGGAAACAAGTCCGAGGTTCCGGTGACACAGGCATTACCAGAGGTTAGGTCTATGTGTGGCTGCAATGCCGTAGGGTCTGCGGCCTCCATAGCGGGGTTGAGCTCCCTGTCCTTGGATGGCGTGACCTGTTCCAGATCTAAGGCCAGAGCGGTTATAGGTGCAATTTCCTGGGTATGGCCCGATGACAGATCTAAGTCATGTTCATCGAGGTGACGGGGAGCGACTTCCGTGGTCTCGAATCCGTCAAAGATCAAGTCTTCATTGATATCCGCGACGTAGTTCAAGCTCTCGAATCTGACCTGACGGCCAGGGGCGTAGCTATCGATCTGCTCCAAATGGCCAAGCGAGTTGGCCCGCATTGCGAAGCCACCGAACATGAAGATCTGTCCAGGGAGGAAGACTTCCCCTTGGACAGCGTTGTTGTAGATGATTGAAGGAGCCATCAAACCTTTTGAGGACGGCATAGTGGAACTCTCAATGAAAGCACCAATGTCAGTGTCAAAACCAGCGGATCTCGGGTAGGGGGTCCCGAACTGCGCGTCTAAGGTCGATGGTAACAGGAGACAGGGGACACAATGTTTACCCAGGTTCGGGCCCTCTCTATGGAGGTAATACCCTACTTCCTGCTTGATTGATCTTGATGAATATGAGTATTACAAGAGTTGATCTACCACGAGATCGTAATGGCTAAACCCTAAAAGTCTAGCCTGTCTGACTACGATTATCTATCTCTCGATCCAGACTAAGCCCTCCGGTTTATATAGACACCGGAGGGGACTAGGGTTGTACAAGGTCGGTTACAGAGAAAGGAATCTTCATATTTGATCGCCAGGCTTGCCTTCCACGTCAAGGAGAGTCCCATCCGGACACGGGAGAGAGTCTTCGGTCTTGTATCTTCACAGCCCATTAGTCCGGCCCATGTCCAACAGGCTGGACGCCCGAGGACCCCTTAGTCCAGGACTCCCTCAACCGTTACCATTACTTCCATATTACTTTGCTACTAAATACTTTGCTGCAGATATTAAGTCTTTCAGGTGCGGTTGAATTGACAACTCAACTGTTAATACTTGAGAATATTCTTTGGCTCCCCTTGTGTCGAATCAATAAATTTGGGTTCAATACTCTACCCTCGAAAACTGTTGTGATCCCCTATACTTGTGGGTTATCAAGGTGACAAAGAGCTTGTCGCAAATGGTTACGTCGATGCTAGCTTTGACCCTGATCCAGATGACTCTAACTCACAAACCAGATATGTATTTATATTGAATGGTGGAGCTGTCAGTTGGTGTAGTTCCAAGCAGAGCGTCGTGGCGGGATCTACGTGTGAAGCGGAGTACATAGCTGCTTCGGAAGCAGCAAATGAAGGAGTCTAGATGAAGGAGTTCATATCTGATCTAGGTGTAATGCCTAGTGCATCGGGTCCAATGAATTTTTTGTGTGACAATACTGGAGCAATTGCCTTAGCGAAGGAATCAAGATTTCACAAGAGAACCAAACACATCAAGTGATTCTTCAACTCCATCCGCGATCAAGTCAAGGAGGGAGACATAGAGATTTGCAAAATACACACGGATCGGAATGTTCCAGACCCATTGACTAAGCCTCTTCCACGAGCAAAACATGATCAGCACCAAGACTCCATGGGTGTTAGAATCATTACAATGTAATCTAGATTATTGACTCTAGTGCGAGTGGGAGACTGAAAGAAATATGCCCTAGAGGCAATAAGTTGTTATTTATATTTCCTTATATCATGATAAATGTTTATTATTCATGCTAGAATTGTTTAACCGGAAACTTGATACATGTGTGAATACATAGACAAAACATAGTGTCACTAGTATGCCTCTACTTGACTAGCTCATTAATCAAAGATGGTTAAGTTTCTTGACCATAGACATGTGTTGTCATTTGATGAATGAGATCACATCATTAGGAGAATGATGTGATTGACAAGACCCATCCGTTATCTTAGTATAATGATTGTTAAGTTTTATTGGTATTGCTTTCTTCATGACTTATACATATTCCTCTGACTATGAGATTATGCAACTCCCGAATACCAGAGGAACACCTTGTGTGCTATCAAACGTCATAGCGTAACTGGGTGATTATAAAGATGCTCTACAGGTGTCTCTGAAGGTGTTTGTTGGGTTGGCATAGATCGAGATTAGGAATTGTCACTCCGAGTATTGGAGAGGTATCTCTAGGCCCTCTCGGTAATGCACATCACTATAAGCCTTGAAAGCAATGTGACTAATGAGTTAGTTGCGGGACGATACATTATGGAACGAGTAAAGAGACTTGTCGGTAACGAGATTGAACTAGGTATGATGATACCGACGATCGAATCTCAGGCAAGTAACATACCAATCACAAAGGGAATGACATATGTTGTCATTGGGGTTTGACCGATAAAGATCTTCGTATAATATGTAGGAACCAATATGAGCATCCGGGTTCCGCTGTTGGTTACTGATCGGAGATGTGTCTCGGTCATGTCTACATAGTTCTCGAACCTGTAGGATCTGCACGCTTAACGTTTGATGGAAATTTGTATTATGAGTTATGTGTCTTGGTGACCGAAGATAGTTCGGAGTCCCGGATGAGATCACAGACATGACGAGGAGTATCGAAATGGTCGAGAGGTAAAGATTGATATATTGGACGAAGGTATTCAGACACCGGAATGGTTTCAGGACATTTCAGATATTTATTAGAGAACTTAGGGGTTACCGGAACCCCCCGGGGAAGTAATTGGCCTTCATGGGCCACAGGGGAGAAAGAGGGGAGCCCGCAAGGGGTGGCGCCCCCCCCCCCCAAGGGAGTCTGAATTGGACAAGGGGCGCGGCCCCCTTTCCTCTTTCCCTCTCCTTCCCTTTTCCCCTCTGATAGAAAGGAAAGGGGGGCCGACTAGGATTGGGAGTCCTAGTCGGTTTCCCCCTATGGCGCGCCCCTTGTGGCCGGCCTCCTCCCCTCCTCCTTTATATACGGGGGCGGGGGGCACCCATAGCACAACAGTTATTCTCTTAGCCGTGTGCGGTGCCCTCCTCCACAGTTTACTCCCCCGGTCATAGTGTCATAGTGCTTAGGCGAAGCCCTGCGCGGATCACATCACCATCACCGTCACCATGCTGTTTGCTGATGAAACTCTCTGAGGGAGTCTGGGATTACAGGTCTCCGGACAGCCGGACTATATCCTTTGGCCGGACAGTTGGACTATGAAGATACAAGATTGAAGACTTCGCCTCATGTCCGAATGGGACTCTACTTGGCGTGGAAGGCAAGTTAGGCAGTACGGATATGGATATCTCCTCCTTTGTAACCGACCTTGTGTAACCCTAACTGTCGGTGTCAAAACCGGCGGATCTCGGGTAGGGGGTCCCGAACTGTGCGTCTAGGCCGGATGGTAACAGGAGGCAAGGGACACGAAGTTTTACCCAGGTTCGGGCCCTCTTGATGGAGGTAAAACCCTACGTCCTGCTTGATTAATATTGATGATATGGGTAGTACAAGAGTAGATCTACCACGAGATCGGAGAGGCTAAACCCTAGAAGCTAGCCTATGGTATGATTGTTGTTCTGTATGTTGGCCTACGGACTAAAACCCTCCAGCTTATATAGACACCGGATAGGGTTAGGGTTACATAAAGTCGGTTACAATGGTAGGAGATCTACATATCCGTATCGCCAAGCTTGCATTCCACGCCAAGAAAAGTCCCTTCCGGACACAGGACAAAGTCTTCAATCTTGTATCTTCATAGTCCAGGAGTCCGGCTGAAGGTATAGTCCGGCCATCCGGACACCCCCTAACCCAGGACTCCCTTAGTAGCCCCCGAACCAGGCTTCAATGACGATAAGTCCAGCGCGCAGATTGTCTTTGGCATTGCAAGGCGGGTTCTTCTTCAAATTCCGTGTACCTGTCGAATAAAGTCCGGTTTCTTGTAAATGTTGCGCTCCTCGGCTTCCACGCCCAATAATGGCCGTCTCCCACGTGTCAAACGAATATGAAAAGTCTGAGTGTTTTTACATCCACACCCCTAGCCGCGTAAATGAGCCGCCCATTTAAGGGGACGAGGATTTAGATCCATACCACACCTTCTCCCCTTCGCGAGTGTTCATCAGAGCGCATCCGACAAAGGTCCATTCCACCATGGCCAGCCGTCGCAATTCCTCCCTTCGCCCTTCCAGCCCTAAGCCTGGATTTTGGGAGAGATGCTCCATCCCGCATAGCGAGCTAGTGACTCTCCAGACCAAGGGATTTTTCCCCCCGGCCTATATGGTCCCGGTTCGAGCCGGTCTTGCCATCTATAATGGCGGAGAGCAAGCGGAGAGTGCCCCTAATCCCTCCAAAGGAGAGCGGCTATGCCTTGTCCCTTATTTAATAAGAGGGCTCGGATTTCCAATCCATCCGTTTCTCCGGGGCCTCCTGGAGTTCTATGGCCTCCAGCTACACAATCTTACACCTGCCTCCGTATTGCATATCGCGGGCTTCGTAGCCCTCTACAAGCTATTTTTGGGTGTTGAGGCTCATTTCGGGCTGTGGAAAGAGCTATTCTGCCTCGTGCCTCGTTCTAAGAAGGGGTCAATATATCAAGTGGGCGGAGCCGAAGTGTGGCGCATCGCCGGGACCGGGTATCTATCCGGAACCCCAAAGAAGGCGTCCGAGGACTGGCCTTCGGAATGGTTTTACATAGAGGATGTCCCGCTACCGGATCCTATCTGGATCGGCCTCCCTGAGTTCGACAGTGCCCCACTAAAGAAGCGCCTAAGTTGGCGTCCACGGAGCCCTCAGAGGGAAAGTGACAAGGACATTATTTACCTGATGGGCCGGATAAGATTGTTAGCTCATTCCGGACTGACCATGATCGGGGTCATGGCCGCATGCATCATGCGAGGGGTGCAGCCGCTACAGTATAGAGCCCACCCCATGTGGGACTTCAACAGGGAGGACGACGCCACCCGCTATGGCCGAAAGGGGCCGGATTCGGCTGCGTCTCTAACAAAGACCTTGTCCGCTTTGTACAAGGGAGAAGAGGAGGATTTTCTCCGCTTCGACCCGAAGGGTGGATTTTCTATGTACAATCCTCCAAGCTGGGTAAGTGGTCGTGTCTTGCCCATCCGTTTTATATCCCCATCATTAAATATTCAGTCTAGCGACTTCAACGCAGGAACTGCGCCAGGCTGTTAAAGAAATAATCAGCCCTCCTCCACAATCCGAGGACCCAGGACGGTCCCTCGACCCGGCCTCTCAAGAGGATCCGGACGTATCCGTGGAGCTGATTGATGGAGTGTTTCATCAATTGAGCAAGGACAACGCCTTGGTGGCCATCACGATCGATTACCCAGGGATAATCCCGGCCTCCCAGGTAACTGAGATCGAAGTCCCAGTACCCTGAATAGGGGTCTGCCCTCTCGTGTTTTCAGTTTCCTGATTACAACCGAGTTTTGCAGGGGAGGTTTTTGAGACGGGAGGCCGAACCTGCGGCGACAAGCCAACGAGGGGCCGCAGGGCCCCGTGGACAGAAAAGAGGTGCAGTCCGGATCGAGACGTCAGCGCAAAGGTACGGCGTGCCCCCTTATCCCAGGTGTTATACCTTCAAGGCATGTTAACATTCATGCTCTCTTCAGGACAAAGAGACCTCGTCGGACTATATCCGGAGAGGCTGCCAATCGCACCTCCACCAGCCAGGCTCCAAAGCCTGGTCCGGAGGTGGAGGTGAACACAAGGCGCGCACCGGACGCTCCTTCGACGGAGGACGTGGATAGGTTGTCTGCCACCAACTCTGAGGTGGAGAGTTCCATGAACCACAGGCGTCGCCGGACAATTCTTCGCGACGCTTGTTTCTCCCGAGAGGCATTAGATGCCTTCAATTTGGGAGATGCGTACCTCCATGCCGCTCAAAATGGTCTAGCCAGAGCCACGGAGCAATATGTAAAAGACATACGGGTAAGAAAATTTTGGTAATTATATATATATATATATATACCAGTAGCCCCCAAGACTTGAAACAGTTAGAATAACTGATTCAAGGATCATATGTTATGCAGGTTCTTACAGAAAAGAATTCCCTACTGTCCCAGGAGCTGGAAGAGTGCAAAGCCCAACTTGAGGCCGCACTAGCCGCGGCAGGGGAGCCCAAGGAGACCCCCTCTGGTAATATACACTTCGAAAGATAAGTATTTTGCGAAGCACGGCATGGGTGCGAATCTGACAAATGAAATTGCAGATGGCACCGGATTGAATCCGGAAAGGCAACACCTCCTACGCCAGCTGAAGGCTGGTGAGAAGGTTCTGACAAAGGTGAGGCGGGAGAAGAACGATCTCCAAGATGCCAACACCAAGCTGGGCGTCGAACTGAAAGATGTTCGTGCCCAGCTGTCAGACTCCGTTAAGGAGAATCAGCGGCTTCGGCGTGGCATATTTAGTAAGTGCTTGAACGAACCTTTGGGAAAAAAAGTTCGGCGGGGAAGTCGACTAACAGAGTAATGTCTGTAGGTGTGCTAACAGGTCGTTCTGCAGAGGAGATGCCCGGTTCTACGGGTGACCTTCTTCCCGAGCTCTCGCAACTGCTCGAGCGAGTTCGGAAGGCGATGCGAGGCGTCGCCCAGGCCCTGTGGCCATCCATCTCCGTGCCCGAAGGTCTTGGAGAGCTTGTAGAGAAGCTAACGGGAGCATGGCGGCGCTTCCGATTGTGGAAGATATCGGCTTGCCGTCAAGGCGCTAGGGAGCCCTGGGCCATGGTGAAGACGCGGTACACAAAGGCTGACCCCAACCACATGGCCGAGGTCAGTCCTGTGGGGCCCGATGGGAAGGAGATCCGTGTAAGCTTAGTATACGGCCAAGTAGAATAGGCCACAAAGTATTCCCGGCGGGACTGTAAATTAGACAGCCTGTTAGATGGTATTGAAGAGGAATACAATCAGTCAGAATGACTAATTTAATTGACATTTATAATGCCTTCTAGTCGGATTGTAGATCGTTTGTCATGGCTGACCTTTTTGCTTCAGCCTCGGGACCTGACGGTCCGGAGTGTGTCCGAATTCCCATGCGGTTATATAAGAACCGGGGAATGCATGGAGACCAGGCGTAGGGGTCATTAGTGCGTGAACAGACAAGTGCCCGACTAGTTATGTTATATTACATGGTTAGTAAGAAACATCTTCCAGGGAGAATAGTTCCGTTAGGGGTTCCTTTCCCTGGGAGGCATGCCCTAAAGTGCATGCCCATTCTGTGAAAAAGATGCAGGAAAAAGCATCTGGGGGCCCATAAATAAATAAGTAAAAATATCATCTTTTAGGTCACCGACCGAATATTCCCTTAAGAACGCTAGCTTTTGGCTTCACCCAATCTGAGGTACACATCCGGCTGATCCGGCAGTAACAATCGCAGAGGTGCTCCCTTTACCGCCTAGCCAAATAATCGGGAACGTAGGGGTAAGCACAGGAGCCAGGCAACCCAGCTTGGCCAAAACTTAAGTCATATCAATGCATATAATGGTGAAATAAAAGTTACATGCGGAAGTGTCACACATGTGTTGGGCATGAAGCCCGTATAAATAAGCTTCTGGTAAAAGAAGCCCTCAGGTTCAATGAGTGCGAATAGCACGTCATTTGATGAGCCTTTAAAGGATATAAGAGAAAGGAAGGGGAGAAGGAGAGAAATCTAAGACAGACAGGATATATAAAAAATGGACAGAGGAAGGAGACGAACACAGAGTCCGGCGCTAGGCATAGAATCTTCGGAGACGGGCTGCGTTCCATGGGTTCGGCTCGAGTCGGTTATGCGATGCATCTCGCAGGCGGTACGCTCCACCAGTCAGGACTTGGTCAATTATGAAGGGACCTTCCCACTTGGGCTTGAGTTTGTCCTTTTTCTTGTCCGGCAGGCGTAGAACTAATTCGCCAACGTTGTAATTTTTGGCCCGTACTTCTCTGCTTTGGTATCTTCGAGCCTGCTGTTGATAGAATGCGGAACGGGCTTTTGCCACGTCATGCTCCTCCTCCAATGCGTCCAAACTGTCCTGCCGATCGAGCTCGGCTTCTCTTTCTTCGTACATGTGCACTCGAGGTGAGTCATGAATTATGTCGCAAGGCAAAACTGCCTCTGCGCCGTACACCATAAAGAATGGTGTGTATCCGGTGGTGCAATTCGGCGTGGTCCGCAGCCCCCAGAGTACGGAGTCGAGCTCCTCTACCCAGTGCGTGTTAGATTCCTTGAGGGACCGCACTAATCTGGGTTTGATGCCGCTCATGATAAGACCATTTGCACGTTCGACCTGGCCGTTAGTTTGTGGGTGATAGACGGAAGCATAATCAAGCTTGATGCCCATGTTTTTGCACCAGAGTTTTACCTCGTCGACCGTAAAGTTCGTGCCGTTATCAGTGATGATGCTGTGGGGGACGCCGTAATGGTGTACAAGCCCGGATATAAAGTCTATCACCGGTCCGGATTTGGCCGTCTTAACAGGCTTGGCTTCTATCCATTTGGTGAACTTATCCACCATGACCAGTAAGTATTTTTGCTTGTGGGTTCCGCCTTTAAGGGGTCCAACCATGTCAAGCCCCCAAACCACAAAGGGCCAAGTGATGGGGATAGTTTGGAGGGCGGTGGGTGGCATATGGCTTTGGTTTGCAAAGAGCTGGCAACCGATGTATCGCTGGACTAAGTCCTGGGCGTCTGCCCGGGCCGTCGGCCAATAAAAGCCTGTACGGAAGGCCTTGCTTACAAGGGACCGGGCTGCAGCGTGATGACCGCCGAGTCCGGCATGAATTTCAGCCAGGAGGTTCCGCCCTTCCTCTTCGGAGATGCACCTTTGAAGGACTCCGGTGGTGCTTTTCTTATAAAGCTCTCCCTCGTGGACTTTGTAGGCTTTGGATCGCCGCACTATGCAGCGTGCCTCATTCTGGTCCTCGGGGAGTTCCTGCCTAGTAAGGTAGGCGAGGAATGGTTCTGTCCACGGGGCGATGACGGCCATTATTACGTGGGCTGAAGGTGTTATTTCATTGGCAGAGCCTCCGATTGTGTCAGAATGTTCGGTGTCGGGCAGTGCGGTTGGGTCCGGGCTGTTATTGTTCGGCTCCCCTTCCCATACTACGGATGGCTTGAACAGCCTTTCCAAGAAGATGTTGGGGGGGACTACATCGCGTTTTGCGCCGATGCGTGCCAGGACATCTGCCGCCTGATTATTTTCCCGGGCTATATGGTGAAATTCAAGCCCTTCGAACCGAGGTGACATTTTTAGGACGGCGTTGCGGTAAGCTGCCATTTTTGGATCCTTGGCATTGAAGTCTCCATTTATTTGGGATACTGCGAGGTTCGAGTCCCCGCGCACCTCTAGGCGTTGAATGACCATGGATACTGCCATCCGGAGACCATGTAAAAGGGCCTCATATTAGGCTGCATTGTTGGAGTCTGTGTACATAATCTGGAGTATGTATTGAACAGTGTCTCCTGTGGGGGACGTTAAAACGATGCCAGCCCCTAGTCCGGCCAACATCTTGGAGCCGTCGAAATGCATGATCCAATTTGAATATGTGTCGTACTCTTTAGGGAGTTCGGCCTCCGTCCATTCTGCGACGAAGTCGGCCAAAACTTGCGACTTGATGGCTCGCCGTGGCTTATAAGTTATGTCGGACGGGAGGAGCTCAATGGCCCATTTTGCAATCCGACCCGTTGCGTCGCGGTTGTTTATAATATCGTTAAGTGGTACTTCCGAGGCTACTGTTATTGAACACTCTTGAAAGTAGTGTCGTAGCTTCCGGGATGCCATGAATACCGCGTAAGCGATCTTTTGATAATGCGGGTACGTGATTTGCATGGAGTGAGGACAGTGGACACATAATAGACCGGTTTTTGAAGGGGGGATTTGTGTTCGTCCGTTTCTCGTTCGACAACGTGCACTGCGCTTACAACCTGATGTGTTGCTGCAATGTACAATAGCATTGGTTCGCCAATGTTTGGCGCGGCCAGGACTGGGTTTGTTGCCAATATGGCTTTTATTTCGTCGAGTCCGGCCGTGGCTGCATCCGTCCATTCGAAGTGTTCGGTGCGCCGAAGGAGGCGGTAAAGGGGTAGGGCCTTTTCTCCCAAGCGGGAGATAAAGCGGCTTAGAGCCGCCACGCATCCGGTTAACTTTTGTATTTGTTTGAGGTCCTTTGGGATATCTAATTGTGACAGAGCTCGGATCTTGGCTGGATTTGCTTCAAATCCTCTACCGGATACAATGAAGCCCAAGAGCTTTTCGGACCTGTAATTATCCGGCGTGCCGAACACCACATCTAGTGTGATTTTTCCTATACAGCGCTCTTCTCGACTGGGGATTATTCCTCTAAAGGTTGTGCTGCTTCGCTCAATGTGGTTCCAGTCTATTTCCATTTTTTGAAGGTTTCCTCATAAATGAGGTTCAATCCGCTGCCGCCTTCCATGAGTACCTTGGTAAGATGAAAGTCGTCCACTATTGGACTGAGGACCAATGCGGCTGGTGCTCGGGCTGTTCGGAATTTAGGTTCATCACTGGCGTTAAAGGTAATAGCCGTGTCACTCCATGGGTTTATTGTTGCTACTTGGTAGACTTCGGCAAGGCTGCGGAGTGTCCTTTTTCGCATATTATTTGATGCGAAAGTCTCGAAGACTGTTAATACCGTATTGGTGTCTCTGGGGTGGCTTTCTGTGGCCTCCGGAATTAGGAGAGCTTCGCCAATTTTGGCCACCTGCCGGAGTATCCAACATGCTCTAAGGCTGTGAGTTGGTGTGGCGTCCTATGTACTGTGAATTTTACAGGGTCCATTAAGCCATCCTTCCAGTACGGTTCCATGCCCTGTAGAGGGTTTTTGCTTTTTGGTGTTTGACCTGGGTGTCTGGCGATGATGCACCCTTTTATTTCAGACTGGGTTTGTATTCAGGGTCGGATCGTCCCAAAATTTTATTTTGGTTTTCCAGGCGCTTTCCATCGCACAGTATTTTCGTACAATGGACGCCAAGTCAGCGAAGCGTGTAATATCACGGCGACTTATGGCATTGAGGATTCCCTTGTCCGTGCAATTATTGCAGAAGATTGAGATTGCGTCTTCCTCGCGGCAGTCCCTTATCCTGTTCCTAACTAGGAGAAATCTGGCCCAGTAATGATGTACTGTTTCTTCGGGCTCTTGCCTAATTTGGGATATATCGCTTATGTTCGGGTGGGTGGGTGGAATTAAATCCGAAGCCTCACCCCATCTGAGGCTCAGAGGCCGAGGAATTTCCGAACTCGGAAATTTGGATTCCTGGATGTTGTCCAATGAATCCAACCCGTCGCCTGACTCTGAGTTCAGGTCTTGAGTGATATCCTCCCCTCCACGGGTATCCGACTTGGAGGGATCAGGAATCTGGATGTAGCTAGTCCTTAAGATAGATGAAGGGTCGCCGCACTGTCCCTCTACCACAGCAACGTGATGGGTGACTTGGGGAGAGTTAATCTCTCTCAGATCGGGCTTAGGCCCAATCTGGTCGTAATCCGTAGCGACTCCCAGGGCGGCGATGCGATCCAAGAGCTCGTTTATGGAGGAGAGATCCATTGGATCTAACTGCTCGGCGAGTTCCGAGCTGACATGAAGATTGTTTCTGATGGCTCGAGAGGTCATCGTCGGCGCAGAAGCCGAACAGGCGGTCATGAGAAAACCACCTAGCCGGAGGGTTTGGCCGACAGCCAAAGCTCCCTTAGGAACGGTGCCGTCTTTAAAGACGGGGCAAGGCATCCTTCCTGATGGCGACGACACAAAGGAACTCTCAATGAAAGCACCAATGTCGGTGGCAAAACTGGCGGATCTCGGGTAGGGGGTCCCGAACTATGCGTCTAGGCCGGATGGTAACAGGAGGCAAGGGACACGAAGTTTTACCCAGGTTCGGGCCCTCTTGATGGAGGTAAAACCCTACGTCCTGCTTGATTAATATTGATGATATGGGTAGTACAAGAGTAGATCTACCACGAGATCGGAGAGGCTAAACCCTAGAAGCTAGCCTATGGAATGATTGCTGTTCTGTATGTTGGCCTATGGACTAAAACCCTCCGGTTTATATAGACACCGGATAGGTTTAGGGTTACACAAAGTCGGTTACAATGGTAGGAGATCTACATATCCGTATCGCCAAGGTTGCCTTCCACGCCAAGGAAAGTCCCTTCCGGACACGGGACGAAGTCTTCAATCTTGTATCTTCATAGTCCAGGAGTCCGGCTGAAGGTATAGTCCGGCCATCCGGACACCCCCTAACCCAGGACTCCCTCACTAACCCTCTCCGGTGTCTATATAAACCGGAGGGTTTTAGTCCTTAGGACAACATACAATCATACCATAGGCTAGCTTCTAGGGTTTAGCCTCTCCGATCTCGTGGTAGATCAACTCTTGTAATACTCATATCATCAAGAATAAATCAAGCAGGACGTAGGGTTTTACCTCCATCAAGAGGGCCCGAACCTGGGTAAAACATCGTGTCCCCTGCCTCCTATTACCATCCGCCTTAGACGCACAGTTCGGGACCCCCTACCCGAGATCCGCCGGTTTTGACACCGACATTGGTGCTTTCATTGAGAGTTCCTCTATGTCGTCACCGTTAGGCTTGATGGCTCCTTCTATCATCGATAGCGATGCAGTCTAGGGTGAGACTTTTCTCCCCGGACAGATCTTTGTGTTCGGCGGCTTCGCACTGCGGGCCAACTCCCTTGGCCATCTGGAGCAGATCGAAAGCTACGCCTCTGGCCATCAGGTCAGGTTTGGAAGCTTAAATTACATGGCCGATATCCGCGGAGACTTGATCTTCGACGGATTCGAGCCCCTGCCTTGTGCGCCACGCGGTCACGATGAGTATGATTTAGCTCTACCATCGGACTGTATTCAGGAGATCGCACCGGCAGCCGCTCTGAGCCTCAATTCGGAGCCAGTTGCGCCATCCATGGATGGGTGGATAGTCCCCGTCACGGAGGCCGTATCCTCAGCGGCGATCGAGCCGAATATCGACCTTACCCTTCACGAGAGCCGTGTTGCCAAACTGCTGGATCCTTCCCCGGCCACGTACTCCGAACCTCCTGCGCCCGTGCCTATCAAATCCGACTGGGCGCCAATCATGGAGTTCACCTCCGTGGATATCTTTCAGCGCTCGCCCTTCGGCGACATACTGAATTCATTAAAGTCTCTCTCCTTGTCAGGAGAGTCCTGGCCGAACTATGTCCGGCAGGATTGGGATGCGGATGACGAAGAAATTCGCCGCCCACCCACCACCCACTTAGTAGCCACTGTCGATGACTTAACTGACATGCTCGACTTCGACTCCGAAGACATCAACGGTATGGAAGACGATGCAGGAGACGAAGAGGAACCACTGCCCACAGGGCACTCGACGCCCACTTCATCACATGACGTATACATGGTGGACACACCAAAAGAAAACGACGACGAGGAATGGAAGGACGCAACAAAGGGTTGTCCCCTCGAGAAGCAGTCAAAGCGGCGGCGTAAGCGCCGCTCCAAATCCTGCCTCGGCAGAAACAACGATCATATAGACCCAACATTAGAGCAGGGTGAACCATCACCGGACCACAGCAACACGGAGAATTAAACCGAACAACCCGACTCTGTCAAAGATAATAGTCCGGATGACATCACACCAGACAGACACCCGGAGCAACAGAATGCCCGTCAAAGGCTTGTTGCCACCGCGAGGAGTCTAAAAAAGCAGAAGCAAAGGCTCAAGGCTGCGCAAGACACACTCAGAATCAGATGGAGTAAAGTACTCAACACAGCAGCGAAGTACGGCAGTAATTGCCCCACCAAGAGCTACCCGAAGCGGAAGCTGCTACCTGAATTTGATGAGGAGGCCTTAGATCCCCCGCAACCAAAAATTAAAATGGGCATCTGGCCGGATAGACGACCTCACGGACAACATAGAGCGGCAAACAACACTGCACATAAACCAATACGTGATCCACGCGAGGGCTCGCATCAAAAGGACGGCGCAACCAGATCCATCTATGGACCACGCAAGCGCGCTCCAGCATATGGTGCAACACAACAAACATCCGAACAACGTGGTACACCCAGATACAGGGGTGCCGCACACCCGCTATGTTTCACTGACGAGGTGCTAGACCATGAATTTCCAGAGGGATTCAAACCCGTAAACATAGGGGCATACGACGGAACAACAGACCCTGGGGTCTGGATTGAGGACTATATCCTCCATATCCATATGGCTCGAGGAGATGATCTCCATGCCATCAAGTACTTACCCCTCAAGCTCAAAGGGCCAGCTCGGCACTGGCTTAAAAGCCTCCCCGAAAGCTCCATTGGAAGCTGGGAAGAGCTCGAAGATGCTTTTCGGGCAAATTTTCAAGGGACTTATGTCCGACCTCCGGATGCGGACGATTTGAGTCATATAACTCAACAGCCCGGAGAGTCAGCCCGAAAGCTTTGGAACATGTTTCTTACTAAAAAAACCAAATAGTCGACTGTCTGGACACCGAAGCCTTGGCAGCTTTTAAACACAACGTCCGAGACGAATGGCTTGCCAGACACCTCAGCCAAGAAAATCCGAGAACAATGGCAGCATTATCAAGCCTCATGACCCGCTTTTGCGCGGGCGAGGACAGCTGGCTAGCCCGATTCAGCACCAGCGACCCAAGTACATCCGAAGTTAGAGATGGAAACGGGAAATCACGATGCGGCAAAAATAATAAGTGCCGGAATAAAGAAGACAGCTCGAAGAGCGCGGCAGTAAACGCCGGATTCAGAAGCTCTCGGCCAGGTCAGCAAAAGCCGCCCTCTAAAGGCGCCAGAGATGAACTGTCCAGCCTAAACAAAATTCTGGACCAAATATGTCAGATCCATAGCACCCCCGATAAACCTGCAAATCATACCCACAGAGAATGTTGGGTCTTCAAGCAGTCCGGCAAGCTCAACGCCGAACATAAGGGGCAGGATACACCAAGCAAAGACGAGGATGAGCCTCGCAAGCAAAGCACTGGGGAACAGAAGAAATTTCCACCAGAAGTCAAAACAGTAAACGTGTTACACGTGATAAAGGGGAGAAACAAAGCGGCACTCCCAGATAAATATGCCCAAGGGCCTATCACCGCGGAGTTCTGCCACTGGCCGTCTCAACCGATCACCTTCGACCATCAGGATTACTCGGCAAGTATCCGGCGCGCAGGATGGGCTGCCTTAGTATTAGATCCAATAATTGACGGATACCACTTTCACACGAGTCCTGATGGACGGTGGCAGCAGTCTAAACCTAATATATCAGGACACAATCCGCAAAATGGGGATAGATCCAACGAAAATTTGCCACAGCAATACTACTGAGGGAGTCCTGGATTAGGGGGTGTCCGGAGGGCCGGACTATACCTTCGGCCGGACTCCTGGACTATGAAGATACAAGATTGAAGACTTCATCCCGTGTCCGGAAGGGACTTTCCTTGGCGTGGAAGGCAAGCTTGGCGATACGGATATGTAGATCTCCTACCATTGTAACCGACTCTGTGTAACCCTAGCCCTCTCCGGTGTCTATAAAACCGGAGGGTTTTAGTCCGTAGGACGAACAACAATCATACCATAGGCTAGCTTCTAGGGTTTAGCCTCCTTGATCTCGTGGTAGATCTACTCTTGTACTACCCATATCATCAATATTAATCAAGCAGGACATAGGGTTTTACCTCCATCAAGAGGGCCCGAACCTGGGTAAAACATCGTGTCCCCTGCCTCCTGTTACCATCCGGCCTAGATGCACAGTTCGGGACCCCCTACCCGAGATCCGCCGGTTTTGACACCGACATTGGTGCTTTCATTGAGAGTTCCTCTGTGTCGTCACTTTTCGGCCCGATGGCTTCTCCGATCATCAACAGCGATGCGATCCAGGTGAGACTTTTCTCCCCGGACAGATCTTCGTATTCGGCGGCTTTGCACTACGGGCCAATTTGCTTGGTCATCTAGAGCAGATCGAAAGCTACGCCCCTGGCCATCAGGTCAGATTTGGAAGTTTGAACTACACGGCCAACATCCACGGAGACTTAATCTTCGACGGATTCGAGCCACAGCCGGGCGCGCCGCATTGTCACGATGGGCATGATTTAGCTCTGTCGCCGAACAGTGCCCTGGAGGCCGCACCTGTGTCCGCTCCGACCCCTAGCTCGGAGCCGATCACACCAATCAAGGATGGGTGGTTAGACACCGCCTTGTGGGCTGCAATCTCTACGGCGATCGAGCCGAACACCAGCCCTATTCTCTGTGAAGCCTGTGACTCCAAGGAGCCGGACTCCTCTCCAGACTCCGAGCCCTCCGCGCCCCGACCGATCAACCCCGATTGGGCGCCGATCATGGAGTTAACCGCCGCCGGACATCTTTCAGCACTCGCCCTTCGGCGATATTCTGAATTCACTAAAGTCTCTCTCTTTATCAGGAGTGCCCTGGCCGGACTATGGTCAACAAGGTTGGGATGTGGATGATGAAGAAATTCAAAGCCCACCCACCACCCACTTCGTAGCCACTGTCGATAATTTAAACGACGTGCTCGACTTTGACTCCGAAGACATCGATGGTATGGACGACGATGTAGGAGATGAACATGAACCAACGCCTATAAGGCACTGGACAGCCACCTCATCTCATGATGTATACATGGTGGACACACCCAAAGGAAGCGACGATGAGGAACACAGGGATGCAACGACGGATCGTTCACTCGAAAAGCAATCAAAGCAGCGACGTAAGCGCCGCTCCAAGCCCCGCCTCGATAGAGACAGCAGCCATACAGACCCAGCCATAGAGCAGGACGAGCCGGCGGACGACGAACATGCCTTCGAGCAAGCATCCGAATAGGGCAACTTGGATAAACAAATCGAACACCCCGTCCCCGGCGAAAACAACAGTCCGGACGACCTTACGCCGGATAAACTCATGGAGCAGAAGAACCTCCACAAAAGGCTCGTCACCACTGCGCATAGCCTGAAAAAGCAGAAGCGGAAGCTCAAAACTGCGGAAGATGCACTCAGAATCAGATGGAGCAAAGTACGCAACACCGCAGACAAATATGTCGGCAGTCGCCACACAAAAAGCTATCCAAAGCGAAAGCTACTGCCTGAATTTGACGAGGAAGCCTTAGAGCCCCCGCAGTCAAAAAATAGGAAAGCCATCCGGTCGGATGGATGACCGCATGGCCAGCATGGAGTGGCAAGCGGCGCCGCACACAAGCCGGCACGCGATCCACCAAAGGATCCGCACCAAAAAGACGGCCCAGCCAGATCTATATACGGGCCAAGAAAGCAAGCTCTAGTAAGGAATGCAACACAACAAATATCCGAACATCACGGCACACCCAAATACAGGGGTGCCGCACACCCCCTATGTTTCACCGATGAGGTGTTGGACCATGAATTTCCAGCGGGATTCAAGCCCGTAAACATAGAGGCGTACGACGGAACAATAGACCCTGGGGTCTGGATCGAGGATTATATCCTCCACATACACATGGCCAGAGGAGATGACCTCCACGCCATAAAATACTTACCCCTCAAGCTTAAAGGACCAGCCCGGCATTGGCTCAAAAGCCTTCCCGAAAACACCATTGGAAGTTGGGAAGAGCTTGAGGATGCTTTCCGGGCAAATTTTCAAGGGACCTATGTCCGCCCTCCGGATGCAGACGATCTCAGTCACATACCTCAACAGCCCGGAGAGTCGGCCGGGAAATTCTGGAACAGATTTCTTACTAAAATGAATCAGATAGTCGACTGTCCGGGCGCCGAAGCCCTAGCAGCTTTTAAGCACAACATTCGAGACGAATGGCTTGCCAGACACCTCGGCCAAGAAAAGCCAAGAACAATGGCCGCATTAACAAGCCTCATGACCTGCTTTTGCGCAGGAGAGGACAGCTGATTGGCAAGATGTAGCACCAGTGACCCAAGTACATCCGAAGTTAGGGATGGAAACGGAAAACCCCGACGCAGCAAGGACCAGCGCCGGAATAAGGGAAACAGCCCAAAGAGCACAGCGGTCAACGCCGGATTCAAAAGCTCACGGCAGAATCAGAGAAAGCCGCCCCTCAAGGATAACAGGGATGAGCTATCCAACTTAAACAAAATCTTGGACAAGATATGTCAAATACACAGTACTCCCGGGAAGCCTGCGAACCATACCCACAGAGATTGTTGGGTTTTCAAGCAAGCCGGCAAACTCAACGCCGAACACAAGGGGCTCGACACACCAAGTGAGGACGACGACGAACCCCACAAGCAGAGCACCAGGAAATAAAAGGATTTCCCACAAGAAGTCAAAACAGTACACTTACTTCACGTGACGAACAGAATGGCGCCACCAGAGATACGCGCCATATGGCCTATCCCAAAGGAGTCTCGCCAATGGTTGTTAAAACCAATCACCTTCGACCATCAGGATTACTCTAGAAGTATCCGGAACGCAGGCTGGACTGCCCCCCTCCACAGTTTACTCCCCCAGTCATAGCGTCGTAGTGCTTAGGCAAAGCCCTGCGCGGATCACATCACCATCACCGTCACCACGCCGTCTGCTGACGAAACTCTCCCTCGACCCTCTGCTGGATAAAGAGTTCGAGGGACGTCATCGAGTTGAATGTGTGCTGAACTCGGAGGTGCCGTACGTTCGGTACTAGATCGGTTGGATTGTGAAGACGTTCGACTACATCAACCGCGTTAACCTAACGCTTCCGCTTTCGGTCTACGAGGGTACGTGGAGACACTCTCCCCTCTCGTTGCTATGCATCTCGTAGATAGATTTTGCGTGATCGTAGGAATTTTTTTGAAATTGCATGCTATGTTCCCCAACAGTCGAAGTATCTCGAGGAGGAAAAAGCAGGATACCGAGTCGAATGCGCAGGGATGTCAAGCCTCAGAAGCATCCTATTAGCTTTAAGATAATGAAGAAGGCGTGCCATTTGTTGCACGAGTAGGAAGTTATCATGAATGCTTCTGCTAGCGATGAACGCGCTTCGGTTGGTGGAAACCATACTGCTGAGATGCGAGGCGAGCCGGAGAGAGAGAGGCTTCACAAAAAGCTTGACTATGAGGTCGATCAAACTGATTAGCCGGTAGTTGAAGAGTGACACAGCGTCCGCCTTCTTGGAAAGTAGAGTAATGAGTGCCTCATTAAGCTTGCGAAAGCCTCGAAAATTGAGCGAATGTAGCTCGCCGAACACGCCGCAAATGTCCTCCTTGATCACCTCTCAAGCACTCTGCATAAACTCAATGGCGAAACCATCCAGGCCCGGTGTTTGACCCATTGGAAAGTGCTTGGTGGCCGTCCATATCTCGTCCTCGGAAAAAAGGAGCTTCTAGAAGTGAGAGTTCAAAGGGACCAACGTGCATCGCCGTGAGGTCAATGGTGAACGGTCATGGCTTGGCGGAGTCAAGAATGGGCGTGAAATAGGAGAACACTGCTTTAGTCGTGGTAACATGAAAGGCAGATCTAACGATCACAGAGGCAGTGAACGAAGCGAGATAATCGGTCGGTTGAGTGGAAGCGTTTCTGGAGTTTGTCAGACAGAAAAAAAATCTACTGAACGGCGCACTCCAATACGATTAAAATGAATCGGTCGCTGGCTCGGAAGTTCTAATAAAAAGAAAAAGGAAAAGGAATCGTTCGCTCGCGCGCAAGTTTTCAAATAAAAAAGAAAATGAAAAAGGAATCGTTCGCTCGCGCGGAGCACACAGTGCTCGGTCGCATAACTGACGGCCTCTCCGCTCACCTCTGCAAAGGCAACCTGCCCCCACAACGCCGCCGCCTGCGACGAAGACGTCGGAGCCAAGCACCTTCTCGCCGCTACCTTCCACTGCTAATCTCACCACCCCTCCTGCATCCCATTTACCGCCGCCGACGAAGCCCAAGCTCGCCGGCGCTACCTTCTGCCTTCTCGCGGATCCTGGGACGGCCGAGCCGTCGGGCTACACTGCGGCGGGCAATCAGTTGGTTTTCCTCTCCCATCGTTGGGGAGCCCTTGCGGTAATTGCTCGGATTCGAATTCCAGATCTTTTCGGAGTTTCTACGGCAACAATCCTCGCTGGATCCGGACTCCCTTCTTCTAATCGGATCACAGGTGAGGCCTCGGCTCGACTGGATATAAAGTGCAGCCAGCCCTCGGTGTGCTTCTTCTCATCAGATTAGATACAAGCCAAGTCCAATTGGTTTGCCGCTGAAGCAACTCTTCTCCAACAAGACCTGCTTTTGCAATTGCTCCAATGGAGGTCTGTAGCGTAGCCAGGATAACGAGCTTTGCTCATTTTGGCCTGAAAGTTTTGCCTAAGCTCCTGGCTCTTTCTCCCTGTTCATTGGGGAAATTCAGAAAGGTCTCACCAGCGATGGAAACTGAAACTGTGTTGAGAAAACTGCCGGAGCTGCTGCAGGATGTATTGAGAAAGGTCTCACCACCCATGGAAACTGAAACTGTGGTGAGAAATTTGCCGGAGCTGCCGCAGGATGTATTGATGGACATATTTTCACTCCTGGAGATACCTGACCTCATGCGTGCGGCCTCTGTCAGCTCCTCCTGGCGCTCCACGTATACCAGCCTCTGCAGCCAGCTTAAGCTGTACAAACGGCCTCAAACGCCTTGCCTCCTCTACACCTCTGAATCTGCTGGTGAGAATGTAGCTTGTCTCTACAGCCTCGCAGAGAAGAGGGTCTACAATTTAACTCTCCCGGATCCACCCATCCGCAGCAGGTATCTTATTGGGTCATCGCATGGTTGGCTAGTTACTGCGGATGACAAGTCTGAGCTACACCTTATCAATCCGGTCACTGGCCAACAGATTGCTCTCCCGTCGGTGGTCACCATTGGTTATGTAGAGCCAATCTTTGACAATGCAGGCACAGTTATTATGTATGAATTGTGGGAGCAACTGTACGATCCGGACTTAGACCCTGAAATGGTTGGTCCCGAAATGATAACCCATGCTCCTGACAAGCTTCGTGACCATGTCTACATCAGGGTATTTATCTTTCCGGATCCGTCCACAGGAAGCTACATTGTGGTTCTCATCCATGGTCCAGGATGTCAGCTTTCGTTTGCAAGGGTAGGAGATTGTAAGTGGACCTTGCTGACGCCGGATTGGGACTATGATCAATGCATCTACATGGATGGTCTATTGTATGCATCCACAAGAGCCGGAAGAATGGATGCTTTTGACCTCACTGGTCCTACCGCCACGAGGAATATAATTGCGGATGAGATTGCCATTCACAGTTCTGAGTACAAGGGGGAATTCTTCCTTCTTCAGGCTCCATGGGGTGATCTGCTGCAAGTTTGCAGGAAGGCTGAACTCATAGATGCGGGCTATGAGGAGCCCATAGTTAAAACAAATAAAATCTTTTTACACAAAGTCGATATGGAAGCACAAGAGCTTGTGGAAATAAATAGCTTGCAGCATAACGTGTTGTTTCTTGGGCGTAACCAGTCTATATGCCTTAGTGCTGAAGAATATCCACAACTGAAGGCAAATTGTGTCTATTTCGCAGATGCTGAGCAATATAATTGGATGTATAAGACGAATCCCCGGGATATAGGTGTTCTCAACCTTGAAGATGGCAGTAGGGAGGAAATTGTGTCCCCACTTTGGTCCAGCTGGCCAAGTCCCATATGGTTAACACCGAGTCTTACAGTGTTGAATCTGTCATTGTACGAATAGGTAGCTTTTCTTAATTATGTACCTTGATTATGGGGTCTGTCGACCAAGTTTGCCATTCTTTTGCGGGCAGATGCTATGACAACGGAAGCATGTTCAGTCTATCTCTTTTTTCGTATATTGTTTGCTGTATCTGATGAAACTATGGCCGAAAAATAAATATTAGGAATGGAAATGGTGCTCTACAACAATTCCGTTTTCTGTTCTTGTTT
>NC_041386.1:478592534-478600775 GCF_002162155.2 Triticum dicoccoides | reverse complement strand
CACGAGGAATATAATTGCAGATGAGATTGCCATTCACAGTTCTGAGTACAGGGGCGAATTCTACCTTCTTCAGGCTCCATGGGGTGATCTGCTGCAAGTTTGCAGGAAGGCTGAACTCATAGATGCGGGCTATGAGGAGCTCATAGTTAAAACTAATAAAATCTTGTTACACAAAGTCGATATGGAAGCACAAGAGCTTGTGGAAATAAATAGCTTGCATCATAACGTGTTGTTTCTTGGGCGTAACCAGTCTATATGCCTTAGTGCTGAAGAATATCCGCAAGTGAAGGCAAATTGTGTCTATTTCGCAGATGCTGAGCAATATAATTGGATGTATAAGACGAATCCCCGGGATATAGGTGTTCTCAACCTTGAAGATGGCAGTAGGGAGGAAATTGTGTCCCCGCTTTGGTGCAGCTGGCCGAGTCCCATATGGTTAACACCCAGTCTTACAGTGTTGAATCTGTCATTGTACGAATAGGTAGCTTTTCTTAATTATGTACCTTGATTATGGGGTCTGTCGACCAAGTTTGCCATTCTTTTGCGGGCAGATGCTATGACAACGGAAGCATGTTCAGTCTATCTCTTTTTTCGTATATTGTTTGCTGTAATGAAACTATGACCGGAAAATAAATATTAGGAATGGAAATGGTGCTCTACAACAAATCCGTTTTCTGTTCTTGTTTGTTTGATACCCCCCCTAACAAGCCATGTGATAACCATCTGTTAGAATGGTCTATTATTCTCTTCTGTATGAGATATTATGTACTCCCTCTGTAACTTAATATAAGGCGTTTTTTGACACTGTCATAGACTATAAAAACGTTTTATAAAAAGTTACAGAGGTAGTCTTTCTGATGCTTTCATTGTGCTTGAATCATTTATTTAATTGGGATGTTCTGCATTAACTAGCTATTGGACATGACATCATTTTCTAAATATTATCGGCACATGTTGTCAGTGCAATTGCTAATCCCTGACCATGTTTGAAGATAACTTTGAAGATTTTATTTGAACGCTATATGTAATTACACTTTTTGCTCCTGGGCTACTTCATATGGTTCTTTCATGCTTTGGCAAGCATTACGGCGAGTTACATTGAAAAGGAGGAAGATTGTCACTCAAAACAGCTTAGAATCTTTAATTTACACCGAACGCTACTGTGGCCGTCATATTTGTTGGGATGCTCATGCAAACATGTAGTGTTAGCGTTTTTTCTGAGACAGCAATCAAGCCATCTCATGCTCATTGGGGATCCAATACTCCACTACAATTTCAAGTTAGCGCAGTCTGCCAAAAAAATAGGAAACAAACGACAGATTCCAAGGCGCATAGGCAGCGATGAATCGGATCTCATGTTGAGGTTGAACAAGGGGCCACGACAGTCAAACATGCAGTATCTTGCCCACCGCATTTTGTCAACCCATGCCTCGCAGTGTAGGTAATCTTCATCTTAAAATTGAAATCTACAGGGATCACAACTAATGATTTGAATGATCATTTTCTCGTGAACGGTGGTTTGGTTCGACCTGACTTTTGTATGGGACATCTGAATGTCATAATGTAGGCTAGCGAAAAAAGTTCCCTTGCTTATGAAACATCGTGGTTGCTTTGACGTGGGTTTACACAATTCATATCTTCCGCCATCTTGTAAAACAGCCTCCTTATACTTGGGCTAACAAGAGATTTTCATCACTTACAAAAGATTGGATAGATGTCCAGTAAATATTTGAATGCTGTGCTGTTCATCGAAATAGTTTTCTTTTATCGATTCCCACTTACACACGCTATGGGAGCATTGTGCAGGTTCAAGCCACATATGCGAAGATGGATGAAAACTATGATGGAAACACTCGTCAGCGGGAATTTGCTCTACCAAAACACTTATGCCTTGGTGATACGGGTGCATGAAAGAAGTTGAATTATACAGAGACACGCATACCAACCATCAGCAGAATAACAACCTCTTAGATCTTGATGATGCTGTTGGCGAAATCAAGAGAATACACTCGCATGGCGTGTCGATACCACTACCAGTAATGGCATGTCTTTTCTAACTGCAAGCGTAGTCAGTTGCATGTGCCCAATGCTGTTCGATCGAAGGCTGGCAAGAAGAGGGATTTTATTTGAAGACGGATGCTTTTTAGTTCTTATGATAGGTCAAGTCTAGTTGAGAGACATTATGTAAGGGCCAGATCATTCTGGCTGGTTCTGAATTTACATTCGAACCCTGCATCTGTATTTTGTTTGTCTTGAAAACAGACCAAGTACAATGAAGTTTTTACTAACGCAGATTTTCATCAGTACTTCATCGCACGAACCAGGAAACCATCACAATGACAATGTCCGTAATCTCTTTACGATATTGCGTTGTTGCAGAGGCTGGGTGTTATTTCTATTTCTATTTCTGTTTGTATACCAGCAGCCACTCATTTTCTTTTTGTCTGCGGCTGCTGCATAATATCATTTGTATGATTTGCCACTATTGTTCGTATTCTGAATGTAAAGGATTCAATAGAAGTGGAAACATCAGTACTAAATTCTGCTGTATAAACAGTCTTCGTTAGAATCTAAGACACCAAAGCCTTTCCATCCATCACAAAAGACCATTCACAAGATTTTTGTACAAAATTCTCCAATGAGCACACTAGACCCTAGTGCACACATCTCATGTGAAAGAAACAGAGTAAAAACTAATGCTAGCACTCGCTGCAGAAGCCTCTTGTGAAACAAAGTAAAAACTAATGCTATCAATTGCTACAGAAGAACCAAACAGTGGGCTCATTTGCTCAAACTATGGAGCTAGATGTTCCTCTCCTTTTCTATAACAAGGAAGCCCTTCTTCTTGCAACTTTCAATCCCAACTCCCTTGCGCGCCCTGCTGATATGATGAACAATCTGAAAGGAAAATCGATGGCATTTAGTCTTAAAATTTATTATGAGAGAGTGTTCGCAATATTTGTACAAAATTCTCAAAAGAGATTCCTGCAAATTCTAAAGGCTATAATAAGGGCAGCCCTTCATGCTAAGCAGAGCATAGTCTTCATGAAGTGCAGAGGATATACCGTTTTACTTGCTCATGCCATGACAATAGTAGTGGTGCTTCCCTAGCTGGCTCTTGTCCTTGGCAATCACAAAGCAACCCGCCTTCTTGCAGTGTTCCACTCCCGCTTTGTGACGATTTCCGATATGGCGATCCTTCTGAAAAGAAACAAACAAACAAAAACCAAGATTAGTCCCTAAATTTAGTTTACCACACTCAATTAGGAAGTCGAGAGAAAAGCGCTACCTGCTTGTCAGTACATCCATACTTATAGTCCTCTTTTTCAAAGTAGCAGATCATACAGACGGTCATTCCATTATCCTTGAGGCTGCTAAGATTCTTATCCCTGAAGCTCCTATGAGCATCTCTCTCAATCTACAACAGTCAAACAGTTTTCAGAATCAGTCAGTCAATTTCATGCTTATGAGCAACAAAAATGCAGCAAACTAGTAAAACATAATGGGCAATTGGTCTTCGGAAAGGCTCAAACAAAAGGATGATCTCCAGTCACGTGACATACCATTGGAAATTTCTACATCGTCAAATATGATCAAACACTAAGGAAAGATACACATTCTTCACCAAAACAGCTATCTGATAAATCCCCAACTTCAAATGACCAAATGTTTTCAGGTAGGCTTAGCGATGGCTGTAGTCTTGACAACAAAGGGGAACGGAGCAACCTGACTAGATATAGAGCTCGGGGTGGTGATTTATCCTTAGAACGGTCACTTCATCAAGATCGAACACTAGCTAAAATTCCATACAAAGAATCAACACGCTCTGCATCATCCATAAGCAGAGGTGGGCATTTTTCAGGCATTTCTTCAGTAGAAACTAAAACATGGCAAGGGATTGGGGTTTTAAATTGTAATGTAGCAGAATTGTGATCAACTATTCTACATCTACCATTATAGTGACAGCAAACATCAGTTTTTTTTAGAGATCTAAACCTGCCTAAACGCTGATGATCGGTCAAAACACGCTGATGAACAGAAAGTAACGCTGATGATCCTCATTTTGCCAATTCAGTCAGGAGCAGAAAGGAACAGGAAAACTGAACTCATAGCAAAAGGAGCGAGCAAGCGCATGATCGATCGTACCTCATACTCATTCTTGTTCTTGTCCGCCTGCTTCCTCCTCTGGGCCTCCTCCCGCCTCCTTTGCCTGTCCTCCTCCTCCATCTGGGCCTCCTCCCGCCTCCTTTGCCTGTCCTCCTCCTCCATCTGGGCCTCCTCCTTCCTCCGCGCGGCGTCCTCCCGCTGCCTTCTCTTGGCCTCCTCCAGGTCAGCCTTTTTCTTGTCCTCAGCAAGCTTCTGCCTGGCCTTCTCCTTGGCTGCCTTCTGCTCTTCTTCCCTGATCCTGGCCTCCTCCTTGGCCGCCTCCTCCTCTTCTTTCCTCTGCATGTCCTCCTCCTCCTGCTTCTTCTTCTTGTCCTCCGCCTTGGCCTCCTTCTTGGTCTTCTTGGCCTTCGCCTGGGCCTCCTTTCTGGCCGCTTTCTTGGCCTTCTTCCTTGCTCGTTTCCTGGCGGCAATCTCCGTCATCTTCTGGCGATCCTCATCGTCTCGGTCGCCTGTCTTGTTCTTGTTCTTGGCATCATTGCGCTCCTCCTCGTCTTGGCCCGCCGGTAAGCGGCATGCGCGCCACAGTAGCCTCATGAGAGAGCAGATAGATAAGCCCAGTGAATAGGCCACCGAGCGCAGGATCCTGATCAAGCTCCCCGGCGGCGGCGGTGGTGGCCGCTGGCCAACTTGATTCATCGCAGAGGATGCGGGCTTGCGGAGGGAGCACGAGGTGGTTTGGGGTGGAGGGGGAGGAGGGTGCGGTGCAGTGGATGGCTTCCGGTGGGGGGAGTCGCAGTGCGGCGCGGTGGCTTGGGACGGAGGTGGGAGGAGGAAGAAGGTTTCGAGCGACGAGTACGCGGGGAGGGCGGGGACGAACTGAATTTAACGGCCACCTCCTCGTCTCTCTGGCCTTTTTTTTCCCTCTCTCTCGCTCTGGTTGGGCACGCACGAGGAGCCCTTTTTTCTCTTGGGCCGGGCTAATTGAGCCCAACCATTTTCTTCTCTTCTATTTTGTTTTTTAATCCTGTCCGGTTGCCTCTCCGAGCTCCGGCGGCCGGCGACCATGGAGTGCTCCCAAACCCCCGCGTGCCAATAGGGCAACCGACCGGCACGTTTCGGTTCCGACCGAACCGACCGAGCCGTAACCCCTAAGTGGCTCAAGGTCTGCTCACTGCCTCACCGCATCGCATCCTCGCTTCTCGCCGCTCAACCACCAGCACCGGCGACGGCGAATAACCTCAAGGGCGCGGCGCTGGCTCTTCTCCGTCTCCTCGCTGCCACGGACGTCCACGACCTCCTCCCCCTCATACCCACCCACCCCTCCCAACTCCAATGGCAGCATGCCCGCCAGCTGCTCGACGAAACGAAACGGCCGACCAACTGACCAGCATCCATGCCCAATCTACTCCATGGTACGTGTCTCAGATCCCATCTTTCCATTCTTCAGTTTGATGACCAATCCAAGACTCATTTCAAGGTCTGTGGATGAGATGCTATCCAGTGAATGTAAGATTTCTGCCTATGAGAGTACTGGTACTGAGGGAGGCAGATGCTGGACCTCTCAGCGGGGAGCAAAGTTTTCTGAGGATGACCCTTTTGCACCAGTTGAAATCCTCTAATGTAGATGGTTAGTATCATTCTCCAGCATCTACATGTACTGCACTGCTTTAGAATTGTTCTGCATATGTTATCTGAACATTGTGTAGTTCCCAGATTATACTAGAATGATTAGCTTGAATAGCTGAAGTAACTAGTGGTACAATATATGTGACCATCTGGCAGCATGATTTTTATTGGTTGCTGGTTGCATATTGCCTGTCATCATGATTGATCATGAGTCACGGCCATCTAGCAGTGCATTTTACTCTCCTGGTGTTTGAAATTTGAAGCTCTATGTGCACCTATGGAAACTAGGTTTATTGATTTAGCATGAATTTTGGGGATGTTATATCTCTCAAGTTGCAACTGCATGACCACCAAACATAGTCGACCAGCTGTGAGGCTTGACATGTTTCTCAGTTTTAAGTTTGCACATATCTACTATACATTTCATTGATTGATTGCTTTGCTTCTTGTATGTTGATATTTTCTGCGGATATACTGTTTTTTTCGTAGTGTTCAAGCACCCTATTATATCTAGTTATGCACCTTGTGGCTGCTCTGCCAGGTTGCTTTATGTTTTTATTTTGAGAAAAAGTCACGCTTCATGTTCTATCTACTGATATAAGATCCCACACCATTGTTTATTTAAGACTTCCACAAGTTAACTTCTAGTGAGGCTGTTAGCGTACTATGGCATTTAAGTCCACTACAATAGCTGAATAATTTACCTTACTAAGCGAACCCACTAAGTCATCATATATACTTTTACATAATGTGGTTCTGAAAATTGGGTAGTTCTCATATTCTAGTAGGATGATTAGCTTGAATTGTTGTGGTAACTAGTGGTGTTGTACAACATGACCATATGGCAGCATGTTTTATTGCTTGCTGGTTGCGTAATGCTTGTCATCATGATTTGTCATGACCATCTAGCAGTGTATTTCACTCCGTGGTTTTCCCGAGTTCTTCGATTATGATATATGAAGCTTTATGTGCAGGTATGGAAACTACTAACTTCTAGTTGATTGAGTAGCATAATTAAGTTCACCGTAGGAGACAAGACCAACAGGGCTGATTGATTGTACTCTCCTCTCCCTCCCGCGCCGCCCCCGCGTGGCGGCGGGGAGGGAACCCTAGGCGGCCGCTGCCGAGCTCCCCACCCTCCCTCCTCCTCTCCTAGGGCTGGAATTCGAGCCGAGTCGAGCCAGCTCGGCTTGACTCGCTAGAGCTCGTTTCGTTAACGAGCTAGCTCGACTCGACTCGTTATCATTAACGAGCTCAAATCCAAGATTGGCTCGACTCGTATAACTCGCGAGCTGGCTCGTTTAGCTTGTTAAGCTCGTTAAAGATATGAACATAAAACCCTCAAACATTATAAAAATTATTATGTATATATTAAACATATATATCACTAAACAATAGTAATTTCCTTGTAACACATGAGTCTCCTAGGCGGTTGGGCCTTCAACGGCTAGGCCTTGTGTTGTGCGCCTGGGACATAGGGTGCTGAGTGGCTGATCTTTTTTTATATTGGAAGTAGCTGATCTTTTGTACCAAGCCTAACGAGTTACACGAGTACTCGTGAGATTGGCTCGTTTAACTTGGTCTATAAACGATCTTAAACTAAAGCTCGGCTCGACTCGTTATTCTTCGAGTTCGAGTCGATTCGAGCCGAGTCACGAGCTACTCATTTAGCTCACGAGCTTCGAGCTTTTTTTCCAGCCCTATCCTCTCCCGTCGCCGCCAAAGGGTTTGGCCGGGCAAAGCTCGTTCGGGCCGGCGGCGGCGGGGCCCTCTCGATCCCCCATAGGCAGAGGTGCGGCACGGGCACCGCGACGCGACGCCGCGCGGGTGCGCTGGAGGCTGCTGGCGTGGTGGCGGCATGGACGGTGGAGGATCGTGCCGGGCGAGCTCTGGCGGTGTGGATCTAGCACGTGAGGGGCTGATGCGATGAGGGCTGTGGGCGGCGCGGCCTGGCGCTTCCTGGGCGTCGGACGGCGGCTGCTGGCAGCAAGGTAGCCGGCGGCTCTTCTCACGGGCGGGTGGAGGCTGGTCAGCGGGTGGACGGTGGACGCCTTGGCCTCGGGCGGCGGTGGCAGGACGTTGCGTGGAGAGCCGAGGGGGCGCGGGGCTGGCACCGTGGATGCGGCTGCTCGGCGGCCGGACTGCCGGCTGCCTTGGCGGCCTCTCATCTGGATCCGGTATGCCCAAATCCCCGGATGCGTTGGCTGGTAGTTGGCCGGCAACGCGGACTGGCATCCGGTGCGAGAGTTTGACGCGGTCCTCCTACCCGGGGCTCGTCGCTCCTTGCGCGGCGTCCAACGTTCGGTCGCCCTGGAGTCGGTGCACGGCTCTGGGCCGCCTCCGTTCCGGTCAAGATGGGAGCTTGTGGTTCGATTGGGGGGCGTCTTCTCGTTATGGCGTTGATGAAGGACCGTGGTGGTGGTGGTCAGGACAGTGTTGTGCCAGCAGTCAGATCTGTGTCGTAGGCCACGGATTTGGCATCCTCTGAGTTGATGGCTCGACGATAGC
>NC_041386.1:478586884-478592118 GCF_002162155.2 Triticum dicoccoides | reverse complement strand
CGCCGGTCCACCTGGATAGGAGGGGACTTCAGGCGTGGGTGCCCCTATGGTGGTGGCGCTGACCCTGGCCTGGGGGCTGATGCCGGGCTTCTCTAACCACGGTTTGTGCACGGTGAAGCGGACGGTTGGCTTTGTCGCGTGGCATGGATGCCGGGGCGGCGGCCCTGGAAGGTGGTCCGCATGGTTGGCTCTCCGGCAGGCATCATGGCGGCGGTGGTGGCATTGTCTCTTGGTCGTGTGGGCGGCGAGAGGCTTGGCGCAAGGTAGCTCGGGCGCGCTCTCGGTCTCCGTGGGGGCGTCTCGATCCGGATCTGGGGACTTGAGCTTGTCATGCTTCTTCTGAAGACCTTGTGGTGACACGCGAGAACTACCGGCCGAAAGCTCTGCGCTCTGGCGCCGACGATGGTGACGCTCAAGGGCGCCGCTCTCTTCTTGAAGACGTCGTCGTGGTGTTCCCATCCGTGTCCGGGTTCCAGGTGAAAACCTTTGTCCATTGTGGACTCGACAGCGGCGACGCTTGGCGCCGGCATCCCTCTGAGGGCGTTGTCGTGGAGCTTAGGTGTATAGGGCGTAGCATGGCGTTGTACTCGGTCCTCCTGTGCTTTTTCGTCGGTACCATTGGTGATCCGTTTATTCTGGGATCGGCTTTGTAAGAGGACTACCTCTCCACCTTGTATCATTCGGCCGTGTACTTTGTTCGGTTGTTGCTTTATATATAAAAGCGGGGGTGAAAGCCTGTTTCGAGAGGGTTGATTGAGTTATTAGCATGAATTCTGGAGATGCTATATCTTCAAAGTTTCAACTGCATGACAACTAGATATGGTTGACCAACTGTGAGCCTTGACATTCAGAATACTAGGGGTTGCATGTTTCTCAGTTTTCACTTTGCACAAAGCTACTACACATTTTGTTGAATGATTGCTCTGCTTCTTGTATGTTCATATTTTCTGCGCATTACTCTGTTTTGTCACAGTTTTCAAGCACCCTGTTATGTCTAGTTATGTTCCTTGTGGCTGCTGCTGTACCAAGTTGCTACATGTTGTGTACACACCTTGTCTATCTACTAATATAAGATCCCACACCATTGTTTATTTCAGGCTTCTACAAGTTAACTTCTAGTGATGCTGTTAGCGTACCCACTACAGTAGCTGAATAATATACCTTGCTTAGTGAACCCACTAACTCATCATATATATTGTTACATAATCTGGCCCACTTGTTACCAAACTTTATGCATCGCTGCTTTTCTGCTTTATTACTTTTTAGCTACTTTCCCTTGCTATTTAAGCACCATTCGGGGTCGGTGAGATCCATCTCTTGGCTGGCTAAGAACCCTAGCTACAGTACTTCTAGATCGAGCAATCCATCGTCTTAAAGTGGCCTACTTTCTGTGTTTTGCGTTTCATTTCTGAAGATCATTGACAGATCCTTAGTTAGCGCCTGCCAATACCATACTTGCTGGTATTGATGAATCTAGCCTCGTATTAGATGGCTTCTGTAACCAGCTTGCTTCATGTCGTGTGCACACCTTCTGTTAATTGATATAAGAAGATCCCGCACAGGCGTTTAGTTCAGGCTACCGGGAGTCAACTCCTGGTGAGGCTATTAGCACACTATGTATGGCATTTCAGTCCGACAACACTAGCTGAATAATCTACCTTGCTTAGTGAATCCAGTAAGCCATCTTATATACTGTTATGTAGTGTGGCTCAGCTTTAAGAACTTAATCGCTTGAATGAAATGTACAGCCTGATTTTATTACTACACTCTGACTGTTGCTATGTGTTACTATTGGACTACATCTTCACTTGTTCTAATCAGGCTGTATTTTGTTGTTACATCAATTATAGGCGCTCGCAACTGAGGTCTTCAACAGTCAACACACACGCGCGGCGCATGAATGCAGGCAGGCACACGTTTTTGGAGAGCTAACCTGAATATCTCTGATGGTTCTGTAGTGAGTGCTGTAATGTTTACCTCAAGTTGCTACTCTGTGTTTGCATGAGGATGAGGTGTGCTTGATGTGAGTGTGGCTTGTTCCAACCGTGGATGTACCTAGTTGCTCTGTGACGAGAGATAATTCAAGGAATCCTTGCCTTCGGTGGTGGGTTATAAAACATGATCAAGCGGTGACCTGCTTCGACTTGGGCGCGCAGTCATCGCGGAAATCTGGGCATGAACGATCAGGCGCCAATCTAGACAACAGCACATTGCGGAAAACTGTAGTTGTAGCGCCGACACATCGATGAAAGTTTCTCGTGCTATATAACTAACTAATACTCACTTCGGATTTAACTGTCGCTGAAATCAGTGACAGTTACTTCATAGCTTGGTACAGAATACATTATCCTAACAGGACAGTTCACAATCTCCAATTACCAGCATTCATGTCAATGCTATACCAACCAGGGCCAGGGTCAAGGCTGAATGATCCACAGCTAAACCAATCACCAACATTCACGAGTTCATTACAATATAAGATCAATACACTTCTACTTCACTACTTCACTGCTTCAGGAACCTAGGTACTTGGGCTCAGCGCTTCCGCTTCTGTGTGCGCCACTGCCTCAGCACGTACTGGACCACTTCTTTCAGGGTTGCCTTCCTATTCTCTTTGTAGTTCCACAGCTCCGGCACGGAATAGCGGCCGCTAGGGTTGTACTCATTCACTTCAAGCAAAGCCTTTGTCACCAACCCATAGACTTCCTCACCATGCTCTTCTTTCAGTTCCTGCAGCTTCTCGTCATCCTCACGGAGAATTTCCTAACATCAACGCACACACCATTAGATAAACATACTACTCCATTTTAAACATGTAAGATAAAACAGGCACCAAAAGCTTCAAAACTTCGTGCGCTCCACAAATATGCCTAAGACAGACAGTGATCAACGATCTTGTGCTGTGAATTTAGCAAAGTATTCATATAGGAGCTATGTAGTGTCTAAATGCTGCCACAGTATAACAAAACATGGATGAACAAAAATAATTTATGTGTGTGAAATAATGTAAGACACGCCTGCTTCATTACATAGTAATGCATGACTGCATTAATAAACCAGTATATCAAATATACATACACAATGACCTTTCCATGCATGTGGAACAAGCATGCTACAAAAAGTTCAGGGGGCAAACATTGTTTGCAGATGACAGGAGGGCTTTGAGCTCCATGTATCAAGTATCATGTCAAATTCCAACAGCCAAGACATGTTGTGTCCAGCTTAACCAAGCTAGGAACTGAGAACCAACTTTTAATTGACTAAGGAATATCATAAAAGCGTCCCTATCATAAACTTCTAGGAGAGGGGGAGTTATTAGCATCCGGCAATGTGGATACTGAGTGGCAAGCTTTTTATCGGTAAGAAGTTTGGTTACTCCATGAGCAAATGCTAGATGTACTATCTTTCCAAAAAGCTTGCGAATTAAATATAACTTAACTGCTATAGAACTGACCATCAGCTTCAAAGAAAAACAATAAATGGAAGAAAGAGAGTCTTGAATAGATACAAGTCACCATTTATTTAATTAGATGCTATATATCTCAATCAAGAGCAGCTAACATCAACATAAGGTTTTGCACACAGGAACTCAAAAATCTAGCTTCCTAGCATTGAAGTTGCACAAATATATGCATATGACCAAGCTCTCCACAAGCTGCTAAATCAAGTAAATGAAACTTATCTAACATTCACAACAAGCATAGATACATATGGCTAATTTTTCAGATTCCTTCATCAAGAATCCAATATTTGCTATTGCACAAAAGAAAATTATTTATGGCATAGCCTAATTGACTTTCTAATTGGTTACCTGTAAAAGATATCGTGCGGTAGCTTACATCCACAGTTGACACTATGCCATGAAAAACAAGATATTTATAACTCCCATGAAAAAACTAGATTAAAAATTACACAAGAATATAGCCCCTTGGCTGGTTACAATTGGTGGCTGACGTTTTCTTGTTTCCTCCACTCTTATTTGCATGTAATGAAGGACCAAGGAAGTAACAGATGGAGGAAACAGAAAGGACCTGATTAGTAATGTAACAAATGTTTCTGGGTCAGGCTCAAACACAGCAAGATTCAGAAATGATAACACTATCCGGAGCCCTTAACTCAGTAAGTCCAATGTTTGTATTATGGAATGTTCTTTCTCTCGCTATCTATGGTTGATAATACTTTTGATCAACAGATTAAGTATTTTCCCTTTCCATTATTAATGTGAGAATTTCTGCTACTTTTGTCCCTTTAGATTAATGTAAGAATATGCAGGGCAGTAAATTAAACTTTGTGTCTCCAATTTTCAGCTCTCACCACAATTTACTTATGAATAGATGAACCGAGTTAATGTTTGCAGAACAGGAAATTCAATGTGAAATTGATAACTCGAGTTACAAGCTATTAGAGAACATCAAGTGTATAAAAGCAAGAGCGAAGATATTACTACCTTCTCTCTGCCCTCGACCATGATAACTTTAAAAGGGTGCCATTCTGGATTTTTAATCTCCTCTTCCCACTTTGAACAAAGAATGGAAGCAGTTACTTCTGCATCTTCTTCTGACATTTTACCTTTGCAAGCCTTAGCAAATGATTTCAGGTCAAGATCACCCATTCTTTTAACGCCTATAGTTGCTCGGGCAGTTGTAACATCCCGCAGACCCTGCAGCATATGCAATAGATAGCTTTGAAATGTAATTCAAACATAATACTAGACAAATCCAAGTACTCAATCGATGAGATAACTTACATCTATTAGCTTCTTCCGAGCATCTTGCAACTCATCGTTGCTTATCCTTTCCTTCATAAGCAGAGTGTGGTGGAGTGCTTCCACTGCATCCATTTCATCATACTTGTCCTGAAGCTCGGCACTAAGTTCATCTATTTTCCTCTTTGATTCAGAGTCTTCTTCACCTGGCATATGCTTCATCACTTCCAATTTTCCCTGCAACTGTTTTATTTCTAGCTCAAGCTTCTGTTTGGCATCCAGTTTCTGCTCTAACTTGATAATCTCATCTAGAGCAGCCTTTTTCTCCCTCTGCAGTTTGCCATTTTCAGCACAGGAAGACAGTCATAGATATTAGTATCTCAAAACCTCAAGTAAAACAATATATAGTAAGGCACAAACCTTGTGTTTTGCCACAAGCTTCAGCACATTTTCATCTGCCCTCTGTTGCTCCGACGTTGCCATCTTAAGATACTTTGCTTTGATCTCATTCTGTATTCACCACAACAGC
>NC_041386.1:478581288-478586358 GCF_002162155.2 Triticum dicoccoides | reverse complement strand
TACATTTCACGCCTACTGTCATGCCCTCTCTAGAAGTAAAAAAACAAATTACGTGCATTTTGTTGAAATTGTCCTACTGTTAAACCTCTCTGCAATCTATTGCCGTCCAAGAGTGGAATTTCGAGTGACGACAAAAATAAGAAAAATGCAATTATAGGAATCTATTTATTATATTGTTAAACCAACATGAAATGAAAGGTGAAGATTCACCAATTTAAGGTTAGAAAAATTGGACAGTAGAGATTCATCAAGATCAACTTAACAACAAAAACTAAGACGTTCAGATGGACGCACGCGCACAAAACCATAGACCAATTTCAACTGACAATAGTGCTTGGTATAGAACTGTAAGATAAAACTAGGAAAGAACTTATGTACATCTGAATCAGAATCCCATACGCGTGCTCCTCTCAAAATAAGAGCATGTACGCTTAAATCAGCTTAGGAATCGAATAGGGAAAGTCACCAATGCATCTCAATTAAGGCATACTCCTCGTGAAAAATCAGAGCCCGCACACTTGAATCAGCTTAGGAGTCAAATTACGAAACGTCATGCATCCCAATTTGTACTACGCGTCAACTTCAGAGTTCAGGCTACTACTCTTAGAAATTTGAGCAAAGTGCAAATGAATAGTAATGTCGAACTGATCAAGTTCTGGAAAATATAAAAACCCACGCATCTCAAAACTACATGTCAAACGCAAGAAAAGTCTAACAAAAACTGTCAGTAGATCTCGACTGAACAATATAGAAATACTTTCTGCAGATTCAATAGCGATACTAGTACGCACAGCGTTAAGAAAGAAAGGTTCACAGCATTACGTCCAAGAGTGGCATCTACATTTCACGCCTACCGTCATGCCCTCTCTAGAAGTAAAAAACAAATTACGTGCATTTTGCTGAAATTGTCCTACTGTTAAACCTCTCTGCAATCTATTGCCGTCCAAGAGTGGAATTTCGAGTGATGACAAAAATAAGAAAAATGCAATGATATGAATCTATTTATTATATTGTTAAACCAACATGAAATGAAAGGTGAAGATTCACCAATTTAAGGTTAGAAAAATCGGACAGTAGAGATTCATCAAGATCAACTTAACAACAAAAACTAAGACGTTCAGATGGACGCACGCGCACAAAACCATAGACCAATTTCAACTGACAATAGTGCTTGGTATAGAACTGTAAGATAAAACTAGGAAAGAACTTATGTACATCTGAATCAGAATCCCATACGTGTGCTCCTCTCAAAATAAGAGCATGTACGCTTAAATCAGCTTAGGAATCGAATAGGGAAAGTCACCAATGCATCTCAATTAAGGCATACTCCTCGTGAAAAATCAGAGCCCGCACACTTGAATCAGCTTAGGAGTCAAATTACGAAACGTCATGCATCCCAATTTGTACTACGCGTCAACTTCAGAGTTCAGGCTACTACTCTTAGAAATTTGAGCAAAGTGCAAATGAATAGTAATGTCGAACTGATCAAGTTCTGGAAAATATAAAAACCCGCGCATCTCAAAACTACATGTCAAACGCAAGAAAAGTGCAACAAAAACTGTCAGTAGATCTCGACTGAACAATATAGAAATACTTTCTGCAGATTCAATATCGATACTAGTACGCAAAGCGTTAAGAAAGAAAGGTTCACAGCATTTACTTCTAATGGCCAACATGATAACATCTTTGATTGCTTCTATAAAAAAATAGAATATCTACATCACATATTTTGATGTATTTCAGAGTAATAGGAAACGCTACGAAGGTTATTTTGATGAATGTACTATAACGGTGTTTATGCACTAGAAGAAAGTATCTACTTAAAGCATTTATTTTGGTAATATCAGATCGCAACGGTGTAGATTACTATGAAATTGTGTAAAATAAGGCCAGCAATTTTAGTGTAACATGCCATGGATCTAAGTACATGCATCGGGTGCATAGTTCTATAACCATGCATGCACATATGGATTGGCGGTCAAAAGTTTACAGCAACTAAAAAAGACAGAGAGAAGTGGTAGATTGGAAAGGATCATAAGTCTAAGCATGCATAAGGACCACATACAGAGCATGCATGCCATCAGGTAAGAATGGTCGATGGTAATGCATTGTGTGTAAGCGAAAATACATAGTATATAAAATGCAAAATGGTGTCATTGTTGTCAAAGTAAATATGGGACGCAACAAATCACGTGAGTATCTAGTATGTAGTTTCAGCCGTGCTGAAAAATATAAGCCTATGCAATACAGCATGTGTACAACAGGAGAAGAAACTACCACAAGAGAAAATATTGTAGCAATTTTGAATAAATATGCCCAGATAATGACATGCCTTAGATGGGTAGATGACAGAAACAACTAGAGCAATATGAGGATGCATGGAAGCATCAGAAGGCATGATATTTGCATTAGATAAAAGGACAACTAAAAAACCAGAACACGATGTTTAAGTACTGGTGCCCCACGTTTGAATTTAATTCATGCTGGAGAATACGGAAAAAATATATTCTCAGTAAGATAGGGAACATGAGATAAACAAGAGTGGATGAGGTAAAATTAGAGGTTAGTAAGAAAGTCTATTGTTCTGTATATAGTGGGCCACGGATCTCAATGCTAACAGTCTTCCTTTGTTAAATAAAATACACTCGCTAGTGGCTACCGTTATTTTCTATATTAGAAAGACATACAAATATTAATGAATGTGGCATGAATTAAATCGTGGATCATTCATTTACAAATAGGAAGGAGAAGAAAATTCCAATATTAATGCCATGTAGTAATTCTAGCCGCGCATATGCACAGGTCATCCAGCTAGTTACTAGTAAACAGAAAGATGCTATTTAAAAGAAGCACAGAAACAATCAACCATCCTTGAAAACAAACAAAAGGAGAGGACACAAAAAACTAACTTCCATAATTCTTTATCGGTGACAATGGACACGCACCTTCTCCTTCTCTTTCTCAAGGTTCCTTCTATCCGAGTCACTTCGCACAGCAAGCTCATCAAGCTGCCTGGATTTGAATTCAAGATCCTGCATCTTCGCCTCCAGTTCCGAACGAAGCTTCTGATTCTCATTAAGGATCATCTGAGAATGCCTACGAGCAAGTTGCTGCATCTTGCGGATTTCTGGTGATAATGCAAGTTCAAAATGCATAATTAGATAACTGAAAGGGAAAGGCCCCAATGCTCAAAGGAGATAAATGCACATATGCTGTTCTACCATAACAGAACATATAAACAGCAAAAGATTGCAGACCAACCATCATTGTATCTCTGGAGGACCAGCTCCTTTTCTTCCATCACCTTGTCAAGTGAGGTGGTTGTCTCATTGTACTTGCATTCAAGTTCTTGGGCATGCTTGGTCTTTACCTCAATTGCGCTGGCTAAATTAGCTACCAGCTTGTCGGTTTTGCGCGTTCCTTCATTCTCAAGTTCTGCAACGGTTTTCAGATCACCATTTTTCTGCAGATGCTCCCTGATCGGTCCCGGGGCTCTCTGATCATCAGCCCTTGCAACCCATCCAAACATCTCGCGCCCTTGATACTTGCGCTGCTCCCAGTCCCGCTTGCCATGTCCTTCTGCCTCAAAGTGGTTCTCAAACTTGAAGGCATTGCAGAAAGAAGCATAGTCTTTTCCAAACTCAACGATGGCGTTCCCGGTGTGGCCTCTATAGTTCCACAAAGGAATGACCTTGTGCGGGCAAAAGGCCAAGAGCTGCTCCTTCAGGCGGTTCCCACTTTCCCCGACCTGGCGCCCTCCTTTCCACTCAGTAGGCACATTGACCAACACTCCCATCCAGGGCCAGACGAACTGCTCGTCTCTGTTCTGAGCGGAGTGGGGCTCCAGCTCCACAGCCTTCTTCAGCCGTGACGGCGGTGGCTCCGATGTGTCAGGCGATTCATCCTTCAGGCACTTGGTAAGGACGAACTGCTCGTCTCTGTTCTGAACGGGGTGAGGCTCCAGCTCCACAGCCTTCTTCAGCCGTGACGGCGGTGGCTCCGATGTGTCAGGCGATTCATCCTTCAGGCGCTTGGTAAGGACGCGGTCTCCCCCATGGCGATTAGCATCTGGACCTGCTCCAGTCGCGTCACGCTGAGGCAGGCCGTCTCTGCTCCTAGAACCCGTTTCCTCGCGAATCCTGCCAAAATCGGAAAAGAAAGGCGCTAAATTGCAGGCAGCTGGCGCGTTCCTTGATTTCGCAGGGCGTAGAGCGAGATCTCAACAGACGGAAAGAGGAGGGGTTGGGCATCACGTACCGTTCAGGCGCATCGCCGGAATCCATGGATGGCCGCCGCTGGCAGACGCCGCCACAACCAACCTAGGGTTTTAAGGCCCCGAGAGGATCAGTCCAATGTCGCTCAAAGGAAGGGGCGGGGAGGAGACGGACCACGAACGATGGGCGAGGGAGGGTCCGGGCTCACCTTGCGGTCCGCGGCGGCGCTGGGTGAGGCGAGCCGCCGCCTTGCTGTGTAGTGTACGGCGCTGTGGCCGGGCGGGGGGCAGAGCAGAGGAGATGATCACGTGATCGAGGAGGCGAAAGGCCGAAATGTCCAAATGGGGGAGACGGGGAGGGGGCGCTGAGCAAGTGAGCAAGTGAGTAGTAGTATATTTTTTTATGGGATGTCCTAGAAGGGACAGCGATGCATAAATTTTGAGTACCTCAATTCATTTTCTAGGTACATGAGTGAAGATTTGGGTAGGCAAAAAGATTCTGCTTCTACAACATATATACCTAAAATTGATACCCACATTTCCAGAACCACATGGAACATAAAGATGTCGGTGGGAGGCCTGAATCGGGCGGAATCGTCGCGCGTCGGCCGAAGCGGGAGGTGGCGACAGCGGAACTCAGGGAACGATTATGTCGGGCTATCGGGATGCGGACCCGATGGCGAGGATGCGAGCTCTGACCGGCACGGCGCCATAGCTCGGAAAACCGGGGGGGGGAAGGGGGGAGGGGGGTGCGTGAAGGGAGGAGATCAGCGTGACCAAGTGGCGACGGCTGTCTTGGGGGTTGCAGTAGATGGCCCCGAGCGGCCGGGCTCAGGATGGCCGACCAGCCGGCGGCC
>NC_041386.1:478579253-478580846 GCF_002162155.2 Triticum dicoccoides | reverse complement strand
TTTAGATATTTGAGTGTTGTACATGGTCCGGAAACAGAAGAGTCCAGCCGTCACCAAGTTTCTACTCCTGCAACGTATCGACACATTACTGGCTTACTACTTGGAGCAGGCCCCAAGAGCTTTGTGTTACAAAAGCCTCGGGAAAATGTAACTTTTGCGAGGCAATGGAAAAACATCTAAAGGACGCGAACACACTACTTCGTCTTGTGTTAACCAGTCAAAATATGCTTCAATAATTACGCCCTTCAACTAGTGTTAAAGACACTTCTATATTATGGAATGAAAGAAAGAATAAGGGCAGACCAAAGAAAGTGGCTCACCTTTCAGCAAAATTGACGCATTTTTAAGACCTCAAGTGTTCGGTGGAACGTACATCAGAACTTATAACACTCTTTGTTGAGGGCATCTTTAGTGGTAACCCGCAAAAAATCTCCCGCATTCATCCGCAGACTGGGAAGGACCAGTCCGCGGACACGGATGCGCAGGGCAGTCATCCAACGCTAGCCACATACATTTTCACAACAACTCAAGAACCTGACGAAATTCGTGCAAACACGACCGGCTTTCACGCAAACATGGTGGATTTCATATAAAAAGCTGGATCTTTATATAAATATGCCGGATTTCAGTACATTTTACATCAACAGTGCTAGTCCAGTGTAACACTCCGGATGTAACTTTCCCAATTTGTACTCCAACTCTTGCCGTTTCCGGCGTTAAGTTAATTTATTTCCTCGGGTTCGGGTCTTTGTCTCCGTGTGTTGTTGTTATTGTCATGCATCTCATATCATGGCATCATGTGCATTGCATTTGCATACGTGTTCATCTCTTGCATTCGAGCATTTTCACCGTTGTCCGTTTTGCATTCCGGCGCTTCGTTCTCCTCCGGTGGTCTTTTCTAGCTTTCTTTCGTGTGTGGGGATTAAACATTTCTGGATTGGACTGAGACTTGACAAGCGGCCTTGGTTTACTACCGGTAGACCGTCTGTCAAGTTTCGTATCATTTGGACTTCGTTTGATACTCCAACGGTTAACCGATGGACCGAAAAGGCCTCGTGTGTGTTGCAGCCCAACACCCCTCCAATTTGGCCCAAAACCCACCTAACTCTGTTCCATCATCTAGAGCGTTCGATCACGATCGCGTGGCCGAAAACCGCACCTCATTTGGACTCTCCTAGCTCCTCCTATGCCTATTTATATCCCCTCCCCGAAAAATCCGGATCCCCTCGTCCAAAAACCCTAGATCCGCTCCTCCTCGCGCCGCCGGACAATGTCCACGCCGGACCGGACGTGTCCGACCTGCGCGCCGCCCGCCCGCAGCCACTCCGGGCATGCCACGTGGTGCCGCCGTTCGCCTCCGCCGCCAGGCCCGGGAGCCCGTGGCCGGCCCCCGAGGCCCGCATCGCCAGCCCCACCGCCCGGGTTGCGCCGCCGCCCGCGCCTCCGTCTCCCCCGGCCGCGACAGCCCGGCGCCGCCTAGCCTCCTTCTCCGGTCGGCGCCGCTACCGCCCGGCCGTCGCCGCCCAGCCGTCCGCCGCCGCCGTCCCGACCCCGCCGCCTCGCCGCCCCGAGCCGCCGGAGCTCGCCGGCGTC
>NC_041386.1:478529429-478578903 GCF_002162155.2 Triticum dicoccoides | reverse complement strand
CGGCGTCGCCCCCAAGCTCTGGCCCGGCCCCTCCCTCTTCTCCGGCGACGAACTCCGGCGAGGGACCCGGCCGACCTCGTTTTGCGTGCAGATCTGAGATCCGTGAACAGTAACGCTAGAGGTTGTTTTTTTCTTCTAAGTCCCGAAATTGCAGATCCATATGCCCCTGTTCGTAACTCCGTAACTTCGCATCCGTAGCTCTGATTCATGCATATAGCATATCGAAATGTTCATCTCAGAGAGTACATCATTTCATTCCATTGCATTATTTTCATTTGAGTTCATCTTGATGCCCGAAATGCTGTTAGAAGAGGGCTACTTGAGATAATTGTCAGATCTGCTAATCCGTTTAGGTTTTTGTCATTTTTGCCATGACTAATGTGTGCATGATATGCCCTGATGCTCTACATATGTTTTGTTAAGGGTTTTGTCATCTTTCCAGAGGTGCAACCCATATATTTTTGTGATGTATGTGGTGACTAGTGCAAGCTTGTAAAGTGGTGCACTTGTTAATTCTGTTTTCAGGGACTTGGCATTTCCACTAATTCCTTGAGCTGTTTATCTCATGTTGCCATATGTTCATGTTGTTTCTTAGTGATCCGTGCCTCTTTTGAGGATGATCAGTAAGGATGTTTTGTTAATATTGTAGTGCTCTATCCATCCATGTCTTTGTTTGCAATTATGGAGCACTCTAGCTTGAGTCAATCGAGCTCTACTTTTGCTACTTTGTGAATCTGGGCAGATTGTCAATTTGTTTGCAATTTTGCCGATGATGTTGTAGTTGATCCGTGCATGCTATGCTATTGTTCTTGTCATGTCTAGCTTGCATTTTGTGCCTTCTTGATGGGTGTATACTTGTCTTGCCATGACTTGCACTGTGGTGAGTGCATCGAGCTCGTACACATGCCTACTTGAGTTATGTTTTCAGCATGTGCCAGTTTTTCACTAAGCCTGAAAACTGATTATGTTTTTGCTATGTTCACATGCTTGCAATTGTATTTTCTGATCCCTTTTAGCTCAAGGTCACTAAGGGACTTTTGTTAAGCTCTTTGAGTAGCTCCATGACATGCTTTACTTTGCCATGTTCAGGTCCTGTAGCATGTAGTTTTGTTACTCCGAAGAGTGCAACCTGATCTGAAATTCCAGACAAGTGATAATTTCACTAAGTCTGAGATCTGTTTGCCATATGCATTTTTGCCATGCTTGTTTGAACCTGTTAATGGATGATTAGGCCGTAGCTCAGTGCTAGACTTTTGTTAAGCATCTTGTAGGCATCCCTGCCATGTATTTTGTTGTCATGTTTGGGTGCTGTAGCATGTTTATTTCGTTGCATTTAGTTGGCTACTTGCTGTAAATCGCAGACCAGTGTCATATTTGAATCGCTTGCCATTTCCAAACCGTAACTCCGATTCCGACGTTCTTTATATCGTTTTCAAGCGATTTCATCTCATCTTTCCAGTGGCATACTTTTATTTCCAAGTTGAGGCCAGGTTCATGCATTTCCTGTCATATCTTGCATTTTGCATCCCGCATTGCATCCCGCATAGAATATCATCATTGCATCATATTGCTTGATCCTTGCACGTGGTTGATTGTATCCTTGTTGCTTGTTTGTCTTGTTTGGGTAGAGCCGGGAGACGAGTTCGCTAACGAGGAGCCCGTTGAGTTTGCTTTCGAGGATCCAGTCAACTCTGACAACTGTGCAGGCAAGATGATCATACCCTCGAAATCACTACTATCTTTGCTATGCTAGTTTGCTCGCTCTTTTGCTATGCCAATGCTACGATGCCTACCACTTGCTTTCAAGCCTCCCAAATTGCCATGTCAAACCTCTAACCCACCATGTCCTAGCAAACCGTTGATTGGCTATGTTACCGCTTTGCTCAGCCCCTCTTATAGCGTTGCTAGTTGCAGGTAAAGATTGGAGGCCGTTCCTTGTTGGAACATTTATTTACTTGTTGGGATATCATTATATTGCTATGTTATCTTAATGCATCTATATACTTGGTAAAGGGTGGAAGGCTCGGCCTCTCACCTAGTGTTTTGTTCCACTCTTGCCGCCCTAGTTTCCGTCATATCGGTGTTATGTTCCCGGATTTTGCGTTCCTTACGCGGTTGGGTTATAATGGGAACCCCTTGATAGTTCGCCTTGATTAAAGCTTTTCCAACAATGCCCAACATTGGTTTTACCATTTGCCACGTAGCCTCTTTTTCCCTTGGGTTTCCGGAGCCCGAGGGTCATCTTATTTTGAACCCCCCCCCCCCGGGCCAGTGCTCCCTCTGAGTGTTGGTCCGAACCGGGCAGCCTGCGGGGCCACCTCGGGGAAACTTGAGGGTTGGTTTTACTCGTAGCTTGACCTATTTGAGTGTGCCCTGAGAACGAGATATGTGCAGCTCCTATCGGGATTTGTCGACACATTCGGGCGGTGATGCTGGTCTTGTTTTAACTTGTCGAAGTGTCTTGAATTACCGAGATACCGAGTCTGATCGGAACGTATTGGGAGGAGGTCTATTCCTTCGTTGATCGTGAGAGCTTGTCATGGGCTAAGTTGGGACTCCCCTGCAGGGATTTGAACTTTCGAAAGCCGTGCCCGCGGTTATGGGCAGATGGGAATTTGTTAATGTCCGGTTGTAGATAACTTGAACCTTAACTTAATTAAAATGAATCAACTGAGTGTGTTAAAGTGATGGCCTCTTCTCGGCGGAGTCCGGGAAGTGGACACGGTGTTGGAGTAATGCTTGCGCAGGTTGTTCTCTAGTTTCTCGCTCGCGCTTTGCCTCCTCTTCTCGCTCTCTTTTGCGAATAAGATTAGCCACCATACTTGCTAGTCGCTTGCTGCAGCTCCACATATTTTTACCTTGCCTTACCTATAAGCTTAAATAGTCTTGATCGCGAGGGTGCGAGATTGTTGAGTCCTTGTGGCTCACAGATTACTATTATATCAGATGCAGGGCCTGATGATTCCGCTCCAGGAGACGCACTTGAGCTCAAGTGGGAGTTCGACGAGGACTCTCAACGTTACTATGTTTCCTTTCCCGATGATCAGTAGTGGTGCCCAGTTGGGGGTGATTGGGACCGTGTCGCATGTTGGGTTCTCTTTTGTTTTGGCGCCGTAGTCGGGCCATGAGTGTTTGGATGATGTAATGTTATTTATGTACTTGATTGACATGGCGAGTGTAAGCCAACTATGTTATCTCCCCCTTATGATTTATATTACATGGGATGTTGTGAAGATTGCCTAACTTGCGACATATGCCTTCAATGCGATTATGCCTCTAAGTCGTGCCTCGACGCGTGGGAGATATAGTCGCATCGAGGGTGTTATATCCAGCTCTGAAGGTATAATTAATACCTAATCTAAATCACCGTCCGCGGATCCATTTGTCTTCCTCATGTCCGGCAGCCCGATCACCGGATTGTCGGGACCCCTGGAGGTATATGCTTCAGCGCAAAGGACGGCTCGCTTCCCCACCAGCCATCAGAGTGGAACCCCCGGCTGATGCTTCAGCGGGAGGGGAAGGCGGTGCATGTGCTTCCGTGAAGCCCATGTGGGATCGATGGAGGTCCTCGAAAGAGAAGAACCGGGCAAGACATTGGCTGTGTACGCCGGTGTCCTTCGTGGGACCCAAGCGGCGCCAGACTCCCGTGTTCTACTTCTCCTCGGTGATAGCGACGGACGTGGAGGCGTTGGCCTCCCACTCGTCGCTCTCCGTGCACCCGGCTTCTGCCTCTACCTGCATGGCGCGGTCGCAGGCACAGGAGGCGCGGCCGCAGATGTGGGAGGCGCGGTCGTCGACGGCAGCGATGATGCTCGTGCCGCTGTGCTCCCCGCTGTGACGGCGTCGAGCAACTAGCCACTCCTCATCGAGTGGGCCTAGAGCGGCGAGTTGCTGAACCACGCGGCGGCTTGGGGCGACAACTTGCTCCGTCAAGTGAGGCTCGGGAGGTGGAGTAGCGAGCTGCCTCGCTCGTATCCGGTCGGCTCGGCGGGCCACCCAGCTGGCTTGTGCGTCGAAGAACTGATCTTCCGAAGTCATCAGAAGAGTGGTGGAGGAGATTGGGAGGAGGCGGAGGGGTATGGTTCTTGCCCGACGTCTACCCTCATTTAAATAGACAGCAGACGGTAGGAGCTCGGCCGGCGTTGCATTTAATGCCGACCCGCCCATGAACGGACGTGTGGAACGAAGTATGTTTCTCGACTTCCACGCGGGATTAATGAGGGTGTATGAATGCGACGAGGAGGCGTGTTCAGCCGGGCGTGCAGCCAGCACTCCGCTTCAATGGCACAGGCAATGAGAGGTCGCACCGGCCCTCCTCTATCCGGAGCGGCACGCTCTACAGCAGCATGAATGCAGACAGGTGGCGCTGGGTGGGAGCACACGGAGAGGAGGGAGGGTTTTTTTTAATGGGTCAGGGTAGTCAGAAGCAGACTTGGGAACAGTTCGAGAAATCGCTTCCGGACCGCTCCACGAACCGATACAGATCATTGTTGAATGGCTCTGGGTGGGAGCACACGGAGAGGAGGGAGGGTTTTTTTTAATGGGTCAGGGTAGTCAGAAGCAGACTTGGGAACAGTTCGAGAAATCGCTTCCGGACCGCTCCACGAACCGATACAGATCGTCGTTGAATGGCTTCCGCAGTCCGGACCGACATCGCAGTCCGGAAGGTTACGGAAGGTTTGCGGGTCCACCTTGAAGATGCCCTTATCATACCACATCTTCACTAACCTGAGTAGTCATCGTGAGATGGCTGAAGCTATTTTGCAACTTTTAAAGGTAACTGCTGGATAACTCCATTCATTACATCATTTTAGCTCAATGTACATACATTGGGGAAACAAACTTGCAAGGACATGGCTCCTTCCACACACAGAAAAACTTGCAAGGACATGTCCCAACACAACCATATCCTACTAGACATCAATACAACAACTACAAACACGCGAAACTGAGCATCAGTGATCACTAAAGCACACCACCTATGTTACAAGGACTGTCTGTTCCTACTTCATAACTCGCAGTTGTCCTATAAAAGTAACCCGCGCGAGTACATTTCTGTACAGCTGTATCGTACATGATCAACGGATAAGGCTTGATTTTCGATGCAGGTCAGTCAGTTTCTGAGGCCTCTTCCTCCGGCAGTTCAAAGGCGTCGATCTCCTGGAAGTATGCTCTCTGCTTCTCGACGAAATCATCTGGTAACTTGGGTCTGCCAGAAGATGAGTTCTCCACCCCCAAGTGCCTCTTCTTCTGTTCAGAAATTCAAGCAATCAGCAAGGTGAAATCACTGTTGCTAGGGTCCCAACATTTTTACTTTTGTTCCTAAGGTTGATTCTGTGGAAAGCTGTTTATACAGTAGGCTTAAGCACTGATGTTTCGACTAGCGCATGTACTACTTAAGTCCTTCACATTCAGAATAAAAACAATATCAGCGGATATTTAGATGGACCAAACATACATAATCCTTGAGCTGCTTTCTTAAGTTTGTGTGATACCGACACTATGGTGCCGGTACTTGCTCTACAGCATACAAGTGAGGTGTCAACATTTACTCAAATAAGCATGTCTTCATATACAGTGTTGAATAAATGCCGCATAGGAGATACACATGAAAAGGAGCATGAAGCAGAAAATCAATATGTGCCTTATTACCATTTACTTGTCACATATTACTGAATGACAAAGTTTGGGCAAAATCATGAGCTACAAACAGCAAGCATAATTAATATTCGTATCATAAAGATCAGTCAAAGAGAGCATGGCGGTCAAGGAAAAATTCTTGGAAAATGGCTCAAAGTTTACTGCTGCTTACCTTTTTAGCTTGATGACAAGGAGCTGAGGATGAAATAGGACAAGGATCCTGAGCTGCTGGGGCTTTCTTAGTTGAGTGACTGAAAGGGAGGTGCAATTGAGTTAACTAAATACGCTCACATTGCAAGCATTAGCTATGCCAATATTCAGACTTTGCATTCGGAACTTGCAGATATCTGGACATCTGGGAACATTTACTTCTCCAGTTACCCCTATTACTAATGACATAGTATATGATTTGATAACTTCATTCTCTTGAAAACCCAAAAGACACATATTGATTGTGCTTTTCTTGTTGTACTTGGTCTGGTTTGAAGACAAACTAAATACAGCAATCGAAATGAACTATCTCACGGCAGAAGCTTATCATAAGTAAATCACACAATGGATAGCACAAAAGCAGGTGTAGAGCTGCAGGGTCTGAACTCTGAACCGAAGTAATGAAATGCAAGTCAGTTCTGAACGAAAGGGGACTAAATTGCCCGAGGCACATATCAACTTGCTCACCTGCCGGCCCTTGTAGCTTTCCCAAGAGGGGGGCAACTTGCTGCTGCTCCAGTAGGAAAAGGCGCCTTGACACTGGTGGGATTTCTCCTCCCCCGGGTCCCTCGACTCGTGTAAATCGTCGAGATGGGCGATTTCACCAAACCCGGCTCCTCAACAGCTGCAAAGATCCAGAGTCAGAAACTCAAATTGGTGCCACGCAAGGAGAAGCAAATAATCCACAGCACCTCAGCAATCGAACGGAGAAGGCGTTGCGGTGTGACAATGGTGAAGGAAATCGGCGCGCCTAGCTAAGATGCTGCTGCTAGTTAACTAAGGACTGAGCCGAGATTGGGGCAGTGAGCTCACCGGCGGCGGAAGAGGCCTTGGAGACGGGCGTGGCCGACGCGGAGGAGGTGCACGCGGAGGCGTCGGAGCGCGGCGGCCGGAGGGGCCGCTTGGCGCTAGGGTTTCTCGGGGCGGGGGTGCTCGGGAGGAGGTTGGTCAGATCCCCTAGGGGCAGCGCCGCGTTCCGCCTCCGCTTGCTGGCGGCTGCCGCCGGTGGCGTGGTCGTGTTGGTGGTAGAGGATTCCATCGCATTCGCGCGGGATTGGGTTGGATTTGGGGGTGGGGTTTGTAGCTGAGCGGCGGAGCAGCAGAGCGGGAAGAAGAAGAGACGAGAGCCTTGCTACGGAAGATTGGAGAACAACCCGCTGAACCCACGAATATTCAAGAGAAGAAGAAAAAAAATATCATGTACAGTCTTTTTAAATATCTACCCCTTCCAATTCAAAATTAGCTATCAGTAGTTTTTAACAGGGTTTTATTATGAATAAATAGAGGTAATACTACTTCCTCCAAAAAAAATAGAGGTAATACTACAATAAACAGACCATGAATATGAATTATTGTCTCACTTTGCTCATCCAAAACAATAAGGTGTGCATCAAAGGGGCTTACTCGTGCATGCCACGTGGGGCAGAGGCGCACTGTGTGGCGCAACCAATGGCATGAGGGGTACAATGTATATCGAAGGAAGAAAAGAAACAAAACGCAATCTCCTCGATCGCTCGTTCTCCGTTCGCACCCAATGTCTCCTCCCAGTTAGGGTTACCGCCGCCGCCCTCCCCCACGCTCATGCCCTCCATCTCCTGCCCCGAGCTCCATCTCCTCCACCCGCGGCCTGCGCTCCGTCCTTCCCTCTTTGTTGGCGCTCAATTCGGCGAGCGTGAACCGCCGCAAACCGCAGCAGAGGGAGACGTGGAGAGGACATCAAGCCGAGGTGAGTTCCCAATCATCTCTCTGTATTTCTTGATGTGCAGGACCGGCCCCTCCTCTGCTTTCTATTCTCCGCTTGTCATCGTCGTCAAGGAGCGTTTCGTGGTCTGCTCATGCATATCCATGGATGTTTGTGTGTTGATTTTTGATTCCTGCCTGAAAGATCGTGGATGTCGCCTAGAGGGGGGGGTGAATAGGCGTTTTAAAATAATTACAGTTTAGGCTTGAACAAATGCGGAATAAACTTAGCGGTTAATTTTGCCAAGCACAAAACCTAAAACAACTAGGCTCACCTATGTGCACCAACAACTTATGCTAAGAAAGATAAGCAACTATGTGATAGCAAGATATATGACAAGAAACAATATGGCTATCACAAAGTAAAGTGCATAAGTAAAGGGCTCGGGTAAGAGATAACCGAGGCACGAGGAGACGATGATGTATCCCGAAGTTCACACCTTTGCGGATGCTAATCTTCGTTTGGAGCGGTGTGGAGGCACAATGCTCCCCAAGAAGCCACTAGGGCCACCGTAATCTTCTCACGCTCTCGCACAATGCAAGATGCCGTGATTCCACTAAGGGACCCTTGAGGGCGGTCACCGAACCCGTACAAATGGCAACCCTTGGGGGCGGTCACCGAACCCGTACACTTTGGCAACCCTTGGGGGCGGTCACCGGTACCCATCAAATTGCTCGGGGCGATCTCTACAACCTATTTGGAGACCCCGACGCTTGCCCGGAGCTTTGCACCACAATGATTGAGCTCCAAACACCAACAACCGTCTAGGGCACCCAAGCACCCAAGAGGAACAAGCTCAAGGGTACCAAGCACCCAAGAGTAATAAGCTTCTCAACTTGTAACTTCCACGTATCACCGTGGAGAACTCAAATCGATGCACCAAATGCAATGGCAAGGGCACACTAAGTGCCCAAGTCCTTCTCTCTCAAATCCCACCGAAGCAACTAATGCTAGGGAGGAAAATGAGAGGAAGAACAAGAAAGAAAACACAAAGAACTCCAAGATCTAGATCCAAGGGGTTCCCCTCACATAGAGGAGAAAGTGATTGGTGAAAATGTGGATCTAGATATCCTCTCTCTTTTCCCTCAAAAACTAGCAAGAAACCATGGAGGAATTGAGAGTTAGCAAGCTCGAAGAAGGTCAACAATGGGGGAAGAACACGAGCTCGAAGGATAGGTTCAATGGGAAGAAGACCCCCTTTTATAGGAGGGGGAAATCCAACCGTTATGTGCTCAGCCCGCACACGAGCGGTACTACCGCTCCATGAGCGGTACTACCGCTCAGGCGGAAGAAACAGGAAAAAGGAGCAACAAAACATGAACCTTGGGGCGGTAGTATCGCAGGAGACAGCGGTACTACCGCTGGGTTAAGTGGTACTACCGCTCCCTTCGGTGGTACTGCCGCGCAGAACGAAGGGGAAAGGGAAAGAGGGAACCGGGCGGTACTACCGCGGAGGAAGGGCGGTACTGCCGCTAAGGAGCGGTACTGCCGCACTACTGCCGCAGCGAGGTACCGCACAATCCGACACAGAAAAAGACCCCTCGAATCGACGCGGTAGGGACCTGGTAAGCCAACGGTAGTACTGCTGCGGAGTCACCACCGGTACTACCGCTGCGGAGCGGTACTGCCGCTTGTGACTCCTCAGCGGTACTACCGCTGGGTACCACGGTACTACCGCTGGGACCCTGACAAAAACCACACTCAAGAAAACCAGGACTGCCATAACTTCTGCATATGAGCTCCGAATTGAGCAAACTCAAGCTTGTTGGAAACAAGACGACGAGTAGCATCAAAACAGCGACTGATTATAGTAAGAAGAGGCAGGGGAGGTATGCCTAACAAAAAGAGGAGTGAAACCTCCAACCGAGAAGAACCGGCAAAACCTCCAACATCAAAAACATCATAGAAGATGCAAGCGAACACCGTTTTCGATGAACTCAAGCTTGTCAACAAGATGACCGTAAGCTCTAAGACTCACAAAGAGAACCAAACAAGAATCAAGAAAGATGATGCAAGGATGCAATGGTTTGACCTCTCAACGAACGATACGATCAAGCTACTCATTGAGAGCCCCCCTTGATAGTATGGCAATCGATCCTATAACCCGGTCTCCCAACTACCATCATGAGATCGGTAAAATAGAAAACCTATCAAGGGCAAACCTTTACCTTGCACATGGTCTACTTGAGCTAGATGATGACGATCTTGACTCCCTCAAGTTGGACCACCCTTCTTGATTGTGTTGGCTCGATGAAGACTAGTTGATTGCTCCCCCATACTCCACTATGGGTGAGCCTTTCTTCCGCACATCTTCTCAAGTACATTGTCACCACAATGGACGGCAAGCTTCAAGCATTTGATCTCTTCGTGATGCTACACTTGAACTTGCACACCGCAACCTTTCTTGATTGTGTTGACTTGATGAAGACTAGTTGATTGCTCCCCCATACTCCACTATGGGTGAGCCACTCTTCCGCACATCTTCACAAGTTCATTGTCACCACAAAGGACGGCAAGCTTCAAGCATTTGATCTCTTCGTGATGCTCCACTTGAACTTGCACACCGCAATCTAACCCCACAAAGAACCCTCACGAAGACCATGGGTTAGTACACAAAGCGTAATTGACAATGCTTACCATACCATGGGATCACTTGATCCCTCTCGGTACATCTTCTACGCTTTGTGGGTTGATCAACTTGATTCACTCTTTGACTTAGTCTTGATCAACCTCTCACAAAACCAATCTTTACATAATTCTTTGAATAGCACCTTGGTCGACACAAACTCTCCTTGAAACCAACACATGTACTCCAAGAAAAGCCTATGGACAAAACTTTCAAATATAACTCAAGGCAACCATTAGTCCATAAAGATTGTCATCAATTACCAAAACCAAACATGGGGCACCGCATGTTCTTTCACTGCCTGTGTCAGTTTGTTCACGCTCATGAGGTGTTTGATCTTATGTCTCCTCACTGTGATACGTTCAATTTTCTTTACCTTTTTTAGAAAAATCGCGCTGATCGGTTTATCGTCAGATTTGGTTTGCTATTTCATCTGCTCAGTGGGTTGTCTTTGTCTTAGGTACAATTTGCAGCGCTTTTTGTTGCCGCTTCAGTTCATTGTGCTTTTTCTTGTATGAGGTTTCAAGCAAGATTTTTCGGTTGGTTCCTTTTTCCTCTTACAGATTTTGAGCAAGATTGTTATATGTGGAAGTATGAAGATGGATTTGAAATAAATTCTGCTGTGTTGTGCACTTTGAAACGAGATGAACTTAACTGAAGTTGTTAATGCCATTTAAAATACAGTGATCTATAAAGTTGGGCCGTATGGCTTCAGAGCTGCGCCAAGTGATGGAAGAGCTTCTGCATCCCTCGCCAACGCAGACATGCGTCACATCACATGCCCTTCGGAGTCGCTGCCGGCTGAGCCAGTGCCTGCGCAAGCCATGTCTCCCACGGGCCTGGCTACGATTCCGGCATCGAGCAAGGCGATCCAGTTTTCCCTCTTGCTGGGCAATGGCAGCTTCGGCACCAAGCACCTTGAACTACAGGTTTCGATCACTACAAATGTCACATCGCTCGTCATCAGCCGAGCAGTGATTAACAAGCTGGTGAACCTGCACAGGGCGTCTTATCTTCATGGGAAGTCAAGAAACCAATTTGGTTCCATTTATTGGACATTTCTTGAGAGTCAACTGCACTGCAGGGATCAATGAGCAATCAGATATTCTGAAAAACAACAACGGATTTGACAGATCGGTACTCTTTGTGACATAAAGATGCCAAATCTCTAAGAAAACACTGGTGTTGCAGGCTATGTACACGGGCAAACAATGGCTAACATCTATAGCTTCTGGAACTGTTTTTCATCATCATGCTCGGCAGACACTGCAGCACTTCAGAGATAGTTGAACTGCACTATTGCCTGGTGAGTGCTTCATTTTTCCCCTTTCAAGTTACCTTCCTGATTTCGGTGGTCTGATATTGATTCCCATAGGTGTATGGAGGCTATCCTGAAAACACGAAGAAAAAAGCCCGGCTCCTGTTTTCCATCATTTCCCGAGAAATTCTTGCGAACTGCTACATATTTCTGTACGTCAGAGATATAATGAGGCTGCACAGGCATGGTTTTGAAGATATAATCCGATCTTTTATCATACTACACCCGCCTGTGATCGGATGCTAATACATTGCATTGACATTCAGGTACTGAGGGGCTGTTTGGTTTGTGACTAACTTAGCCAAAGATTGCCACAACTAAGATTAGGCAAGTTTGACCAACTTAGGTGAGTGTTTGGTTCATGCCACACCTTAGGCAAGCCACACTTGGACCCCACATGGCATACACACAAAAAGTATGGCAAGATTTCTTTAGGCTTGCCAACTTGTGGCTTTCATTTTGATGAACTAACCTTAGACAAGCTTGGCAAAAATGTGTGGCAAGGTGTGGCAATGCTAGTCCTAGAACCAAACAGCCCCTGAGTGTATGACCGACTGATCATTCTCAACCAACCAGCAGCTCAACACAGCCCTAGAGCAGCAAACATACTACGGTGTACATGGAGAACAGTTTCTAACACATATTGGACTATAGGAAGAGCTTGTACACGGCAGGCCCGTTGCTTTTCGCTTCCAAAGAGTTAGATCACTCTGCTAGACGATGATGATTGCTCTGGCTCCCAGATCAGGTCAGCCATTTCACAATTAATATTTATTTTGCCGGTTTGTCCCCGGCTGATTTGTATGTGTTCGGCTTATTTGTATGTGTTCAGTTTTCTGAATGTATTTTTCTTTTTCTTTTGATTCAGGTGAGAAAGCAATTTTAAGGTGGTGATTAAGTTCACCAAAATTGATAATTCACACTTGTTCTTTTGGTTATCACACTGGATGCAATTGAGTTTAATTTATCACAAATGATACGAGTTTCTATTAGCGGTGGCTCGAGCGATGAAGGACAGTGGTGAGCGCCGGTGAGTACAGCGGCCTCTACATGTGGCGGGAGCGGCGGTCAATATCATGGGCATGGCTTGGGGAGCGGTGCTTGCATCGACCGGCGGGGAGCACATCTTCTGCCAACAAGCCAAGGTAAGCTTCGCTCAACCCTTCCATCTCTCCCTCTCTGTTCCCATCTATGCTTACTCCATGCCACATCCTTCCCCATGCATGATTGACTCCATTTGGTGATGTATGTCACATCCCCGGATTGATTTAAGCTCCTGTAATTTTCAATCAATCGAGGTGGACATTCATGCTACCCGGATCTTATCTCCTAAGTTTGTAGAAATTATTCTTGTGCACTTGCTACACGGTCTGGCAAATATAAATGTAAGCAACAAAAAGAACATAATTTGTTTATTTCGTCTTGCTTTACCTTACTGGAGTACTGTATTGATCCACACCATGGGCAGACACATATTAAACAATTAGCAAAAAGGGCATTTAAGGCTTCGCTTCCATGATCGTAATTACTGACCGTGGAGGTCTTCAATAGCTTTCCCAACTATATAAAAAAACTCCTTGAGTTTCTGTCTCATTATCTGGTTATATTCAGTTCACGTTTTGAAGTTCTGTACTGCCTGGATGCCAAGAGGAGTTTTGTAGTCGTATTTATTTTGAGCTCTTTTACGGTACCCTGGTACTCCCTTAAGAAGGGATGGAGTGCCACTAAAATCTGGCCATCCACCTGAAAGGGTAGTTTAGTCATTTTTCTCATATTCTTAAGCGATATCTTTCACATCAGATCTGGTATAAATTGTTTGGTAACGCGTCTGTTTATCCATGTCAAAAAAAAGCGAGTACCCTAAAAAAATCGGGTGTTTATCGGCCTATAGGCGTGCCGCCATCATCTCATGAGCTGTTACGCACGCAGCTGCCAATGCTATCCCTTGGCCAGATCAACCCCACACATGAACGTCCACCACTTGGTCAACGCAAGCATGATGGAGCTCCAGCCGACCTAGTGATCCCGCCTCGCCCTGGTCCTATCGCTTCAGCGTTGCCCTGGTTGGTGACCATACCCAGCTGACGCCGCTTGACAAGTACTTGAGCAGCCATGCCTTCATGGCCGTCTCTCCCTGAGACTCTGATGCGGGGATGGCATGGCCGCCGCCGGCGTCTATCCCAGTGAAGAATTAGGGTTCTAAAAATAATTAATCATGTCAAGTTGAAACGTTATTATGTAGCAGCCGTACTGACATGATAAATTAATTGCATCTAGATTACATTTTTACCCCTAAGATCGGGGTACTCCCTAGCTTTTTCAGTTGGTACTCTCTTGTACACTTGTTGGAGTACCGATTAAGATCATCCATCGGATTAACAGAAATGGAGGGCTCATAATCATTTAGGGGTACTGTAAAGGAGAACTGCAGAAAATTGGTAACACTGCACTCTGTTAGGATCATGAGATATTGGCTGCATGTATTATTTATCAATACTACCCCATTTTCTTCCTACCGTATTTGTATGTATCTCATGCTCTTACTAATGTTTTAGCCTTCTATATTTTGTTTTGGAGTGAGCTCAGGACAATGGCTATGAGGAGGATGGAGGCACAACTTCTACTTATTTATTGTCACAAAAAGAAACACATTATGCAGGAGAGGATTAATGAAACTGACGTGTTTTATGGTCCGTGATGTTCACCTCTTCTGTTGCGGGGGAAGCTAGAAATGCTAGAGAGGCAGTGATGCAGAAGAGCTCACAGTGGTATGTTCTTGCTCACTTGCTCTCACAAGCCCTCGTGTTGATTAATTTTTCTCCTATGTAACCAAATTCATGTACTGAATCTTTGCTTATCTAAGGGTTTCAATACTTACCCAACTCCGCTATGCACTGATGGTTACTCAATGATTGATCGTCGGATGGTACTCTGTCTTCTATTCTGATTGTTCCTGATTAGTAAAATGGAGCTCGTAAAGAACCATGGAGGTAGAATCGCTCCTCCCTTAAGCCAGCCTGTTGTTCTCTTTTTGATAGGTGTTGCTCTCTTCTTACTGCTCCTCTATGGTGTTCTTTTACCAGGTTTGTGTTAAGTGACTGCCAGATCTCTTGCTGTTCATCGATTGCTCTTCCTGGTCCTCCCTCTTCGCTGCGCCTTTCATCACCGCCAAGGTACGTTTCATGCTCTATTCATCTCTATTGATGCATGTTCATGTGTTCATTTTCAGTTCCTGGCTGTATCGCTTCGTTCACGCTCATACGTGTTTGTTGTTATGTCTCCTTCGTGTGACACCTTGAATTTTCTTTCCTTTCTTCAGAAATTGCCCTACAAAGTGTACTTCTCTTGAACACTGCCCAACAAAGCATCCGGTGTATCAATATATGAGTCATAAATTTGTATGCTGTCTTTGTATGCAATGCCATCTGCTATGTACTTTACATCTCTATTATTTACAGAAACTTAAAAAGTTTGGATTTTAAAATGTTTAAAACAAAAATTAGTGATTAAATATTTATTTTTCACCCATACCTTCTATTCACTATTTCTTGACTATATTGACCACACATTGCCACCTCAAATCAATCTTATTGCATGTTATTGCTCGTTCTTACTTGGTACCATATTTTATCCCTGTAGCTCCTAGAGTGCTTGTGTGTAAAACTGACGACTTTGGCTGTGATGGTCTTGGACGAACTTGTCAAGCAAGGTTCATCTGGCTCTGCTTCATCCACCAACAAAAAATTGTCTCCTCCTACAAAGGTTAGCCCAAACTTATCAATATGCTTTATATCTCGCAGCTCATTTAAAATTGATATATTCTCCTATGCTTGGACATCCCTTTGCTACTCATTTATCAGTTACATATTTTTTTCGTGTCTGAACCATTTACAAACATCCAGGTTGACCATACCACTTTGACAATTTCTGCAAGAATGATTCTTGATATTATGTTGGAGTATCTTGGGATTCCTAAAGCTATTTATCAGAGAAGGATCTACTCGCAGAACACAATATCTGTCACTATGCTTTTCTATACCTCTACTCACAGCGCTGGTGCTTCTCCATCACAAATGATTATTACAGGGGTTCGATCTGCCAACGAAGAGATAGCAGAGGATCCCGCTGCGGTGGAGGCTTTAGATACATGGAACGCGCTACAGGTGTTGTTGTGAAGGACCTAAGTTATGGACGACTAGAGAAAATGCAACAAGAGAATGGTTTTCTAAAGCTTCAACTTGATGAAGCTTTTGACATGATCAACAAGCTAGTCAGGCTTTGTATGCTTGCTGTTAGATACATGCCCTCCTTCTCAAACCAGCTCCAGAATGTCATGGAAATTGGCTTTCCTCCCACACGTCTTGGAAATTGGCATTTCTACACACTTCCAACCAGAGCCCTCTAGGGTTTCCTTTCGCCGCCATGCGCGGCTGCGAGCGATGCAGGCTGTACGAGAAGCATCTCCTGGAGGTACACGGTCACACAAAGACCACGACCTCGGCAGCCACCTCGGCGAAACTCGGCCGCCACCAGATCCGCAAGAAACGAACACACCGACGCCAGCAACATGCTCCGGTCGCACTCAACGACGCCGTCAACCATAAGGTACGGTCATTCATCTATCTAATCATTCAACTTTACATCCAAAAGTACATATTCGCTGCTCATACATCACATGAATCGGTTGGCGTTTTGAATCTGCTGTATGCACATTAAGATTCTGTTCGCACACGAACACGTCATCATGTACCTTCGACGTCGGGAGTGATGCACCGCAGCTCGCGTCGAAGGAGATCTGACCGGCAGCGCGATACGCAGGACAGCCGGCAGATGCTTTTGTAGACCCGAAGCCCCGTTTGCCCGGGAGGGACCCCGTCAGGGCTCGCGGCGGCTATGGGCTGCTCCAGGTCGATTCGCTCGCCCCTAGAGCCTCGTGGATCCGCAGCCCTCTAGCATGAAGAACTAGCGAAGAACGAGAAGAAAGATACAAAGAAGAGATAAAAAGTAGATGAACACGAAAAAATAGTAGATGTGTTTGTTCGATTGTGTGTTGTTCAATCGGCCGTCAACCCTTAGGTATATAAGAGGCGGCTGGACTTCCCGTGCAAGGAAAAGGCTTGGATTCACGTCCAAAATACTAGTCAAATTCGGATTGATTTTGTCCGAACTTTCCAAAACTGTTCGGTTTAAACTGGCTGCACCTTGCGGGTAATTTTTGAGGTGGTAAACGACCTTGAATGAAAATGAGCCTAAAAGCAATCTTGACCGTTTTGACAAGACGAACAACTTTCATGTTGAACGTTTTTTGATCAGAGGTCATCTTGAGGGTCAAATCGCTCGCGCAAAACACCTGTTCCCTCACGCTACCCATCAGACATGCGTCTGGTAGTAGGGCGCGCCACATCTCGCCTCATGACTGGGCTGCACTCCGATTGTTTTAACTTTTGCATACGGACTCGGATTTGGATGATTTTTATATCTAAATCGATCGTTTCGACGAGACGAAGACAAATCGTGTAGATCATTTTTCAATATGGGGCAGTCTTAGATGTGTAATCAGCCGAAAAGTGTTCTGGATACAAAATCTCAGTACTTCAAACACAACTTCGGCCTTAGAGATGAGATCGGATGGCTATGACCCAAATATCAAAGTTTATCCTTTTGATGATACGAAACTTTCTCACTTTGAGAACTTCTTCATTTGAGGCCATATTCATTGCGTTTTGTATCGTGCCAAAATCGGGTGTCAACACATGCCCCCCCTGTTTTCTGGCAGAGCTTGCGTGCCAGAAAATACTTTGCCTCGGGTATTGTTTAAGCACGATGTCAACACTCCGTCAGCTGTGTATGCTGAGGACGATAATTGTTATCGGCCATATGCTCGGGCTTGTTGCTGCTTGAGTAGAACTTCTTCGGATGATAGTCGTCTGAGAACAACCATTGGATGTCACAAAGGCCTCCACACAAATTTCTCATGTCAATTCTAACCTTACTTTGTCCAGGTACCCCTTGGAAATATTAGAACCTCTCGACGATACATTGCCAAGCCGTCTTGCCGAGCAATTATAACCATGCACCTCAAAGGAATACCGACAACTGTTCGGTGACTCAACTCATTGTTGACCAAAGTACACCATCAAGCCCCCGCCGAACATCGTCTGTCTCGTAACATGGATCCTGCAGATAACTATCATCATGAGTCAGAGTTTTTATGCACTAAAATCTTGATCAGTGGCCGAATAAATAATTAAGTCGGCCTCGCTGGTATTGGCAAACACCGAGCATCGGCTATAGGAGTACAAGATAAACATGATGAACACCGTTAACCAGATGCCCTATTTTGCCAATACAATGAACTCTCAGGGCAATATGAAAATATAGGCCATGCATTCTCATCTCAAAGGAGCTTGAAAATCCGTCCACCAAAGTGTGAATAGCCGAAATAAATCAGATATTTTAGCTGGGGATATATTGTTGGGCACAAACTCTGATGTGACGGTTGTAGAACATGGATGATGCGCCGTTTGGAGTCTCATATAGTGACATGAAAATCGTTGTTTTCACCTACCGGCTTCACGCTTGTCCTCCCTTACTCCTGCTGGCTTCACAACAGGAGCTGGCACATCATTCTCGCCTTGACGGCTTCCCTTGGGGACCCATGCCATATTCCTCTTCTCCAACTCTTTGGCCCTGAGCCGCTTCAGCTTTCTTTCTTGCCAATGTGAGAAGCCGAGTGAGCATCCCGGCTGTGATTTTGTTTTGTGCACTAGCAACTCTTTCCTGACCATTGGCACTTCTGGCTTGGCCTGTCCAGACTCGATGATTGGGTCCTTGAAAGTTACCCGCTTCACTTCCTTTTCCTTAGTAGCCAACATAGACCCGGCTGGCTTTTTCTCGTCCGGAGTCGGATCTGAAACAGCACACTTGCGGCCATCCTTTTTTACTCGGTACACCTGCTTGACCACGTCCATCTTCTTTGCTGGCCCCCAGACCGATTCTTTTTGGTTGAGTCGGTCTTTCACATATGGTTGTTGAACAAATGATGATCCTCTCGGAGCTGCATAATTTTGGTGATGTGGTTTAGAATATGATGGACGGTGTGCCCTTGATTTATACTTGTTCCATGATTGATCTGAATAATAGACAACATGGGGAGGTATCCATGACATCGGCATTGGTGGCCCAAAAGGAGTCTGTTTGCTCAACGTCTTCCTTCGCCAATCCCGGTCCTCAAATTTATGCCTTAGGGGTGACTTCGATGCTTTTGTTTCACTCGGCCGATAAGCACTCTTTGCCTCACTTATCTTCTGATATTTTTCTAACAACTGCACGAAAGTGACTTTCGGCTTTTTACCTTTGTGCTTACCATTGCCTTTGCTTTCTTTAACTGTGCATGCATCGGTCTTTGAATTTTCTTGTTGCCCCCAGTGCTAGATGTCGCCATTGTAGCTTTGATGGAATTCCCATCTTCAAGATTGTTGTTGATGCACTTTTTAACCATATCCTTGCTCGAAGACTTGACCCCATCATCATTGGTGTGTACCTGTTAACCTTTAGGTGAATCGGCTTGAGATAGCCGAGTCAACATTTGATCGCCATCAAAACCAATCTGATCCGACTGGTCATATGATCGTGCCTCAACAAACTTCAATCGTCTCGATTGTGCGGCTTGATGAATTACGTTGTTGTCTTTGATATTCTCTTCAAACAAACATTGCATTTGTTCTTGTCCTGATGGCTCGACATCATGATCAATTATAATAGGATTAGTCGACGACGCACCAACGATGTGATCAACTATGCCCGGACTGAAGGTACACTTCTCGTCCATTAACTGATATTGTGATACTAGCTTCGAAACAAAACAACCGAGTAGTGCTGGCTTAGCGTCATCCGACTCGGCTATGCATTGATTTTCATCCTCTTTTCCTGATGCTTTTGAATCGGCTTCGAAGGACTTTGGACCTGGCTTTATGTTTCTGCAACCAAAATAATTATAGAATATACGTCTCATCCGAGACCAAATGTTAACCAGGCATGAAACAAACAAAGTTGTTCATATGAATACAAAGTTCAGTTGGCATGACAAGAACAACTTTGGTTTTGATAAGTTGTCACTATTAGCCTCTATGAATGATACCATGTGTTGACTATCATGATTAGTGACAAGATCATTCCTAACAAATAGATTACTCATTTCAATTGGTCTTTCAAAATTAATTAGAATCTTACTAACAGGTGCATCAACAATATGATTTTGACCGAATCGAAAATTGAGTAAACTATCTGCTAGGTGTACCTTTGTGAAGACGTTGGAAGGAGAAGATGGTTGCACCACTGGAACAATACATTGCTCCACTTCTGAATAATTCTCCAATGTCTCTTCCTCTTTTTCTAGATCTGGTGCCTCATCACTCGGATTGTCCGAGTATATTTCACTCGAATTGCCCGAGTATATTTTAGTCGGATTGCCCGAGTGGATTTCACTCGGACGCTCTTTGTCCGTTGAACTTTGCTCGACCGCATTTTCTTGGTCTTGGTGTTCATCGTTAACTGAACTGTGTTCAGCCATATTACTTTGTTCTTGATGCTCATCAATATCTTTAGCGCGAAACTCATAGGGTAGCATGTAAGCTCCCTTACATCCAGAAAAATCAAGCACATCCAATTTGTTGCGTTTGTCGTTCCTTTGCTCAGCCAAGCTTGCATCTTCTATTTTGGTACACGGGGCAATAGTTGGCTTGATGCACTCGGCTTTAGCCGGTGATGCACTCATCTGGAACGATGCAACGCACTCGGCCTTAAACATCCCGTTGCTCAATCCGGTTTCAACCGAATCCACCATATTAGCCGAGTGAATCCTTTTTTGCTGGTTTACTTGCAAAGCTTTTTTTTTATCTTGCCTCAATAGTGTAGAAGGGCCAACATGGTTGCTACATGGAGGAAGGCACTTGACGTATTCTTGCAAATATCCCTCTCCACGCTTCTTCTTGAGTGCTTCGTAGGCCTGTCGATATTCTGCTGGTAATTCCTCAAGGGTAGGTGTAGTAAATTCGTTGACTCTATTCCCTGTGAGCTTTGGCTTGATCTTGTCCACTTGGGCCAGATATTTTTCTTTAAACTCAACCCTGCTTGGATCGGCTTGCCCCCCAATACTTTTAGGATCTTTCGGCAATGAATTGATGTTGCCGAAATTTTGCGCTTGTATAGGGGGTGTATAACATGCTGCAATGATAGGTGAAGGCATGTACATCGTTGTTGAATATTTTCTCTCGACAATTTGATCAATCGGCAACACTTCGTCTTCTTTCAAAATCCTAGCTCTTATTGCCTTATAATCAGGAATCAATCCCTTGTTGTGTTGCTCAAGACAAATAGCACTAATCTTCTTATTTTGGGTTAAAAATTTTAATGCAGCCAGAGCCACCTCATCTCCTGCAATATTATGCACATATGCTCCTATAGAATCTCCATTCACTCGGCCATGACCGTGAAGGTGAGCCGAGTCATGAATATTTTTAGTTTCATATGCCACTGAACAATTAATCTAATGAGGTGTAGTATATGATGTTTGAGGATAACCGGCCAAATATCTAACATAAGCATGGTCGATTCCCCCATTCATCGGCATGTTTGGGGATGAACCCGCATATTGCGAGTCGGCTGCCGATGGATAAAACTTTGAGATGCCCTCCTGTACATGAGGTGTCCTATATTGATCACTCGAACAAATCGTGTTGTTCACCGGCATATTGAAAGATGTTGCCGATGCACGAAAGTTCAGATTCATAAGTTGCATATCACGATTCTGTAAATTCCAAGTTTCTCCAACGGAATAACTAGTCGGCCTTTGCTCATTAGGGCTGGCCGACATCACATGTCCGTTTAAAGGTCTAGCAGCATCAACATAATGGCTATTTGCATCTACACAAGGAGATTGATGATACATGTTACCGTTGTAGATTGCAGCCGCTTGATGACGCTCTCCTCGTAGCAAGAATAGGCTGGAGACTGTTCAAAGCTTCGTCCCCAGCGGAGTCGCCAAAAAGTATGTTCGCACACGAACACGTCACCGTGTACCCTTGACGCCGGGGGTGATGCACCACAGCTCACATCGAAGGAGATCTGACCGGCAGCGCGATACGCAGGACAGCCGGCAGATGCTTTTGTAGACCCGAAGCCCCGTTTGCCCGGGAGGGACCCCGTCAGGGCTCGCGGCGGCTATGGGCTGCTCCAGGTCGATTCACTCGCCCCTAGAGCCTCGTGGATCCGCAACCCTCCAGCATGAAGAACTAGCGAAGAACGAGAAGAAAGATACAAAGGAGAGATAAAAAATAGATGAACACGAAAAAGTAGTAGATGTGTTTGTTCGATTGTGTGTTGTTCAATCGGCCGTCACCCCTTAGATATGTAAGAGGCAGCTGGACTTCCCGTGCAAGGAAAAGGCTTGGATTCACGTCCAAAATACTAGTCAAATTCGGATTGGTTTTGTCCGAACTTTCCAAAACTGTTTGGTTTAAACTGGCTGCACCTTGCGGGTAATTTTTGAGGTGGTAAACGACCTCGGATGAAAATGAGCCTAAAAGCAATCTTGACCGTTTCGACAAGACGAACAACTTTCATGTTCAACATTTTTTGATCAGAGGTCATCTTGAGGGTCAAATCGCTCGCGCAAAACACCTGTTCCCTCGCGCTACCCATCAGACATGCGTCTGGTAGGGCGCGCCACATCTCGCCTCATGACAGGGCTGCACTCCGATTGTTCTAACTTTTGCATACGGACTCGGATTTGGACGATTTTTATATCGAAATCGATTGTTTCGACGAGACGAAGACAAATCGTGTAGATCATTTTTCAATATGGGGCAGTCTTAGGGGTGTAATCAGCCGAAAAGTGTTCTGGATACAAAATCTCAGTACTTCAAATACAACTTCGGCCTTAGAGATGAAATCGGATGGCTATGACCCAAATATCAAAGTTTATCCTTTTGATGATACGAAACTTTCTCACTTTGAGAACCTTTTCATTTGAGGGCATATTCATTGCGTTTTGTATCGTGCCAAAATCGGGTGTCAACACATTCAGTTTCGCCTACTGTTTCAGTTACATGAATATCTTTGTCATCACTGCATCGATTATATATTCTATATTACTAACTGTTTTACATTTTGCCTTCCCGATTAATCACATACATGCTCACCTGCACACATAATTCTCATCACTGTTTTTCATGATTGTACTCTGCTCTACCACCATGGGTTGTCTCAGTTAGTTCCCAAATATGTCTGTGGATGTACAACAACTATAAGAATAAATGATATATCTATAACCCTATACATTCATCACAGCTATCTCTAAATGGTACCACCAGCTTTCCATATCGCTTTATGTCGCCATTTTATCAATTGCTTCGGCGACATCTATAGCGCCATGGAGTACATATCATACTTGCTTATTTCCTGTCTGTCCCATTGTATGAACATCGCCCACTACACAGACTAATTCCACCTAATTTAGAGAACGTAGCTCACTAGCTTTCTGCGCAATTTTATATGCAACAAAACATGTTTAAGATTCATCACTGCCACTTTCCGTTTTACTCTTCTTTCGAAGTTAATAGTTTCATTCTTATGTTTCACCATCTCCAGTGGCAATAATCACATTTCGTATTTCTAACACTATATTTTATCATACGATGAACAGACTGAAGAGAATGAGCCGCAAGAGTACATCATCCGCGGTGAGCACATGACTTATTTTTTGTTTTTTATATGTGAAACAACAAACTCACAGCTTCATAACCCACCATGTATGAGTGTATTTCTTTATCGACTGCCTTCAGCTATTCACTAAGTCTGCTAGATTAATATTTATTTCCTTTCCTACTGATTGGTCTCACCATACATCTCTTACAAAATTTGCAATCACAATGCTCTGTTCTACTTTTGCTTGCTCAATGTTTGTTTCCTTTTGTAGTCATTACTTTCAGCATGTCATACAATGCTGATCTGAATCTGTATGCAATCGTTTGTGTTTTGTCTATTCTACAAACTGCTTTCACCATCTGTTATATTTTAGAACTTCACCTCTCTCATTTTAAAAATTAATCTTCAATTACTTATATGACCTCATGTCTAAGGGCCTGTTTGGATGGCTACCAAAGGCTACCCTTCCAAAATTCTCGCCGTTCACCATAGCATGGGCAACCGTTTCGATTGCAGCTGAATTTTTCGATGGCTACCAATTTTTTAGCCGGCCTTTGTCACTTTGTAGTACCACAAGAGCAAGTTCCCGGTCGCAGTTTTCTTCGCCAAAATTCTGGCACCCCATCGTTTTGGTACAGCTGCTCTGGGTTCAATCCAAACAGCGCCTAACACCCAGCCTACTCTGTTATATAACTGGAGTTTCCTTTCCCAAACAAACTATGACATTTACGGCCGTTGCAATCAATACTTAACTTACTTCTCGCCTACTTTCAACTGAATGCAGGAATGCAGCAGGAACACCTGGTGGCATCCAGTACTTTGGTGAGCTTGAAGACCACTGATACTGGGGTAATAAGGTGAAGCTCTATGAACACCACGTAGATGCTCTCTTTGCTATGTTCTGGCACAAAGAGCCAGACATCAAGTACTACGTGTGCACAATCAACAGAACATTTGCTAAGCCAGGCCAGCGCATGGTAACCTCAAGAACACGCTCTTATCTTCCATATCACACAACAATTTCCGTCCATGTAAATCACTTGCTTTCGTGTACCAGTATTTTCAGGTACACTATACTGAAGAGAACCTGCTGGACTGCATTGATCCAAATAATGATACACTCATGGTCAGACTTGCAAATGTCGTCTACTTGCCCAATGTCGCATCATGCTAGGAACTGACAAGAGGGCCACTGTAACCACCAACTGTCTGAGTTTTTCATTTTAGAATCACTTCAAAGCGCTGCCTGGTTCTCACTGTGCACCGCCTCTAGATGCACCATCAAAGACACCGCAACCCCTGTGTCAATATAATGTAGTAGTAAGTACTCATAATTATGCTCTATCCCGTGATGAATCTGTGGTTTGCTTTTGGGCCCTCTTATCGCATGCTTTTGAATATACTAAACCTATGCCGTTGCTTATGTAAAATGAACTATTCTCAGTCATATGGTTTATGTTCAGATCCATAATGGGGCTTCTTTGTATGTATATATATTTATTTCTGCTTCAGATCTCAGTTTCTTAATTAAAGCAATCATCCCACACACTAATCAGAAAAGGGTGTTAAAGGGTCAACTACTACCAGGCATCGCCCAGCTCCCCCTCAAGAGGCACGCCACGGGCGCGCCCCAACACCTAGTCCAACACATTAAGGTACACGGAAGGAGCATCCGCTCGCATGATCCACATGGCAATAGTTGCTCGGTGGAGAAATAACATTAAAAGGTAGAAAGAAAAGAACGTCTCGTTTTGACCCCCGCAGGCGCCTCCTCCTCTCCTCCCGCCGCCGCATCTCCTACCCTCGATGGCTCGCCTTGTCATCAACAACGATATCACTTCTAGAAGGAGCCTAACTTCAGGACAGTTCCTCCAGCTCAGCGGTTTCGCCGTGGGCACCCACACGGTCATCAAGCCAACGGCGCCCCCCGCGATCGCCAAACATCACCTCTGCATCGGTCTCGAACACTCCGAAAAGATGGATCCGACAGACATCTCGTCCTTGAACGAGCTGCTAGATCACATCGCCGCCTTGGGGCTTTCAACGATTATGATCGGATCGGGCTTAAACCTGACCAGAGGGAAATCAATCTCCCGCCGATCACTCACCTGGTGGTGGGTCCTCGAGGAACGAGACAAGAACACCTCTCCCCCGAAGTTAAAAACCAGCTATGTTCGGATCTCCGAATCCATTGAACCGGATACTCTTCCTTCGGAGGAGACCCCGCGTCCCCCAAACTCAGGGTCGGACTTAGGGTCGGAGGAGCACTTGGATCTTCCCGGACCCGAACCGATGACCTCGGAGATTTTACCAGCTCCGAACACAATTCTGGGCAGGGATTTAAGTTTTAGCCCACCCGCCCACCACAATCAATACTCTCCAAGTAATTCAGGCCCTCCAGACATATACGACCTAATGTATGTACGTCAGCAACCTCAGGAAACGGTCCATCACTTCTGGGCCAGGTTTCTACTTGTCAAAAACAAGATTAAAGATTGTTGCGACGATGATGCAGTCTCGGTTTTTCATCACAATTGCACCGGTGAGGGAATTCAGAATGCCCCCGACCGCTGCCGCATACAAAGTTTCACGGAACTATTGCACGTAGTATGGAAGTACTACACAATGGAAAGCACATGGAAGGCCCAAAAACCCAATTGGAACCTTCTGCCTTTAAGCAGTGTACTCCCCGGGCAAAATGGGTACACCCTCACAAGGCATGTGATCATAAGCCCGTCGGCAAGAAAAACAAACCCTTTATGGGATACAGATCAGTTCTTCACGAACTCCTCGACAAACCCTGTCAGATACATGCGACGCTGAGCACCGAACCAACCCACAGCCTTCGGGCATGTTGGGTACTCCGGCAAGTGGCTAAAAGTGGAGATGCTATCCTCATCACCGCTACTCCAGAGAAGCATTCTCTGGAGGATGACAATCTCAATGTCTTCACGGTCTTCGAGACCTTCTCATCAAATAATCAGCGCAAAAGGGCACTCCGTGACATTGCCGAAATTAACCAAGTAACCGCAATGAGCCCATGGAACGACGCGGCAATAACTTTCACCGCGGACGATGAACCAAGGAATCGATCAGTCCGAGCACCCGCCGCCTTGGTCTTAAACCCAATTGTGGATGGCTTTTGACTCACCAAAGTGTTCATTGATGGTGATAGTGGACTTAACCTCATCTACGAAGACACGCTCAAAAAAATGCATATTGACAGAGCACGCATCGAGCAAAGCAGTACCACCTTTCGAGGCATCATCCCCAGTCAAGAAGCACAATGTTCGGGGGAAATCAAATTTGATGTAGTATTTGGCACGCCTGAGAATTACAGGTCCGACGAGTTGCTCTTCCATGTGCCCCCCTTCAATAGTGGATATCGCGCCCTTTTGGGGCGGGACGCCTTCTCACGCTTCCAAGCCATGCCCCATTACGGGTACATGAAGCTTAAAATGCCGGGGCCCAATGGAATAATCATAGTTACAAGTGATCCGGATAAAGCATTCCGCGCCGAAAACAAAACCGCATCCTTGGCCCTTGAGGCTCTATCCGAAGCCCTTGCGGCCGAAGAACTAACCACCCTGCGATCCACAGTGGACAAGGATGATGTGATTCTTGATAAGAGACCCAAGTCCATCTCTTTCAAACCAGCAGATGAAATGGTAAAATTCCAAGTGCACCCGACGGACCCTAACAAAACAACGTCCATTGGAGCACAGCTGGATCCGATGGTCGATGCCGCCGTACGAGCATTCATGCGTGAAAATTGGGACATCTTTGCCCGGCACCCTTCGGACATGCCTGTGATCCCACGCAGACTGGCCGAACACATCCTTAACATAATCAAGGGGTTCAAACCAGTCAAACAAACGCTGCGGCGATTTACCGAACCCAAGCGACAAGCTATGGGGGAGGAGCTAGCCAAACAACACGAAGCCGGGTTCATTAGAGAAATCAAACACCAGATTGGCTAGCCAACTTGGTCATGGTGCCGAAGAAGGATAAGTCTTGGCGCCTTTGTGTCGACTTTAAAGACCCCAAAGACCCTTTCCCATTGCCCCGCATTGGCCAAATTATTGACGGGACCGCGGGACACGACTCATTATGTTTCTTCGACGCTTACTCCGGATACCATCAGATTAAAATGAAGGAGTACGACCAGGCCGCAACGACATTTATTACCCCGTACGGGCCTTTCTGTTTCAACACTATGCCTTTCGGGCTTAAAAACGCTGGTGCCACTTACCAACGCATGATTCAAACATGTTTGGAAAAACAAATCAGCAAGATAGTGGAAGCATATGTGGATGGCGTGGTCATCAAGACGAAACACGTCGAATCATTGGTGGACGATCTCCACCTCACATTTGACAACCTCCGAACATATGACATACGGCTCAATCCGAAAAATGTGTTTTCGGCATTCTAGTCGGAAAGCTGCTAGCGTTCATTGTCTCCAATAGAGGAATTGAAGCAAACCCATCCAAAATCCAAGCCTTGTCATAATTGGCCATACCAGCAGACTTAAAGCAGGTCCAGAAACTAGCAGGGTGCGTGGCAGCGTTAAGCCGCTTCATCTCCAGATTAAAAGAAAAAAAGCATTACCAGTTTATAGACTACTTAGACACACTGACAACTTCAAGTCGACGGATGCTGCTACAGCTGGATTGGAAGAAACAAAAACATTATTAGCAGGCAACCCAATCCTAGCCGCCCCAAGTGTTGGTGAGCCTATGTTGCTTTATATATCCGCAACTCACTAGGTAGTGAGCGTCGTACTCGTCGAGCGAGGGGAGGAGGGACATAAATTCCTCATCTAGAAACCAGTGTATTACCTATCGGAGGTCCTTACACCATGCAAATCCCGATACCCTCACTACGAAAAAATAGCTTACGCGGTCTTTATGGCATCCCGAAAACTCCGGCACTATTTTCAAGAGTGTTTGATCACGGTGGCATCCGAAGTACCTCTCAATGACATTATAAACAACAGGGATGCCACCGGCCGCATAGCTAAATTGGCCATTGAGATCTTACCATTTGAAATAACATACAAGTCGCACCGAGCTATTAAATCTCAGGTGCTGGCCGATTTCATCGCTGAGTGGACGGAAGCCGAGCTCCCTAAAGAGTACAGTTCATACTCCAACTGGATCATGTACTTCGACGACTCTAAAATGCTAGCCGGACTGGGGCTGGTGTCATCTTGACATCCCCTATGGGGGACACAGTCCGCTATGGGCTGCAAATCATGTATACGGACTCCAATAAAGCAGCCGAATACGAGGCACTTCTACATGGTCTCCGAATGGCTGTCTCCATGGGCAGACAACGCCTAGAGGTGCGCGGTGATTCAAACCTTGCAATATCCCAGATAAATGGAGAGTTCGATGCAAAAGATCCAAAAATGGCGGTATATCAAAACATTGTATTAAAAATATCGGTTCGATTCGAGGGGCTTGAGTTTCATCACATTGCTCGAGACAATAACCAGGCAGCGGAGATCCTTGCTCAAATGGGCGCCAAGCGCGATCCCGTCCCGCCCAATACCTTTGTGGAAAGGCTCTTCAAGCCACCCTGGTGTGGCAGGACGAGAGAGGAAACACTAGTCTGGACCTGATCATGCCCCCAGCACGCGAACACAATACAGATATCATTGGGGGTTCGGGTACCGAAATAACACCCTCTGCCTGTTGGGTAATGCAGTAATTTCAAAAAAAATCCTATGCACACACAAGATCCATCTAGGTGATGCATAGCAACGAGAGGGGAGAGTGTTGTCCATGTACCCTCATAGTCCGTAAGGGAAGCGTTATGACAACGCGGTTGATGTAGTCATACGTCTTCACGATCCGACCGATCCTAGTACCGAAGATACGACACCTCCGCGATCTGCACACCTTCAGGTCGGTGATGTCCCAAGAACTCTAGATCCAGCTGAGTGTCGAGGGAGAGCTTCGTCAGCACGACGGCGTGATGACAGTGATGATGAAGTTATCGACGCAAGGCTTCGCCTAAGCACTACAACAATATGACCGAGGTGGAAATCTGTGGAGGGGGCACCGCACACAGCTAAACAATCAACTTGTGTGTCTATGGGGTGCCCCCATCCCCCGTATATAAAGGAGTGGAGGAGGCGGAGGGCCGACCCTCTATGGCGCTCCCTAAGGGGGGAGTCCTACTCCCGGTGGGAGTAGGATTCCCCCTTTCCCTTGTTGGAGTAGGAGAGAAGGAAGGGGGGAGAGGGAGAAGGAAAGGGGGGCCGCCCCCACCCCAATTCGGATTGGGCTTGGGGAGGGGGGGGGGGCGCCCCCACCTAGGCCGCCGCCTCCTCTCTCCCACTAAGGCCCATTAAGGCCCATACACTCCCCGGGGGGTTCCGGTAACCCCCCGGTACTCTAATAAATGCTTGAACTCACCCGAAACCATTCCGATGTCGAAACATAGCCTTCCAATATAACAATCTTTATGTCTCGACCATTTCGAGACTCCTCGTCATGTCCGTGATCATATCTGGGACTCCGAACTACCTTCGGTACATCAAAACACATAAACTCATAATACCGATCGTCACCGAACGTTAAGCGTGCGAACCCTACGGGTTCGAGAACTATGTAGACATGACCGAGACTCATCTCCAGTCAATAACCAATAGCAGAACCTGGATGCTCATATTGGTTCCTACATATTCTATGAAGATCTTTATCGATCAAACCGCATAACAACAGACGTTGTTCCCTTTGCCATCGGTATGTTACTTGCTCGAGATTCGATCGTAGGTATCTCAATACCTAGTTCAGTCTCGTTACTGGCAAGTATCTTTACTCATTCCGTAATGCAACATCCCGTAACTAACTCATTAGTCACATTGCTTGCAAGGCTTAAAGTGATGTGCATTACCGAGAGGGCACGGAGATACCTCTCCGATACACGGAGGGACAAGTCCTAATCTTGATCTATGCCAACTCAACAAACACCATCGGAGACACCTATAGAGCATCTTTATAGTCACCCAGTTACGTTGTGACGTTTGATAGCACACTAAGTGTTCCTTCGGTATTTGGGAGTTGCATAATCTCATAGTCATAGGAACATGTATAAGTTATGGAGAAAGCAATAGCAGTAAACTAAACGATCAAAGTGCCAAGCTAACAGATGGATCAAGTCAATCACATCATTCTCTAGTGATGTGATCCCGTTTATCAAATTACAACTCTTTGTCCATGGCTAGGAAACATAACCATCTTTGATTAATGAGCTAGTCAAGTAGAGGCATACTAGTGACACTCTGTTTGTCTATGTATTCACACATGTACTAAGTTTCCGGTTATACAATTCTAGCATGAATAATAAACATTTATCATGATATAAGGAAATATAAATAACAACTTTATTATTGCCTCTAGGGCATATTTCCTTCAGTCTCCCACTTGCATTAGAGTCAATAATCTAGATTACATTGTAATGATTCTAACACCCATGGAGTCTTGGTGCTGATAATGTTTTGCTCGTGAGAGAGGCTTATTCAATGGGTCTGCAATATTCAGATCTGTATGTATCTTGCAAATCTCTATGTCACCCTCCTTGACTTGATCGCGGATGGAATTGAAGCGTCTCTTGATGTGCTTGGTTCTCTTGTGAAATCTGGATTCCTTTGCTAAGGCAATTGCACCAGTATTGTCACAAAAGATTTTCATTGGACCCGATGCACTAGGTATGACACCTAGATCGGATATGAACTCCTTCATCCAGACTCCTTCATTTGCTGCTTCCGAAGCAGCTATGTACCCCGTTCACATGTAGATCCCGCCACGACGCTCTACTTAGAACTGCACCAACTGACAGCTCCACCATTCAATAAAAATACATATCTGGTTTGTGACTTAGAGTCACCTGGATCAGTGTCAAAGCTTGCATCGACGTAACCGTTTATAGTGAGCTCTTTGTCACCTCCATAAACGAGAAACATATCCTTAGTCCTTTCCAGGTATTTCAGGATGTTCTTGACTGATGTCCAGTGATCCACTCCTGGATTACTTTGGTAGCTCCCTGCTAAACTAATAGCAAGGCACACATCAGGTCTGGTACACAGCATTGCATACATGATAGAACCTATGGCTTAAGCATAGGGAGTGACTTTCATTTTCTCTCTATCTTCTGTAGTGGTCGGGCATTGAGTCTGACTCAACTTCACACCTTGTAACACATGCAAGAACCTTTTCTTTGCTTGATCCATTTTGAACTTCTTCAAAACTTCATCAAGGTATGTGCTTTGTGGAAGTCCAATTAAGCGTCTTGATCTATCTCTATAGATCTTGATGCTCAATATGTAAGCAGCTTTACCAAGGTCTTTCTTTGAAAAACTCCTTTCAAACACTCCTTTATGCTTTCTAGAAAAATTCTACATTATTTCTGATCAACAATATGTCATTCACATATACTTATCAGAAAGGCTGTAGTGCTCCCACTCACTTTCTTGTAAATACATGCTTCACCACAAGTCTGTATAAAACTATATGCTTTGATCAACTCATCAAAGCGTATATTCCAACTCCAAGATGCTTGTACCAGTCCATAGATGGATCGCTGGAGCTTGCACGCTTTGTTAGCACATTTTGGATCAACAAAACCTTCTGGTTGCATCATATACAACTCTTCTTTAAGATATCCATTAAGGAATGCAATTTTGACATCCATTTGCCAAATTTCATAATCATAAAATGCGGCAATTGCTAACATGATTCGGACGGACTTAAGCATCGCTATAGGTGAGAAGGTCTCATCGTAATCAACTCCTTGAACTTGTCAAAAACCTTTTGCAACAAGTCGAGCTTTGTAGACAGTAGCATTACCGTCAATGTCAGTCTTCTTCTTGAAGATCCATTTATTCTCTATGGCTTGCCGATCATCGGGCAAGTCAACCAAAGTCCACACGTTGTTCTCATACATGGATCCCATCTTAGATTTCATGGCCTCAAGCCATTTTGCGGAATCTTGGCTCATCATCGCTTCCTCATAGTTCGTAGGTTCGTCATGGTCAAGTAACATGACCTTCAGAACAGGATTACCGTACCACTCTGGTGCGGATCTTACTCTGGTAGACCTACGCGGTTCGGTAGAAACTTGATCAGAATTTCATGATGATCATCATTAGCTTCCTCACTTACTGGTGTAGGAATCACTGGAACTGATTTATGTGATGAACTACTTTCCAATAAGGTAGCAGGTACAGTTACCACATCAAGTTCTACTTTCCTCCCACTCACTTCCTTCGAGAGAAACTCCTCTAGAAAGGATCCATTCTTAGCAACAAATATCTTGCCTTCGGATCTGTGATAGAAGGTGTACCCAACAATCTCCTTTGGGTATCCTACACATTTCTCCGATTTGGGTTTGAGCTTATCAGGTTGAAGCTTTTTCACATAAGCATCGCAGCCCCAAACTTTAAGAAATGACAATTTTGGTTTCTTGCCAAACCACAGTTCATAAGGTGTCGTCTCAACGGATTTCGATGGTGCCCTATTTAACGTGAATGCAGCTGTCTCTAAAGCATAACCCCAAAATGATAGCGGTAAATCAGTAAGAGACATCATAGATCACACCATATCTAATAAAGTGCGGTTACGACATTCGGGCACACCATTACGTGGTGGTGTTCCAGGTGGCGTGAGTTGCGAAACTATTCCGCATTGTTTCAAATGAAGAACAAACTCATAACTCAAATATTCTCCTCCACGATCAGATCGTAGAAACTTAATTTTCTTGTTATGATGATTTTCCACTTCACTCTGAAATTCTTTGAACTTTTCAAATGTTTCAGACTTATGTTTCATCAAGTAGATATATCCATATCTGCTCAAATCATCTGTGAATGTAAGAAAATAACGATACCCGCCGCGAGCATCAATACTCATCGGACCGCATACATCAATATGTATTATTTCCAACAAGTCTATTGCTTGCTCCATTGTTCCAGAGAACGGAGTCTTAGTCATCTTGCCCATGAGGCATGGTTCGCAAGCATCTAGTGATTCATAATCAAGTGGTTCCAAAAGCCCATCAGCATGGAGTTTCTTCATGCGCTTTACACCAATATGACCTAAACGGCAGTGCCACAAATAAGTTGCACTATCATTATTAAACTTATATCTATTAGCTTCAATACTATGAACATGTGTATCACTACTATCAAGATTTAGTAAAAATAGACCACTCATCAAGGGTGCATGACCATAAAAGACATTACTCATATAAATAGAACAGCCATTATTCTCCGATTTAAATGAATAACCGTCTCGCATCAAACAAGATCCAGATATAATGTTCATGCTCAACTCTGGCACCAAATAACAATTATTTAGGTCTAAAACTAATCTCGAAGGTAGATGTAGAGGTAGCGTGCCGACGACGATCACATCGATTTTGGAACCACTTCCTACGCGCATCGTCACCTCATCCTTAGCCAATCTTCGCTTAATCCGTAGGCCCTGTTTCGAGTTACAAATAATAGCAAGAGAACCAGTATCAAATACCCAGGCACTACTGCCAGCATTAGTAAGGTACACATCAATAACATGTATATCAAATATACCTTTCACTTTGCCATCCTTCTTCTCCGCCAAATACTTGGGGCAGTTCCGCTTCCAATGACCAGTCCCTTTGCTGTAGAAGCACTCAATCTCAGGCTTAGGCCCAGACTTGGGCTTCTTCACTTGAGCAGCAACTTGCTTGCCATTCTTCTTGAAGTTCCCCTTCTTCCCTTTACCCTTTTTCTTGAAACTGGTGGTCTTGTTGACCATCAACACTTGATGTTCCTTCTTGATTTCTACCTCTGCTGCCTTTAGCATTGCGAAGAGCTCGGGAATTGTCTTATCCATCCCTTGCATATTATAGTTCATCACGAAGCTCTTGTAGCTTGGTGGCAGTGATTGAAGAACTCTGTCAATGACACTATCATCAGGAAGATTAACTCCCAACTGAGTCAAGTGGTTGTGGTACCCAGATATTCTGAGTATATGTTCATTGACAGAACTATTCTCCTCCATTTTGCAGCTGTAGAACTTATTGGAGACTTCATATCTCTCAATCTGGGCATTTGCTTGACATATTAAGTTCAACTCCTGGAACATCTCATATGCTCCATGACGTTCGAGACGTCGTTGAAGTCCCGGTTCTAAGCCGTAAAGCATGGCACACTGAACTATCGAGTAGTCATCAGCTTTGCTCTGCCAGACGTTCATAACATCTGGTGTTGCTTCTGCAGTGGGTTTGTCACCTAAAGGTGTTTCCAGGACGTAATTCTTCTGTGCAGCAATGAGGATAACCCTCAAGTTACGGACCTAGTCCGTGTAGTTGCTACCATCATATTTCAACTTAGCTTTCTCTAGGAACGCATTAAAATTCAATGAAACAACAGCACAGGCCATCTATCGGCAACAACATAGACATGCAAAATACTATCAGGTACTAAGTTCATGATAAATTAAAGTTCAATTAATCATATTACTTAAGAACTCCCTCTTAGATAGACATCCCTCTAATCATCTAAGTGATCACGTGACCCATATCAACTAAACCATGTCCGATCATCACGTGAGATGGAGTAGTTTTCAAGGGTGAACATCACCATGTTGATCATATCTACTATATGATTCACGCTCAAACTTTCGGTCTCAGTGTTCCGAGGCCATATCTGCATATGCTAGGCTCGTCAAGTTTAACCCGAGTATTCCACGTGTGCAAAACTGGCTTGCACCCGTTGTATGTGAACGTAGAGCTTATCACACCCGATCATCACGTGTGGTGTCTCGGCACGATGAACTATAGCAACGGTGCTTACTCAGGGAGAATACTTATACCTTGAAATTTAGTGAGAGATCATCTTATAATGCTACTGTCGAACTAAGCAAAATAAGATGCATAAAGGATAAACATCACATGCAATCAATATAAGTGATATGATATGGCCACCATCATCTTGTGCCTTTGATCTCCATCTCCAAAGCAACATCATGATCACCATCGTCACCGGCTTGACACCTTGATCTCCATCAAAGCATCGTTTTCGTCTCGCTAACTATTGCTTCTACAACTATCGCCTACCGCTTAGTGATAAAGTAAAGCAATTACATGGCGATTGCATTTCATACAATAAAGCGACAACCATATGGCTCCTGCCAGTTGCCGATAACTCTGTTACAAAACATGATCATCTCATACAATAAAATTTAGCATCATGTCTTGACCATATCACATCACAACATGCCCTGCAAAAACAAGGTAGACGTCCTCTACTTTGTTGTTGCAAGTTTTACGTGGCTGCTACGGGCTGAGCAAGAACCTTTCTTACCTACACATCAAAAACCACAACGTGGTATAGTGATTGCTTTTTGATCTTCAGAAAGTACCCTGTTCATTGAATCCAATTCAACTAAAGTTGGAGAAACGGACACCCACTAGCCACGTATGTGCGCAGCACGTCGGTAGAACCAGTCTCGCGTGAGCGTACGCGTAATGTCGGTCTGGACCGCTTCATCCAATAATACCGCTGAATCAAGAATCAACTAGTGACGGCAAGCAATATGTATATGCCCACGCCCACAACTCCTTTATGTTCTACTCGTGCATATAACATCTACGCATAGACCTGGCTCGGATGCCACTGTTGGGTAACACAGTAATTTCAAAAAAATTCCTACGCACACGCAAGATCCATCTAGGTGATGCATAGCAACGAGAGGGGAGAGTGTTGTCCACGTACCATCGTAGACCGTAAGTGGAAGCGTTATGACAACACGGTTGATGTAGTCATAAGTCTTCACGATCCGACCGATCCTAGTACCGAAGATACGACACCTCCGTGATTTGCACACGTTCAACTCGGTGACGTCCCACGAACTCTAGATCCAGCTGAGTTTCGAGGGAGAGCTTTGTCAGCACGATGGCGTGATGATGAAGTTACCGACGCAGGGCTTCGCCTAAGCACTACAACGATATGACCGAGGTGTAAATCTGTGAAGGGGGGCACCGCACCCGGGTAAACAATCAACTTGTGTGTCTATGGGGTGCCCCCCTCCCCCGTATATAAAGGAGTGGAGGACGGGGAGGGCCAACCCTCTATGGCGTGCCCTAAGGGGGGAGTCCTTTGTTGGAAATATGCCCTAGAGGCAATAATAAATTAGTTATTATTATTATATTTCATTGTTCATGATAATCGTTTATTATCAATGCTAGAATTGTATTGATAGGAAACTCAGATACATGTGTGGATAAATAGACAACACCATGTCCCTAATAAGCCTCTAGTTGACTAGCTCGTTGATCAATAGATGGTTACGGTTTCCTGACCATGGACATTGGATGTCGTTGATAACGGGATCACATCATTAGGAGAATGATGTGATGGACAAGACCCAATCCTGAGCCTAGCACAAGATCGTGTAGTTCGTTTGCTAAAGCTTTTCTAATGTCAAGTATCATTTCCTTAGACCATGAGATTGTGCAACTCCCGGATACCGTAGGAGTGCTTTGGGTGTGCCAACCGTCACAACGTAACTAGGTGGCTATAAAGGTACACTACAGGTATCTCCGAAAGTGTCTGTTGGGTTGGCACGAATCGAGACTGGGATTTGTCACTCCGAGTAAACGCAGAGGTATCTCTGGGCCCACTCGGCAGGACATCATCATAATGTGCACAATGTGACCAAGGAGTTGATCACGGGATGATGTGTTACAGAACGAGTAAAGAGACTTGCCGGTAACGAGATTGAACAAGGTATCGGGATACCGACGATCGAATCCCGGGCAAGTACAATACCGCTGGACAAAGGGAATTGAATACGGATTGATTGAATCCTCGACATCGTGGTTCATTCGATGAGATCATTGTGGAACATGTGGGAGCCAACATGGGTATCCAGATCCCGCTGTTGGTTATTGGCCGGAGAGTTGTCTCGGTCATGTCTGCATGGTTCCCGAACCCGTAGGGTCTACACACTTAAGGTTCGATGACGCTAGGGTTATTAGGAAGACTTGTATGTGATTACCGAATGTTGTTCGGAGTCCCGGATGAGATCCCGGACGTCATGAGGAGTTCTGGAATGGTCTGGAGGTAAAGATTTATATATGGAAAGTTGTTGTTCGGGTTCCGGGAAAAGTTCAGTTTTTTCCTGTATTGTACCGGGAAGCTTCCGGAAGGTTTCGGAGGATTCCGGAGGGGTCCGGAGGTCCGGAAAATGTTCCACCACGTCCAATACAACAGCATGGGCTGTAGGGGGGCGCCCTAACCTTAATGGGCCAAGGGCACCAGCCCCCCAAGGCCCATGCGCATGGGAGAGGGGAAACCCTAAGGGGGAGGGCCTCCACTTGACTTGGGAGGCACTCCTCCCCCCTTTGGCCGCCGCCCCCAACCCTAGATGGGATATAGGGGGGCCGGCCCCCTCTCTCCCACCTATAAATAGTGGAGGGGTGGGAGGGCGGCCATACCCTTGAACCTAGCGCAGCCCCTCCCCTCCAATACCTCTCCTCCTCCCGCGTGAGCTTGGCGAAGCCCTGCCGGAGAACTGCCACTCCATCACCACCACGCCGTCGTGCTGCTGTTGGACTCTCTTCCTCAACCTCTCCTTCCTCCTTGCTGGATCAAGGCGTGGGATACGTCTCCATTCCGTATGTGTGTTGAACGCGGAGGTGCCGTCCGTTCGGCGCTAGGATCATCGGTGATTTGGATCACGACGAGTACGACTCCATCAACCCCGTTCACTTGAACACTTCCGCTTATCGATCTACAAGGGTATGTAGATGCACTCTCCTTCCCCTCGTTGCTAGATTACTCCATAGATTGATCTTTGTGATGCGTAGAAAATTTTAAATTTCTGCTACGATCCCCAACAGTGGCATCATGAGCTAGGTCTATGCGTAGTTTCTATGCACGAGTAGAACACAAGTTGTTGTGGGCGTCGATATTGTCAATTTACTTGCCGTTACTAGTCTTATCTTGATTCGGCGACATCGTGGGATGAAGCGGCCCGGACCGACCTTACACGTACGCTTACGTGAGACTGGTTCCACCGACTGACATGCACTAGTTGCATAAGGTGGCTAGCGGGTGTCTGTCTCTCCCACTTTAGCCGGATTGGATTCGATGAAAAGGGTCCTTATGAAGGGTAAATAGAAATTGGCATATCACGTTGTGGTTTTCGCGTAGGTAAGAAACGTTCTTGCTAGAAACCTATAGCAGCCACGTAAAAACTTGCAACAACAATTAGAGGACGTCTAACTTGTTTTTGCAGCATATGCCTTGTGATGTGATATGGCCAAAAGGATGTGATGAATGATATATGTGATGTATGAGATTGATCATGTTCTTGTAATAGGAATCACGACTTGCATGTCGATGAGTATGACAACCGGCATGAGCCATATGAGTTGTCTTAATTTATTTATGACTTGTGTGTCAACATAAACGTCATGTAATTACTTTACCTTATTGCTAAAGTGTTATCCATAGTAGTAGAAGTAATAGATGACAAGACAACTTCAAGAAGACACGATGATGGAGATCATGATGATGGAGATCATGGTGTCATGCCGGTGACAACGATGATCATGGAGCCCCGAAGATGGAGATCAAAAGGAGCAAAATGATATTGGCCATATCATGTCACTATTTGATTGCATGTGATGTTTATCATGTTTTACATCTTATTTGCTTAGAATGACGGTAGCTTAAATAAGATGATTCCTCACTAAAATTTCAAGAAAAGTGTTCCCCCTAACTGTGCACCGTTGCGAAGGTTCGTTGTTTCGAAGCACCACGTGATGATCGGGTGTGATAGATTCTAACGTTCGAATACAACGGGTGTTGACGAGCCTAGCATGTACAGACATGGCCTCGGGACACGTGCGAAACACTTAGGTTGACTTGATGAGCCTAGCATGTACAGACATGGCCTCGGAACACGGAAGACCGAAAGGTCGAACATGAGTCGTATAGAAGATACGATCAACATGAGATGTTCACCGTTGATGACTAGTCCGTCTCACGTGATGATCGGACACGGCCTAGTTGATTCAGATCATGTTTCACTTAGATGACTAGAGGGATGTCTATCTGAGTGGGAGTTCATTAAATAATTTGATTAGATGAACTCAATTATCATGAACATACTCTAAATTGTCTTTGCAAATATGTTGTAGATAAATAGCTCACGTTGTAGCTCCCTGTTTCAATACGTTCCTAGAGAAAGATTAAGTTGAAAGATATTGTAAGCAATGATGCGGACTAGGTCCGTAGTTTGAGGAGTGTCCTCACTGCTACACAGAAGGCTTACATCTTTGATGCACCGCTCGATGTGCAAACCCCTACAACGTCGTCTATGGATGTTGTGAACACCTGACAGACACATCCTGATGACTACTTGATAGTTTAGTGCACCATACTTTACGGCTTAGAATCGGGATTCCAATGACGTTTTGAACGCCATAAAACATATGAGATGTTCCAAGAGCTAAAATTGGGATTTCAGGCTCATGCCCGTGTTGAGAGGTGTGAGACCTCTGACAAGTTCTTTTGCCAACAAGATGGAGGAGAATAGCTGAGCTAGTGAGCATGTGCTCAGAATGTCTGGGTGCTACAATCACTTAAATCAAGTGGGAGTTAAACTTCCAGATAAGATAGTGATTGATAGAGTTCTCTAGCCACTATCACTAAGCTACTAGATCTTCGTGATAAACTATGACATGCAAGGGATGGAGTTGATCCCGGAGCTGTTCGCGGTGCTTAAGACCGCAAAAGGTAGAAATCAAGAAGGAGCATCAAGTGTTGATGGTTTAACAAGACCACTGGTTTCAAGAAGGGCAAGGGCTAGAAGGGAAACTTCATGGATGGCAAACCAGTTGCCGCTCCAGTGAAGGAACCCATGGTTGAACCCAAACCCGAGACTAAGTGCTTCTATTGTAAGGGGAACGGTCATTGGTAGCGGAATTACCCCAAATGCATGGTAGATAAGAAGGCTGGCAACTTCAAAGTATATACGTGTTATTAATGTGTACCTCACCTGTACTCCTGGTAGCACCTGGGTATTGGATACCGGTTCAGTTGCTATTATTGGTGACTTGAAGCAAAAGCTACGGACTAAACGGAGACTGGCTAAGGGCGAGGTGACGATGTGTGTTGGAAGTGTTTCCAAAGTTGATGAGATCACCATCGCGCGCTCCATCTGCCTTCGGGATTAGTATTGAACCTAGATAAATGTTATCAGGTGTCTACGTTGAGCATGAATATGATTAGATCATGTTTATTGCAATACGGTCATTCATTTAAGTTAGAGAATAATGGTTATTCTGTTTACATGAATGATACCTTTCATGGTCATGCACCCTATGTGAATGGTTCATTGAATCTCGGTCGTGGTAATACACATGTTCACGCCAAAAGATGTAGAGTTAATAATGATAATACCACTTTCTTGTGGCACTGCCACTTAGGTCATATTGGCGTAAGATGCATGAAGAAACTCCATGTCGATGGATGTTTGGAGTCACTTGATTTCGAATCACTTGACACATGCGAGCCATGCCTCATGGGCAGGATGACCAAGACCCCGTTTTCAGGTACAATGAAACGGGCAAGTGACTTGTTGGAAATCATGCATGCTGATGCGTGTGATCCAGTGAGAATTGTAGCGTGCGATGTATATCGCTATTTTCTCATCTTCACTGACGATTTGGGTAGATATAGGTATATCTACTTAATGAAGCACAAGTCTGAAATGTTTGAAAAGTTCAAGCGATTTCAGAGTGAAGTTAAGAATCATCATAACAATAAGATCATGTTCCTACGATCTGATCAAAAGGGAATTTTCTGAGTTATGAGTTTGGCAATCACTTAAGACATTGTGGAATTGTTTCACAGTTGAAGCCACCTGGAACACCACAAGGTAATGGTGTGTCCGGACGTCGTAATCGAACCTTATGAGATATGGTGCGATCTATGATCTACCTCTATTATTTTGAGGTTATGCGTTAGAGACAGCTGCATTCACTTTAGATAGGACACCATATAATTCCGTTGAGACGACGCCGTATGAACATTGGTTTGACAAGAAACCAAAGTTGTCATTTCTTAATGTTTGGGGCTGCGATGCTTAAGGCTTCAGCCGAAGAAGCTCGAACCCAAAGCGGACAAACAAATCTTCATAGGATACCCAAAGGTGACAGTTGGGTACACCTTCTATCTCAGATCCGAGGGCAAATTGTTTGTCGCTAAGAACGGGTCCTTTCTCGAGAAGGAGTTTCTCTCAAAAGAATTGAGTGGGAGGAAGATAGAACTTGATGAGGTTGTCAAACCTTTACTTCAACCAGAGAGTGATGCAACACAGAAAGATGTTTTCTGTGGCGCCTACGTCTGTTGAATAGGAAGTTAATGATAGTGATCATGAAGCTTCGGATCAAGTTGCTATCGAACCTCGTAGGTCGACAAGGATATGTACTACTCCTGAGTGGTACGGTAATCCTGTCTCAGATATCATGTTGTTAGACAACAATGGACCTACGAGCTATGGAGAAGCGATGGTGGGCCCGTATTTCGACAAATGGTTAGAAGCCATGAAATCCGAGATAGGATCCATATATCAGAACAAAGTATGGACTTTGGTGGACTTGCCCGATGATCGGCAAGCCATTGAGATAAATGGATCTTTAAGAAGAAGACGGACGTGGGCGGTAATGTTACCGTCTATGAAGCTCGACTTGTGGGAAAGAGTCTTTTCACAAGTTCAAGGAGTTGACTACGATGAGAATTTCTCGCCCGTAGCGATGCTTAAGTCCGTCAGAATCATGTTAGCATTAGCTGTATTTTTCGATTATGAAATCTTACAGATGGATGTCAAAACAAGTTTTCTTACCAGTTTTTGTAAGAAAAGTTGTATGTGATACAATAAAAGGTTTTGACGATCCTAAGGATGCTAAAAGCTATGCTGGCTCCAGGAATCCTTCTATGGACTAGAGCAAGCATCTCGGAATTGGAATATATGTTTTGATGGAGTGATCAAAGCTTTTAGGTTTATACAATGTTTGCTAGAAACTTGTATTTACAAGAAAGTGAGTGGGAGCACTACAACATTTCTGATAAGTATATGTGGATGACATATTGTTGATTCGAAATGATGTAGAATTTCTGGAAAGCATAAACGGTTGTTTGAAGAGTGTTTTTCAAAGGAAGACCTGGATAAAGCTGCTTACATATTGGGCATCAAGATCTATAGAGATAGATCAAAACGCCTGATGATACTTTCAAAGAACACACACCTTGACATGTTTTTGAAGAAGTTCAAAATAGATCAGTCAAAGAGGGGTTCTTACCTGAATTGTAAGGTGTGAAATTGAGTAAGACTCAAAGCTTGACCACGGCAGAAGAAAGAGGAAGGACGAAGGTCGTCCCCTATGCTCTTGTCATAGGCTCTATACGGTATGCCATGCTGAGTACCGCACCTGATGTGTGCCTTGCCACATGTCTGGCAAGAGGGTACAAAGGTGATCTAGGACTGGATCACTAGATAGCGGTCAAAATTGTCCTTAGAGGAATAAGGAAATGTTTCTTGGTTATGGAGGTGATAAAGAGTTCGTCGTAAAGAGTTACGTCGATGCAAGCTTAACACCTATCCGGATAGCTCTGAGTAGAGATACCAGATACGTATAATGGAGCAACAATTTGGAATAGCTCCAAGTGGAACGTGGTAGCAGCATCTACGATATGACATAAAGTTTTGCGAAATACATAGGGATCTGAATATGGCAAGACCCGTTGACTACAACCTCTCTCACAAGCATAACATGATCAAACCCAGAACTCATTGAGTGTTAACCACATAGTGATGTGAACTAGATTATTGAGTCTAGTAAACTCTTTGGATGTTGGTCACATGGCGATGTGACTTGTGAGTGTTAATCACATGGCGATGTGAACTAGATTATGACTCTAGTGCAAGTGGGAGACTGTTGGAAATATGCCCTAGAGGCAATAATAAATTAGTTATTATTATTATATTTCATTGTTCATGATAATCGTTTATTATCCATGCTAGAATTGTATTGATAGGAAACTCAGATACATGTGTGGATAAATAGACAACACCATGTCCCTAGTAAGCCTCTAGTTGACTAGCTCGTTGATCAATAGATGGTTATGGTTTCCTGACCATGGACATTGGATGTCGTTGATAACGGGATCACATCATTAGGAGAATGATGTGATGGACAAGACCCAATCCTGAGCCTAGCACAAGATCGTGTAGTTCATTTGCTAAAGCTTTTCTAATGTCAAGTATCATTTCCTTAGACCATGAGATTGTGCAACTCCCGGATACCGTAGGAGTGCTTTGGGTGTGCCAAACATCACAACGTAACTGGGTGGCTATAAAGGTACACTACATGTATCTCCGAAAGTGTCTGTTGGGTTGGCACGAATCGAGACTGGGATTTGTCACTCCGTGTAAACGGAGAGGTATCTCTGGGCCCACTCGGTAGGACATCATCATAATGTGCACAATGTGACCAAGGAGTTGATCACGGGATGATGTGTTACGGAACGAGTAAAGAGACTTGCCGGTAACGAGATTGAACAAGGTATCGGGATACCGACAATCGAATCTCGGGCAAGTACAATACTGCTGGACAAAGGGAATTGAATACGGGATTGATTGAATCCTCGACATCGTGGTTCATCTGATGAGATCATCGTGGAACATGTGGGAGCCAACATGGGTATCTAGATCCCGCTATTGGTTATTGGCCGGAGAGTTGTCTCGGTCATGTCTGCATGGTTCCCGAACCCTTAGGGTCTACACACTTAAGGTTCGATGACGCTAGGGTTATTAGGAAGACTTGTATGTGATTACCGAATGTTGTTCGGAGTCCCGGATGAGATCCCGAATGTCACGAGGAGTTCTGGAATGGTCCGGAGGTAAAGATTTATATATGGAAAGTTGTTGTTCGGGTTCCGGGAAAAGTTCGGTTTTTTCCGGTATTGTACCGGGAAGCTTCCGGAAGGTTCCGGAGGATTCCGGAGGGGTCCGGAGGTCCGGAAAATGTTCCACCACATCCAATACAGCAGCATGGGCTGTAGGGGGGCGCCCTAACCTTAATGGCCCAAGGTTACTAGCCCCCCCAAGGCCCATTGTCACATCCCTAGCTTCTGGTAATGCACTAGGCTAGACCTCTTGCTGCATCATGTTTAAATTCAAATGAAATTTGAATTGAGGAATTTTCAAAGCCTCAGAAACCTCTAAAAATAACCAACAATTAAATCTTCTCAAATGTGTCCAAGAAAATGTTCCTGTTATTCCATGGAAATATTGGTAAGAGGTAAAATTCAAACCAATATTTTGGAGTCACAGAGATAATTATTTTGGCCATTTGAATTAATCCAATAACTATTTGCTTTGCATTTATATTTAAATATATATTGAATATGACTCCAATAATTCTGGAGGTTTGTGAGTGGCTTTGTATATATTTTAGCAAGCCACATAAAAATCTACAGAATTTATTTAAATGATTTAGTTGCTAAACTAAATCAAAACAAACTACAGAAAATAGAAAAAAATAAAAAGAACAGAGCCTACCTGGCGCCTACCTGTCCAGCCCAGCCGGCCCAGTTCCTCCCGTTGGCCCAGCCCACCGCCGCCCCCCTCCCCTGTCGTCTTCCTCCTTGCCAGGAGGACGGACACCGCGACACCGCCGCGCGCGCCACCTCCACCCTGCTCGGCCACCTCCTGCTTCCTCCTTGGCCTCCCCAGCGACGCCCCGGACGACGCCACGCGCCTCCCCGACCCCCCTCTCACTTCTCCCTTGCTCTCTGGATCTCCCTCCCCTCTCTGCTCCCTTCCCGAGCGGAGCCCGTCGCCGCCGACGCCGTTTACCGGGGCCACAGCCACCCCCTCGCTCCCACTATGCGTCCCTGAGCTCCGCCCTGACCCCGTGGAGCTACACACGCGACGCACGCGACCAGAGGAGGCCGCAGTCGACCGGAGCGCCGTCGTCTTCATCTCCGGTGCCCGGAGATCGCCGTCGTCAATTCGCCGTTGCAGAGGCTTCCCCGAGCCCACCGAGCTTCTCTCCCGACCCCTCGTGAGCCCCTGTCCATTTCCCCTCTCTCCCCGTGCCCGTCCGTGCCTTCTAACCGCCCCGACTGTCGGAGCCGACCGTTCCTCGCCGCCGGCGATGACGCAGACGGGGCTAGAGCCACCGTAGCTAACCCCCGAGCACGGCAACGTGCTCAGCACCCTTCCAGGAGCCGAGCACGCCCACCCGTGCGACCTGCCGTGCCCTCTAGCGCCAACCCCGACCTCGCCGTGCTCCGGTCGCCGCCGCGGGCCCCGTTCCGGTGAGCTCGGGCCACCTCAGCCCCTCCCGTTTGCATAGATGGATGCGGGCGACCCCCAGCTACGCGTAGAGCCCCTCAGTCGCCGATTTGGTCGTCGAAGGAGCGTTTCCGACGCCCTCCGCCGTTGCTGGCGTCGCCGGCGACAAGCCGCGGGTCAACTCCGGTGGGTTTGACCCGGGGTTTGACCCCCTGACATGTGGGCCCAAGCGCCTGCTTAGTTAGTGCTAGGTTAGTTAGTATTAATTAATTTAGTTAATTAGGTGAGCCACTGACATGCGGGCCCCGCCCGGCTAACTAAGTTAGTTAGGGCTAACTAACTTGGTTAGTTGACTGGGTCACTGACCAGTGGACCCCACTGGTCAGGTTTGACCTGGTCGACGCCTTTGACTTGCTGACGTCATGCCGACGTCATGATGACGCAATAATTCCTTTCTGGAATTTAAATAATCTTAAATGATTTAATAATTCCAGAAAATAGCTAAAACTTCAATAAATCATAGAAAATTAACCGTAACTCCAAATTAAATAATTTATATATGAAAAATTATCAAAAAAATTCAAGGAATCCATCTGTACCATTTTCATGCATGTTAGAACAACTTATAGCTGCTGTTTAGCACAAATCAATTAAATGGCATTTGAATAATCACATATGGAGTTTGAATTTGAATCTTGTATTCAAACCAACTTCATTTAATCTGTTGCTAGTTGCATTAGCCCAAAACACATTCATTTTGCCATGTCATGATCATGCATCATATTGTGCATTGCATTGATTGTGTTTCTTTCTGTGTTGCCGGTATTTGTCCCCTCTCGATAGACGTGATACCGATGATGTGATCGTTGACACTGATGAAGACTAAATGTTATCTTCAGAAGTGCCAGGCAAGCAAAACCCCCTTGTTCATTCCGATACAATCCTACTCTCTCGCTCCTGCTCTCTTTTACTGCATTAGGACAACACCGATTCATCTGTTACTTGCTGCGGTAGCTGAACCCCTTTGTCCTTTGCATGACCTGTCATTGCCACAGTAAATAGATGAAACCCACTAGCATGAGTAGGAGTTGTTTGAGCCCTGATGTGCCTACTCATTCATGTTTGTTTGTCATGCCTGCTATTGCTTAGAGTTGAGTCAGATCTGATTCATCGGGGATGAATCAGAGGCGTGTGAACCTGTCCTACTGTGTGTGAGCTAAGTGTGTGAACACGATTTGGTAAAGGTAGCGGTGAGAGGCCATGTAGGAGTACATGGTGGGTTGTCTCATTGCAGCCGTCCTCAGGAACTGAGTTCTGTGTTTGTGATCCATGATTCAGCTACTACCACGCATTGGGCCCGAAACCAATGGACCCTCTCGGCTTCTTGATCACCCTTGTCCTCTGTCCAGGAGTTGCAAGTAGTTTCTGGTGTTTGTAGTATGCTGGAGGCCGTGGGCAGCGCTGACCGTAGGGGTGGGCTGTGATGCGGTAGGCACGTGGCACGGTGTACCGGGCGCCCGTTTGGTGTCTCGGGAACCCTGTTCACATTGTTTGGGGCTGTGAGCGAAACTCCAGCCGGATCTCCTCATGGATGGAACCCGAATAGGCGATAAACCTGGACTAGAGACTTAGGTGATTAGGTAGGTCGTGGCCGACACCCACGTTGGGCTTCCGCTTGAAGGTTGCCGAGTACATGTCGTGTAAACGGCGGTAAGTGGTGAGAGCGTGTGTGAAGAAGTACACCTCTGCAGGGTTAACCTAATCTATTCGAATAGCCGTGTCCGCGAAAAAGGACTTCTGGGTTGCTTATATCAGTTCATAGACAAGTGAAAGTGGATACTCTAAAATACGCAAGATAAGCGTGAGTGCTATGGATGGCGTTCTCGTAGGGAGACGGGAGCGGATCCATAGTGGTGTATTGATATGGTGAATATGTGGACTCGTGTGCGCCACCTCAAAAAAGTTACTCGCAGTCGTAGTTCAGGATAGCCACCGAGTCAAAGCTGGCTTGCTGCAGTTAAACCCCACCATCCCCTTTGTTGATAATGATGCATATGTAGATAGTTCTGATGTAAGTCTTGCTGGGTACATTTGTACTCACGTTTGCCTATTTTATGTTTTTGCAGAGAGACTTCAGTCTCACTAGTATTTCCGCGTGGTCTTCGACGTTTAGCTTGTTACCTCAGCTACGATCTTGTGCCTCGGCAGGATTTGGTAGATAGTCAGGCTTCTCAGCCTTTTTCATTCATAGATGTCTGTACTCAGACATGATAGCTTCCGCTTGTGCTTGATTTGTATGCTCTGAATGTTGGGTCATGAGACCCATGTTTGTAATATCTCGCTCCTCGGAGCCTATTGAATAGATTACTTGAGTCATAGAGTCATGTTGTGATGCCATGTTGTATTTGCACATATCGAGCATATTGTGTGTATGTTATTGAAATGCTTGGTATGTGTGGGATCTGACCATCTAGTTGTTTATCTTTAGTAGCCTCTCTTACGGGGAAATGTCTCCTAGTGTTTCCACCGAGCCATGGTAGCTTGCTACTGCTCCGGAACACTTAGGCTGGCCGGCATGTGTCCTTCTTCGTTCCTGTGTCTGTCCCTTCGGGGAAATGTCACGCGGTGAATACCGGAGTCCTGTTAGCCCGCTACAGCCCGGTTCACCGGAGTCCTGCTAGCCCAGTGCTACAGCCTGGATTCACTCGCTGATGACCGACACGTTCGATGCTGGGTCATGGATGCCTGTCCCTGTAAGTCTGTGCCGCTTTGGGTTTACGACTAGCCATGTCAGCCCGGGCTCCTTATCATATGGATGCTAGCGACATTGTCATATACGTGTGCCAAAAGGCGCAAACGGTCCCGGGCAAAGGTAAGGCGACACCCGTGGGAATACCGTGCGTGAGGCCGCAAAGTGATATGAGGTGTTACATGCTAGATCGATGTGGCATTGAGTCGGGGTCCTGACAGCGTTGGTATCAGAGCTTGACTGCCTGTAGGATTACCAAGCCAAACTGGTCGAAGTTGAGTCTAGAAATTCTTTAGTTATATAAGGGAATTGATTGTGGGATGGAACGTAAGGCTCTTTTACTTCTTATACCTTATGCCTTCTGATCTGAGTCATCTTATCTTTCCTGCGGGGATTAAGAACTAGGCTATCTTTTCTTTCTATCAGGATCACGTGTTACTAATCCGTAGACTTATAGATTGTTGGATTTAAGTCTCAGTTCAGTTCCTACTACTTCCGTATGTTAATTGTTGATCTCGGAACCTTGATATTGTGCTTCTGAGTGGTTACGCCACCATTTTTGTGATTGTCTCAAATCTTTTTGAGCAATTATAGCCGTTATGCTGTCCGAGTCATCCCAGGTTTCTAAATAGTTCGATGCATTTGCAAATCCCTTCCTTCTGTTTCCGATGTTCCCATGGGCCAGATTAACCACACTAATCGGTGTGTTGAGGTAATTATTGCCTTGACATATATGTTGGAATTATTATTATGACCCTAAGTGCTTAGGGGATCATCTAGTGGTCTAGCCATGATTTGTGTCCTAGTGTGAAGATTCTGGCCTTTATTCTCGGAAGCATCCCGTGATGCTACTTAGTAGTAGGTATTCTACTCCTGGGTTCTGAACCCGAGATTCACTCTACCTACTTCATGTTGATAGTAATTGCTAGTGCCTTTAGGATATTAGTAACCTTTGCGATAGTCCTTGAAGTCCGTGGTATCTTCTTCTTCCAAATACCATGAACTACTTATGGCAGATGTTTATTGGATCAAAAAAAAAATCACAATTAGAGTACTCTTGAGGAGTTCTCCATTCATAAATCGTGACTCTGCCAGTTCTACCTTTCTGCATGGGTTATCC
>NC_041386.1:478526632-478527582 GCF_002162155.2 Triticum dicoccoides | reverse complement strand
AATAACCAACAATTAAATCTTCTCAAATGTGTCCAAGAAAATGTTCCTGTTATTCCATGGAAATATTGGTAAGAGGTAAAATTCAAACCAATATTTTGGAGTCACAGAGATAATTATTTTGGCCATTTGAATTAATCCAATAACTATTTGCTTTGGATTTATATTTAAATATATATTGAATATGACTCCAATAATTCTGGAGGTTTGTGAGTGGCTTTGTATATATTTTAGCAAGCCACATAAAAATCTACAGAATTTATTTAAATGATTTAGTTGCTAAACTAAATCAAAACAAACTACAGAAAATAGAAAAAAAATAAAAAGAACAGAGCCTACCTGGCGCCTACCTGTCCAGCCCAGCCGGCCCAGTTCCTCCCGCTGGCCCAGCCCACCGCCGCCCCCCTCCCCTGTCGTCTTCCTCCTTGTCAGGAGGACGGACACCGCGACACCGCCGCGCGCGCCACCTCCACCCTGCTCGGCCACCTCCTGCTTCCTCCTTGGCCTCCCCAGCGACGCCCCGGACGACGCCACGCGCCTCCCCGACCCCCCTCTCACTTCTCCCTCGCTCTCTGGATCTCCCTCCCCTCTCTGCTCCCTTCCCGAGCGGAGCCCGTCGCCGCCGACGCCGTTTACCGGGGCCACAGCCACCCCCTCGCTCCCACTATGCGTCCCTGAGCTCCGCCCTGACCCCGTGGAGCTACACACGCGACGCACGCGACCAGAGGAGGCCGCAGTCGACCGGAGCGCCGTCGTCTTCATCTCCGGTGCCCGGAGATCGCCGTCGTCAATTCGCCGTTGCAGAGGCTTCCCCGAGCCCACCGAGCTTCTCTCCCGACCCCTCGTGAGCCCCTGTCCATTTCCCCTCTCTCCCCGTGCCCGTCCGTGCCTTCTAACCGCCCCGACTGTCGGAGCCGACCGTTCCTCGCCGCCGGCAATGACGCAGACGGGGC
>NC_041386.1:478513282-478526622 GCF_002162155.2 Triticum dicoccoides | reverse complement strand
CCCCCCCCATAGGGATTTCGTAGGATTTACTCCCTAGTTGCCCCTATGGATTTTTGTGTTCCCGAAGTCCGACCTTTTACTTGATGTTTTAGATATCAAACCATATCTATGAATGGGTTACACTAGCACATCAAGGAGAACATTAGAAGCGGAGTGCTAAATGTCTCTCGGTCGATCATCCAGATTTTTATTTCCTTGGCCTCGCTAAGGTGAAATCTGAGAAGGTGTTATCTTCCTTTGCACCTGCATCATCCATCATCATTCATCATGGTAGCAAGTTGTGTTGCCAGGATCCTTGACACGGATGTTGGTAAAACCTTGATGAATATGGAAATGCTCAAGTTCTTGAGAGCACGCACAAGCGCTACGTCTTATCATCGGCACTAGCTGGGATTGCCCCAGATTTCCTCGGTTATGCTATAACCACTCCAACAGTGAATTCACTCTCTATTGTTGGGTTCTTCCCCAGTTACCAGAATCATTCCCAGCATTTGCATTTTGCTCCCAGCTTGCACCGCCAATGTGCCATTCTACCATGGGTCTCTTCCATTTCCGGTGATAAGCAAATTCATCCATTACGTTGTCTTCAACAAGGTAATCCACATCATCCAAGTTTGAGTATGCCATTCTACCGAACCCCTCTAAATGATCGATTATGATTTGCCTTGAGCTGGTATAAAGAGTTTCAATGATCTCTGAATCAAAGGTAATTCTTTTGCCACTTAAGGGGAGATATCTACCAGTCACGGTTCCGAAGGTGTCTCGTTGTGGTATCATGGCAACTCAACTCCTCGCTACAGTGACAACCGATTACCACCTTCTTAAGTGTGGAATTGTTGTCTACCTAGTGAACCTTCGTCATCCGTTTCTTTCCACCCCTCTTGATGTGTATCTCGTGTCTCAACCCGAGAGATGGTCCTATGTCTCATTCCGTGAGTTGTTCGATCTTCGAGGAGATCGACCCTTCTAGAGTCTCCTTCTCTCCAGGTCATGTTGGCAGGATTTCTCAGAGCAAGACTTCGAGACAATGATGGTGATCGAATCAACGTTCATTTGAAGTGCACCCTGGATCATGAAGATTATACTAGTTTGCGTTTCCCCTTCATCTTACCCTACGCTTGAATCTCGAGACGAGATTCTTGTTTAGTGGGGGTGAGTTGTCACATCCCTAGCTTCTGGTAATGCACTAGGCTAGACCTCTTGCTGCATCATGTTTAAATTCAAATGAAATTTGAATTGAGGAATTTTCAAAGCCTCAGAAACCTCTAAGAATAACCAACAATTAAATCTTCTCAAATGTGTCCAAGAAAATGTTCCTGTTATTCCATGGAAATATTGGTAAGAGGTAAAATTCAAACCAATATTTTGGAGTCACAGAGATAATTATTTTGGCCATTTGAATTAATCCAATAACTATTTGCTTTGGATTTATATTTAAATATATATTGAATATGACTCCAATAATTCTGGAGGTTTGTGAGTGGCTTTGTATATATTTTAGCAAGCCACATAAAAATCTACAGAATTTATTTAAATGATTTAGTTGCTAAACTAAATCAAAACAAACTACAGAAAATAGAAAAAAAATAAAAAGAACAGAGCCTACCTGGCGCCTACCTGTCCAGCCCAGCCGGCCCAGTTCCTCCCGCTGGCCCAGCCCACCGCCGCCCCCCTCCCCTGTCGTCTTCCTCCTTGCCAGGAGGACGGACACCGCGACACCGCCGCGCGCGCCACCTCCACCCTGCTCGGCCACCTCCTGCTTCCTCCCTGGCCTCCCCAGCGACGCCCCGGACGACGCCACGCGCCTCCCCGACCCCCTCTCACTTCTCCCTCGCTCTCTGGATCTCCCTCCCCTCTCTGCTCCCTTCCCGAGCGGAGCCCATCGCCGCCGACGCCGTTTACCGGGGCCACAGCCACCCCCTCGCTCCCACTATGCGTCCCTGAGCTCCGCCCTGACCCCGTGAAGCTACACACGCGACGCACGCGACCAGAGGAGGCCGCAGTCGACCGGAGCGCCGTCGTCTTCATCTCCGGTGCCCGGAGATCGCCGTCGTCAATTCGCCGTTGCAGAGGCTTCCCCGAGCCCACCGAGCTTCTCTCCCGACCCCTCGTGAGCCCCTGTCCATTTCCCCTCTCTCCCCGTGCCCGTCCGTGCCTTCTAACCGCCCCGACTGTCGGAGCCGACCGTTCCTCGCCGCCGGCGATGACGCAGACGGGGCTAGAGCCACCGTAGCTAACCCCCGAGCACGGCAACATGCTCAGCACCCTTCCAGGAGCCGAGCGCGCCCACCCGTGCGACCTGCCGTGCCCTCTAGCGCCAACCCCGACCTCGCCGTGCTCCGGTCGCCGCCGCGGGCCCCGTTCCGGTGAGCTCGGGCCACCTCAGCCCCTCCCGTTTGCATAAATGGATGCGGGCGACTCCCAGCTACGCGTAGAGCCCCTCAGTCGCCGATTTGGTCGTCGAAGGAGCGTTTCCGACGCCCTACGCCGTTGCTGGCGTCGCCGGCGACAAGCCGCGGGTCAACTCCGGCGGGTTTGACCCGGGGTTTGACCCCCCTGACGTGTGGGCCCAGGTGCTGCTAGATTAGTGTTAGATTAGTTAGCGCTAATTAACCTAGCTAATTAGATAGGCCACTGACATGCGGGCCCCGCCTGGCTAACTAAGTTAGTTAGGGCTAACTAACCTGGTTAGTTGACTGGGTCACTGACCAGTGGACCCCACTGGTCAGGTTTGACCGGACTGTGCCACATTGACCTGCTGACGTCATCGTGACGTCAGTATGACGCAGTAATACTTTCTGGATTTAATTATATTCAGGAAATTTCAGAAAATGCCTAAAACTTCTAAAAATCATAGAAAATTAACTGTAACTCCAAATTAAATAAATTATATATGAAAAATTATCAGAAAAATTCAAGGAATCCATCTGTACCATTTTCATGCATGTTAGAACAACTTATCACTACTGTTTAGGACAAATGAAGTGAATGACATTTAAATAACCCCATATGGAGTTGAATTTGAATCTTGGATTCAAACCAACTTCATTTAATCTGGTTTTAGGTGCATTAGCCCAAAACACATTCATATTGCCATGTCATAGCATGCATCATATTGTGCATTGCATTGATCGTGTCTTTTCTGTATTTGCCGGTATTTGTCCCCTCTCGATAGACGTGATACCGATGATGTGATCGTTGACACTGATGAAGACTCAATGTTATCTTCAGAAGTGCCAGGCAAGCAAAACCCCCTTGTTCATTCCGATACAATCCTACTCTCTCGCTCCTGCTCTCTTTTACTGCATTAGGACAACACCGATTCATCTGTTACTTGCTGCGGTAGCTGAACCCCTTTGTCCTTTGCATGACCTGTCATTGCCACAGTAAATAGATGAAACCCACTAGCATGAGTAGGAGTTGTTTGAGCCCTGATGTGCCTACTCATTCATGTTTGTTTGTCATGCCTGCTATTGCTTAGAGTTGAGTCAGGTCTGATTCATCGGGGATGAATCAGAGGCGTGTGAACCTGTCCTACTGTGTGTGAGCTAAGTGTGTGAACACGATTTGGTAAAGGTAGCGGTGAGAGGCCATGTAGGAGTACATGGTGGGTTGTCTCATTGCAGCCGTCCTCAGGAACTGAGTTCTATGTTTGTGATCCATGATTCAGCTACTACCACGCATTGGGCCCGAAACCAATGGACCCTCTCGGCTTCTTGATCACCCTTGTCCTCTGTCCAGGAGTTGCAAGTAGTTTCTGGTGTTTGTAGTATGCTGGAGGCCGTGGGCAGCGCTGACCGTAGGGGTGGGCTGTGATGCGGTAGGCACGTGGCACGGTGTACCGGGCGCCCGTTTGGTGTCTCGGGAACCCTGTTCACATCGTTTGGGGCTGTGAGCGAAACTCCGGCCGGATCTCCTCATGGATGGAACCCGAATAGGCGATAAACCTGGACTAGAGACTTAGATGATTAGGTAGGTCGTGGCCGACACCCACGTTGGGCTTCCGCTTGAAGGTTGCCGAGTACATGTCGTGTAAACGGCGGTAAGTGGTGAGAGCGTGTGTGAAGAAGTACACCCCTGCAGGGTTAACCTAATCTATTCGAATAGCCGTGTCCGCGGAAAAGGACTTCTGGGTTGCTTATATCAGTTCATAGACAAGTGAAAGTGGATACTCTAAAATACGCAAGATAAGCGTGAGTGCTATGGATGGCGTTCTCGTAGGGAGACGGGAGCGGATCCATAGTGGTGTATTGATATGGTGAATATGTGGACTCGTGTGCGCCACCTCAAAAAAGTTACTCGCAGTCGTAGTTCAGGATAGCCACCGAGTCAAAGCTGGCTTGCTGCAGTTAAACCCCACCATCCCCTTTGTTGATAATGATGCATATGTAGATAGTTCTGATGTAAGTCTTGCTGGGTACATTTGTACTCACGTTTGCCTATTTTATGTTTTTGCAGAGAGACTTCAGTCTCACTAGTATTTCCGTGTGGTCTTCGAAATTTAGCTTGTTACCTCAGCTACGATCTTGTGCCTCGGCAGGATTTGGTAGATAGTCAGGCTTCTCAGCCTTTTTCATTTATAGATGTCTGTACTCAGACATGATAGCTTCCGCTTGTGCTTGATTTGTATGCTCTGAATGTTGGGTCATGAGACCCATGTTTGTAATATCTCGCTCCTCGGAGCCTATTGAATAGATTACTTGAGTCATAGAGTCATGTTGTGATGCCATGTTGTATTTGCACATATCGAGCATATTGTGTGTATGTTATTGAAATGCTTGGTATGTGTGGGATCTGACCATCTAGTTGTTTATCTTTAGTAGCCTCTCTTACGGGGAAATGTCTCCTAGTGTTTCCATCGAGCCATGGTAGCTTGCTACTGCTCCGGAACACTTAGGCTGGCCGGCATGTGTCCTTCTTCGTTCCTGTGTCTGTCCCTTCGGGGAAATGTCACGCGGTGAATACCGGAGTCCTATTAGCCCGCTACAGCCCGGTTCACCGGAGTCCTGCTAGCCCAGTGCTACAGCCTGGATTCACTCGCTGATGACCGACACGTTCGATGCTGGGTCATGGATGCCTGTCCCTGTAAGTCTGTGCCGCTTTGGGTTTACGACTAGCCATGTCAGCCCGGGCTCCTTATCATATGGATGCTAGCGACACTGTCATATACGTGTGCCAAAAGGCGCAAACGGTCCCGGGCAAAGGTAAGGCGACACCCGTGGGAATACCGTGCGTGAGGCCGCAAAGTGATATGAGGTGTTACATGCTAGATCGATGTGGCATTGAGTCGGGGTCCTGACACCCATGCGCATGGGAGAGGGGAAACCCTAAGGGGGAGGGCCTCCACTTGACTTGGGAGGCACTCCTCCCCCCTTTAGCCACCGCCCCCAACCCTAGATGGGATCTAGGGGGGCCGACCCCCTCTCTCCCCACCTATAAATAGTGGAGGGGTGGGAGGGCGGCCATACCCTTGAACCTGGCACAGCCCCTCCCCTCCAATACCTCTCCTCCTCCGCGTGAGCTTGGCGAAGCCTTGCCGGAGAACTGCCACTCCATCACCACCACGCCGTCGTGCAGCTGTTGGACTCTCTTCCTCAACCTCTCCTTCCTCCTTGCTGGATCAAGGCGTGGGAGACGTCTCCATTCCGTATGTGTGTTGAACGCGGAGGTGCCGTCCGTTCGGTGCTAGGATCATTGGTGATTTGGATCACGACGAGTACGAGTCCATCAACCCCGCTCACTTGAACGCTTCCGCTTATCAATCTACAAGGGTATGTAGATGCACTCTCCTTCCCCTCGTTGCTAGATTACTCCATAGATTGATCTTGGTGATGCGTAGAAAATTTTAAATTTCTACTACGATCCCCAACATCCTACTCCCGGCGGGAGTAGGATTCCCCCTTTCCCTTGTTGGAGTAGGAGAGAAGGAAGGGGGAGAGAGGGAGAAGGAAAGGGGGGCTGCCCCTCCCCCACCCCACTTCGGATTGAACATGGGGGGGTGTGCCCACACCTAGGCCGCCTCCTCTCTCCCACTAAGGCCCATTAAGGCCCATACACTCCCCGGGGGGTTCCGGTAACCCCCGGTACTCCGATAAATGCCCGAACTCACCTGGAACCATTCTGATGTCCAAACATAGCCTTCCAATATATCAATCTTTATGTCTTGACCATTTCGAGACTCCTCATCATGTCTGTGATCATATCCGGGACTCCGAACTACCATCGATACATCAAAACACATAAGCTCATAATATCGATCGTCACCGAACGTTAAGTGTGCGGACCCTACAGGTTCGAGAACTATGTAGACATGACCGAGACTCATCTCCAGTCAATAACCAATAGCGGAACCTGGATGCTCATATTGGTTCCTACATATTCTATGAAGTTCTTTATCGGTCAAACCACATAACAACATACGTTGTTCCCTTTGTCATCGGTATGTAACTTGCACGAGATTCGGTCGTCGGTATCTCAATACCTAGTTCAATGTCGTTACTGGCTAGTCTCTTTACTCGTTCCGTAATGCAACATCCCGTAACTAACTCATTAGTCACATTGCTTGCAAGGCTTAAAGTGGCCACTACAAAAAAAATACACTTCCGTGATGATACGTGTTTGTAACAGTAGGTCACGTTTTCTTTCATGCATGTACATCCATGAAAATTTTATGAAAGAATCAAGATAGTCATACATGTGCTGTCATAGAAGTGTTCCTTGACATTACCAAAATTATCATCACGGAAGTGTCCACTTCCATGACGATAAATCACGCATCACAGAAGTGCTTTCGTCAAGGATGACTGACACGTGGCATCCACCGTAATGGAACGCTGTTAAGCTATCGGGTCCGGTTTTGGATCCGATAACCCGTTAACAGCCCCGACCAATGGGGATTTTCCACGTGTAAAATCATCATTGGCTGGAGGGAACACGTGTCGGCTCGCTGTTGGGACAGATGTTATCCACTCATTGGACCCAAAGCGCCTATGATACGTCGATACATGGCACGGCCCAACAGAGGCCCATTCCTATGAAAAGGCTGGCCCGTTTGACTTGGTCAAAAGGTGGCGGGCCGACCCATGGCAAGCCTGTTAACGGCATGTTCGCATATAGCCCATTTATAGCCCGCTAACCCAGGGCCCATTTACGGCCTATCCGAATTAGGCCCAGTAGCGTCATCTGGGCCATCCAATATAATTCCAGCCCGTTTTAACTTCCGGCCCATGTATGGCCCATGACATCTTTCGGCCCATATGAGGCCCTTAGTAACCCTCGGCCCGTGGTAAAACTAGCCCGTAATGAATAGTGTATCACTTTATACCCATTAACGACCCATTATTTCGTTGGGCCGTTTCCAGCCCATGTTATCTTTCGGCCTTCTCAGGGCCCATTTATTCTTGGGCTCATTTCCAGCATTCGTTTACTTTTGGCCTGTTACTGTCATTTTCTGCTTGTGGGCCAAATTCAGCCCGTGGTTACAGTCGGCCCGCTTGTGGCTCATTAATACGTTGGGCCATTTTCATAGTGTCATCAAATACGGTCGATTAACGTCGACCCATTATGGTCGGCCCATGAACGGGCGATTTCAACTCTAGCCCATTTACGACCATAATGTGGTCTGTTATTGGCCCATGTTTGGCCAACCGATCATACGACCCGTAGAAGGCCCATTGATGATATGGGCCGTAGAAGGCCCATTGTGTCAACGGCCCGTATAAGGCCCATGGTTTCTACGCCCCGTAGAAGGCCCATTGTTTCTACGGCCCTTAGAAGGCCCATTGTTTCTACGGACCATACGAGGTCCATGTTAACTATAGTAAATATGTAGCCCATGGTTAATGTGGCCTAGTTTAAAAAAATAGGTTATTGCGGCCACTAGCAAACCGCGGAAAAAAACTGCACTGACTACAAGAAAACAAATAAACAAGACAATAAGCAAATAAACAGGCAAGCAACTTATGTTAGGCTATCACGGCTATTACACATATTACATCCACTAGGCATCAAAGTTCGCCACTAGTGCAAATATAGGGAACAAAGCAGCATATAAACGCCACAGAAAAACAAGTCCAGAACTGAAACCACTTCAGAAGAGCTCAAGAAACAATATCCTGGGTACCCATAATGCTGGCAAGATGCTTAGCAAGCTTATTAACTTTCTCTTGTTTGGCGCTTAAATCCTCCAGCACTTGCTGTTGCACCAGAAAGTATGCATCTGAGTTCTGCAGGGACTTCCTTAGTCCTTCGGCTTCCTGTCGCATAACATCTGATTGATGTCTTTCAACTTGAAGTTGAGACTCAAGAAGCCGAACTGATTCAGGCAGCGAGTTCGAAGAGCTGGTGCCAGCAGTAGTAGCCAGTAACTCAAACACTACATCAAGACAGGACTTTGGGGTTGTCTCAGTGCCTTCAATATACTTTTTATCAGATTTCTTGGAGACCAACAGGGATGTCTCACTATCTTGAACCTTATTTGCATCACTTCCTGTACCATTGCATAACGGGGTACTATTCTCCAATATTTTATCCGCATTCTAAAAGAGAAACAAACAAACAAACAAACACATCACATATATCTATGTAGTATGGTCACTGTATGGTCTATATCATTCTAGTTTATGTTGCCAAATCAAGATAGATACCGTTCAAATCATATCTATTTAAGACAAAGTAGCTTAGATAGAATATAAGTGTGGGAAACTACACAGCAATAACAACACTTGTAAGATGCATGGCATGAGAATATAACTGTTTATTCACTTGAAACTGAAATCAACATAGAGCAAGTTACAACAGCAAACACGTTAAAGAAACAGGTTTAAAACATACCTGTTGCGCCATTGGAGTTTCAATTGCATCCTTCAAATTTGAAATTAGTTGGTATGAGTAAATACAGTGATGCAAGAGCAAAGTAGTATGAACCATAGCTACGGAACCTGACCTGAGAATAATTCTTCTTCTGCTTTAAGCGTTGAATTGGGGTTCAGAGTGGTAGTCCTCGTGCTTTGGGAACTGTAGTTGCCTTACTAACTGCTCGTGTTTTGGTGCTCTGTGATGGAGACGGTGCTGTGTCAACGGGAACTGGGTTACTATTTGCTGGGGTTGGGGTTAGAAGGGGTGTAGCTAGTTCTCTGTCCAACTAGGTAGGGGTACAATCTGCGTGAGTCTGGGTTATGTGTGGTGGGGCTGGTTCTTGGGCAAGTACAACCATGGTTCTATCTCCATCGACAGGTAGCACATTCTTTTCTGAAGACTGTGTTTTTACCCACAGATACTACCATCACCCCCTCCAATTGAAATGGCTGATAAACAAGAAAAGTAATTGAATGTACAGACATTGTAAGATAGACAGGTGCAATGGATAGTAGGGAAGAAAACAGGGCATGAAATAATTCACCTTTTATGTTGTCTAACCAAACAGAATAGGAGGACATAATTTCACATATATGATGGCTAATTAAACAGGATAGCATGACACAATTTCACATGTATGATGGCTAACTAAATAGGATAGAATGACATACTTCAAAATATGATGACTATGTAAACAGGATGACATGATATAACTATACGATGTGTCTATTAAAGTGGTTGGCATGCCATAAATCACAAACATGCCGTCAATGGAAACATGATGGCATGATATAATTCACGGATAGAATGACATAATTCAAAATATGATGACTATGTGAAGTGTGAATAGGATGAGATGATATAACTATATTATGTGTTTAGAAAATGGGTTGGCATGCCATAATTCAGATACATGCTGTCTATGTAAACATCATGGCATGATATAATTCAAATATATGATTTATATACTAAGGAAGTGAGCAGAGGGCAATCACATATATGATGTGCCAACTAAGGAGATGGCATTCAATATCGTGTATATGATGTAAAAACTAAGCATTGAAATACAACATATGCATGATATTAGTAATATAACCCTCCCAAGTTTGAGCATACACCTCAGGGGGATAATAGGACTGGTCATCTGCCTCTGAATCCTCCTCTGAAGAGCTATCTGTAACCAACAAGATATCTGCTTCACCAAGTAGCATTGTCTGCTGTGAAGACCTTGTTTCACTCCAGATTTCTCCATCACCAATTCAAATGGCTGATGCACAGGAAGAGTAGTTGAATATACAAACATTGTCGACAAAAGCAATGAGAAATACAAAAAAAGGACGGCATGATATAGTTCACATATATGACACTTGGCTAAACAACATGGCATTGCATAATTCACATATATAATGCCTTGCAACAAGATAGCATTGCATAATCCACATATATAATGTCTTGCAACAAGATGGCATTGCATAATTCACATATATGGTAATTAGACACTAAACATGTGGCATTCACACAAAGCATGTCTAAACTAAGCAAATGACATAGCAATGCAAGATACCATACGCACGATATGAGCAACATAACCCTACCAAGTTAGAGCATGCACCTCAGGGGGGGGATAGGACTGTTCATCTGTCTCTGAATCCTCCTCTGAGGAGCTATCTGTAACCAGCAAGACATGCGCTTCGTCAGATAGCATTGTCTGCTCTAAAGACCTTGTTTCCACTCCAGATTTTTCCATGACCGTGTTGAATGGCTGATGCAAAGGAAGAGTAATTGAATACACTAAAATTGTTGACAAATTTAACACGTAATAAAAAAATGATGTCATGATATAATTCACATATAAGATGACTGGCTAACCAGGGTGGCATTGCAAAATTCACATATATGATGCATGGCTAAACAAGATGGCATTGCATGATTCACATATATGATAAAGAAACTAAACAGATGGCATTGACACAAAGCATGTCTAAACTAAGCAGATGACATCTTTGATGTATACAGTAAGCAATGCAAGGCACCATATGCATGATTTTACTAACATCAGCATGCCACGTTAGAGCGAAGACCTTGTGGGGTAAATATGAGTGGTCTTTTGCTTCTGAATCCCCCTCAGAACATTTATCTTCCTCTTGATTACGATCCGAAATGGGTGGAGGGGGGCTGCCTTTGCGCCCACCATGGAGCGACGTCTGCATGAAATTTTATTGCCACGCAAGGCTCGTCTCTCTTCCTCTACATGTTCAGTTCCATTGTGTACAATAACTGACATGCATAGGAATAAAACATAGTGAGATTATGTAAGGAGTGCATGCACAAATCCAGAGTGATGGTAGCAAATTGTCGATAGACCCAACACAAATGATAGCAGGCAGATAATAGCTTTAGTTAAAAAAATACAGATAATGGCTCCTTTAATGTTTGTTTGCACCCAACATGAAACTCATAGTAGACACCCGAGATTAACCAGATAGTAGACAGATAGTACTGATTGTTGCCCCAATATGTACCCCACAACCATTTAAAAACTCAAGTTTCAGCATAAGTTTGGACCTGAGTCGGAGTCTAATAGGTGAACACGACGATAAAGTAGCATGTCATCATATTAAGCAATGCATAATGTAAGCAGACAAGGAAGAGTGCAACCTCTCTTGCGAACCTGTGTAGTCCTCAAGGTCATTTGCTCAGTTGATGATGGTAATGCAGTTGTCGTGGCTGCCGGCGGCGGGGAAGAAGATCTGAGGCGGCGAAAGACAGTCTAGAGAGAGGATCTCTACTGTGGTGAACCCTTCCATCATTGGAGCAGCTGAGCTGAGGTGGAACACAGCACCGCAGGAGCAGGACAAACCACACAAGGTTTTCTTTGACACATATCTATAACAGAAGTAATTGTGTAAGGGCTTGTTTGAATTTGAGGATTCTAACAATGAAGGGATAGAAAATAGACAGGAATAGGATAGGAATGCACGTGCAAAACAAAGAATTTAAAAACACAGGATTTCTGCCAATCTGGGTGTTTGGTTCACAAGAATTGGAAGATCACAGGATGCAAACAAGCATGGTGAGATTTAGGGATGGCAATGGGTAGGGTATGGGCGGGTACAACCTCCTTCTACCCAAACCCATACCCATAGGAACTTTTTATACCCACCCACTTCAATACCCATGGGTATAAACTGACACCCATGCCCATACCCATCAGGTATCCTATACCCAATGGGTATCCATTGGGTACAATATATAGCAGTCAAATTATTATGAGGTAGAGAAATGAGTTCAAAATTCAAGTGATCATGGTAGAGTAGTATAACACGTATGTTGCCTCCTCCAGTGGGTGGCCTCTTGGAGGCATTATGGGAGTATGAGCGGCGGTTGGTGGAAGGCCGACGTAGTGGAAGGCGGTGGTGGGAATTGGGGATCACTGGATCGAGTGTTCGACAAGAGTCTGGTAGCTAAGAGTCGATATTTCATCTTTTGAGGAGCCACATAGGACGTTTGAGGAGTGGCGAGCAGGTGATTATGATCCTATGAGCTATGACTTGTTTAAGGAATACGAGATTTAGGGTTCGACCATATGAGTTGGATGTTAACCCCACATGTTATAGGAGTTATTTTCATTTATTAATTTTTGCTGGGTATCCATTGGGTTACCCATGGGCACAATTTCTTACCCATGCCCTACCCATATATTTTGCGGGTATGGGTACCCATTACCCGTGGGTAGAAAATCTCTTCAAGTCTTGCCCATACCCATTGTTTTCGGGTAGGGTACCCACGGGTACCCATACCCATGGGCAAAACTGCCATCCCTAGTGAGATTAAGTCAAACCACAAGAAGTGTACAACCTCTTTGGCGAAGCCATGTCGATATCAGCGTGATTGGGTTGGCCGGTGAGGATGCTCCGGCTGACTTGGCTGTCGGAGGAGGGGAAGAAGACCTTAGGCGTCTAGAGTTGGAGCCCGAGGTACTGCTCCGCTGTGATGGAGGGTTTCGTCGTTGGAGCAGCTCCGGTGAGTTGTATGACGCCGAGGCTGAAGTAGGACAAGAGAGACAATGTTAACCTGAGTGGAATTCTAATAGAATCTCCAATAGATGACGTAAAATACATAACCACAAAGTGCTAGATGTATACATCAGCCGCTCATCTCTGAACTTAACTGTCGAAAACTGAATTTAACTGTCGAAACTGAACTTAACTGTCGAAACTGAATTTTGCTGTTGAAACTGAACACACTAGAGGTGAGGCTACACGTCAGTCGACTGACTTTTTCATCTCTGGTCAGTCGATTTTGTAGCCGTTGGATACGAAATCAAGGGCCTGGAGTTCATCTTCAACCTCCACCCCCTGAGCCGCCAGCCAGCACCGGCCAAACAACCGCCCCCCGCCGTTCGCGGCCGGCAGTGCACCGTCCCGTCCGCCCCGAAAACACTCCCCACCCCGGTTCGCCGCCGCCCCGGCCATCCCTGTATC
>NC_041386.1:478493900-478512767 GCF_002162155.2 Triticum dicoccoides | reverse complement strand
AACCACCGCCCCCACCCTGAACCCTAAAATAGATAGTGGGGTACCTCTCCGGCAAGCCCCCTCCCCACTGCGGCTGGTTCTTCCTTAACTCCGGCGAGCCCCCCACCCCCTGAAAATTGACTGACCCAAAACTCGATTCAGTCGACTGAAGTGCAGCTAAATCAGAGCAGCATCACAAGCAAGAGCAAGAGCGAGAGCAGTAGTGCGAGCAAGAGCAGACCAGGTAGGGGACCGAGAGCAAGAGCAGAGCAGCATCGCGAGCATGAGCTAAAGCTGCAGTAGCTCCTACTGATCTGGACGTCGCCGCCGAGGGAGCGACACCGTGGAGGAAGTGGCCGCCGCCGCCGCTGTGGATGGAACCGCGCCGTGTCGGCTCGGGACTGAGCGCCGGCAGCACCGTGAGATCGAATCAAGAAGAAAATGCGGCGATTAGTGTACAACCTCTTTGGTGGCGCCGATTAGGCCGAAGCTTCATCCGAGGAAACGATGATGGTGATGCTCTTCCGGTGGTGCAGGTGAAGACGACCATGTGGGAATGGAGGTGGCGCGAAAGATGAGGGGAATGTCGGGGCAGCTCCTTGGAGGTGGAGGACAGGGTGGCTGAACCGGCGGGATGACCAGATCGATGACGGATCCTCATCCGGTACGGTGGATGAGGGACGTTGAGGTGTTGTTGTGGACGACATCGTCGGGGAAGAGGCTCCGGCTGGGTGGCGGACGGAGGAGGGTGTGGGGCTTCGCGGGTTTTGCTGGCCTCAGTGTACAAATGGGTGGGCGGATGGCATGGGAGTGGGGGAACCATGGCTTAGGGACGCTCTTGTCCGAAATGTGGGGTAAGTTACAAAAGTACCCCAGTCAGTGTCAAAACCGGCGGATCTCGGGTAGGGGCTCCCGAACTGTGCGTCTAGTCTGGATGGTAATAGGAGGCAAGGGACACGAAGTTTATCCAGGTTCGGGCCCTCTCGATGGAGGTAAAACCCTACATCCTGCTTGATTAATATTGATGATATGGGTAGTACAAGAGTAGATCTACCACGAGATCGAGGAGGCTAAACCCTAGAAGCTAGCCTATGGTATGATGGTTGATGTGTATGTTGTCCTACGGACTAAAACCCTCCGGTTTATATAGACATCGGATAGGGTTAGGGTTACATAGAGTCGGTTACAATGGTAGGAGATCTACATATCCGTATCGGCAAGCTTGCCTTCCACGCCAAGGGAAGTCCCTCCCGGACACGGGACAAAGTCTTCAATCTTGTATCTTCATAGTCCAGGAGTCTGGCTGAAGGTATAGTCCGGCTATCCGAACACCCCCTAATCGAGGACTCCCTCAGTAGCCCCTGAACCAGGCTTCAATGACGACGAGTCCGGCGCGCAGATTGTCTTCGGCATTGCAAGGCAGGTTCCTCCTCCAAGTACTTCATAGAAGATTTTGAACACAAAGATAGTGTCCGGCTCTGCAAAATAAGTTTCCACATATTGCCATAGAGAGAATAATATTTACACCAATCTAATCTGCTGACGTATTCCATAGCTTGTCACACCACGGCCAAGCCTTTATTCGAGTCATTTCATTATCCCACCTCAGCGCGTCATGCGAGGCGGTTTCCTTGGCACGTCTTGTTAAAGCAGAGATCGTGTCCCCTTATCCCGGGATTCTCATAAATACGGGCGTGGGTAACCCAACCGCTTCTAGGACTCCTAGATTATAGGCAAGTCCAAGCGGACACGGAGAGGACGCTTGATATTCACCCTCTTTATAAAGGGGACAAGGCTTTTATTTTTCCCTCCCGTGCTCAATCGAATCCTTCCCCCACCTCAAGCCCAAACGCCCGAAGTTCAGGTCAGGTGCTCCGAACCTCCAGTCATGTCCGGATCTAGCCTTCAAGGCCGATGGATGCCTTCCTCCGTCACGGAAAAAGACATCAAGAAGTTGAGGGAGGCCAGATATCTGACCGCCGAGATTTTGCATCGGCTTCCTCCCCAAGGGCAGGCCGTTCCCACCCCCGAACCCAACGAGAACGTCATGTTCGTCTCCCACTTCCTCCGAGGTCTAGTCCTTGCTTTGGATCCGTTCGTCAGGGGTCTGATGTTTTATTACGGGCTAGACTTCCATGATCTAGCTCCGGACTCTTTTCTTCATATCACGACATTCATTATCATGTGCGAGGCCTTCCTCCGGGTCACCCCTCACTTTGGCCTCTGGCTCAAGACCTTTGAAGTGAAGCCGAAGATGATCGAGGGGCAACATGCAGCGTGTGGAGGTGCCTCAATACGCAAGATGACGGGAGCTCCGTGGCCCAAAGGTTCCATCCCGGAGGTGTCTAAATTGTGGCAACAGGAGTGGTTCTACATCACGGCTCCTAGAAGTGCCAAGTGGGCGGCCGCCCCTGTTTTCCGCTCGGGCCCTCCATCACAACTGATGTCATGGATCAGCAGAGGTCTGAGCTGGGAGCCAGCCAAGGACGTGCCTATACTGCAAAGCCACATTCGAGATCTCTTCAATGGAGATTTCAGTTTGGTCGCGGTAATACAAGTTATGCTGGTTCGTCAAGCCCAGCCTTGCAAACGCCGGCCTCTTCGCCTATGGGAGTTCAATCCCGAGGGACCGCACGTCATTCAAAATTTTCTCGGCCTGACACACGAGGAGATGTACAAGTCATTCTTCGGACCGCAGGTGGAGTGTCCGGAAATCTCCGAGGACGTGGGCCTGAGTAGTAACCGCGCCGCCGAACAGGTAAGGCATCTTCCGGCCGAACATACTATCTCTTCTTTGTTCCGAAGTTATTTCTGAGAGTTTGCTTTTTGACCAGGACTGGCTAACAAAGGCGAAGTTGATTCGGTGTTCGGCCCCCCTCCCTGAGCGTTTGGAAAATACGGTATTGGAAAAGATGCTCCAGACCGCACCTTGCCCGGAGCCCTTGAAGGAAGATACTGTGGAGGATAATGCGGGCGGACGCGGGCCCCCAACGCTGCCCATTCTAGCTGAGGGAGCGAGCATCTCCACGAGGGAAGGCGACCAGAAGAGGAAAAGGACTGCGCCCGGGGATTCGGAAGCCGAAGCTTCCAAACGGGAGAAGAAGTCTCCCACAGAGGGTCCTACTTTGGGGGGCGCCGTTGCAGCACAAAGTCCGCGGGGGGATCAATTCTCCCGCGAGTCGTAAGTGACCCGAAATACTTTAATAGTACAAATATGCCATCTTTTTCTTCTGAGAAGATAACCACCGCATATATTTTCGCAGTTCGGGCCTTAGCCCCTCTCAAATGAGCTCATCTTCGGGGGATCTTCTTCCAGAGATGATGGAGAGCGAAACGCCTCCTCCGGATTCCTCCGCTCCGGAAGTGGGCGACCATGAAGTGTCGTCGCGGAGGGCCTCTCCGAGTCCGGTGAGGTCAGAAGATAATCCCGTTGACCCCCGAAGCTCCCAACGTCCGGCTCCCGAAGAGAGCAGACAAAAGAGTCCGGCACCGTCTAGTGTGCGATCAGATGTTCTGAGGGAGTTGGTGGGGCGAGCGGCCATCTCAGATGAACACCATGTGCTGATGAATACGGTGATGGAGAGAATATCGTCCGCCGAAAGCGGATTGCATGAAGCTTTTATGAGTCTACTGACAGGCTTTGAGGTACGTACAAGAATGTATGATAGTCCTGCACATGCTAGGTGTGCCCTGTGTAGATAGTAGCCCCTGAGACTCTGGTTGTTGTCGGAAACGACGATGAATAGAGGATCATATTCCCAGGTAATAACCATACTGCCTCTATGTGCAGGTGATGGAAGCTCCGGTGGCTAGCCGGACTAGCGAGTTTGCCCATTTAGAACGGCAGTTGGATGCGGCAGACGCCGACATCGAGCTTGTGAACAAAAGGCTTGACGAGGCACATGGTAAGTGTCATTATCTGGTAGACGCCACAATAGGAAGAGCAACATGATGCCAGTATTTTTAATATATTGTGACTGCAGATGGAGCTGCCATTGTTGAAGCCTTGCGGGCAGAACTTGCACGAGCCAAGGAACAAGCGAGGTTGGGCAATGCGGCTGCTGTGAAGGTGGCCGAAGAGTTGCAAGCCGAGAAGGCCGCGCATGGCAAGACCCGAGACAAGATGGCCAAGATGGCTATAGAATTAAAAGCCGCCGCCGACCGTTGCTGGGTTCTTGAAAAAGAAAACCAAGCGAAGGCATCGGACCTTGAAAAGGCTGCTGCGACGAAAAAGGATCTCCGCTCTACTATGAGGGCAAAGAAGGAGGAGCTGCGGGAAGCCGGGGATATTGTAGCTGGGAAATCCTTTATGTTGTGGAGGAAATTCGGAGATCCACGGTATGACCCTCTGGATCGGCTGTGGAGTTCGGAGGATGTGTATATGGATTTGGCGGCGAGCGCTGCCGGTGCGGCCAAGTACTTCCAGGGTCAGACAGATTGTGGAGTAGACCGGCTGTTTTGGAGACAATTCCATTCTCCAGAGCGTCCACTTTCATTGACCGACCAATTAGCCGAATGGGCCGAACTAAACAGGTTGTCCGGACTCTCTATGAGGTCTGTTGTGGATCAGCTGTGGCCGGGAAGGTCAAAACCGAACAACTATTTCAGCTTGGTGCAGCAGGTCCTTGATGTGGTGCCGCGCATTGATGCGACGAGGAGGTCGGCGTGCATAGAGGGTGCACGGATGGCCTTTGCCCGTGTTAAGGCATATTGGGCGGAGATGGATGCTACCAATGTTGCAACGCGGGATTCGGCTATAGGTGGAAAGGCTGCCGAGCACTACTTTGAAGAAGTTCTTGAGGGTGCCCGTTTGATAGAGACCCAGTGCTCAAAAAATATTATGTTTGAGTGATATGTAATCTCATTGTAAGAGAAATGCTTTTATAAATTTTTATAAGGCTATTTTTATACTTTTGCCTGAAAGTAATATGATGCCTCCTGGGCGGCCGTTTATGTATACATGTGTATAACCTGAAAGATTGCAGCCGTCGGCTTCAACCCTCACGCATATAATGCAGAGGTGCTCGCAAAAACACGCATTCACACTTAACCCAACGTCTTGGTCCTATTAAGGAGGTGATAGCGGAGCGAGCGAGGCAACCGGACTATAATGCTTTAGCACTTTCACTTAGCCATAGGAGTTTGACAGTGGGGCTACTAGATAGCCCCTGGTGGCTCTGCACTCTCCCGATATCGGGGTGCGTACATGCCTGGCCGGGAAACGGCCCTTCATTAAGGCGGAGGAATTCTAACATTCCCACAGGTCATCGAGTGGTTGACCAGTCTCACGCTATATCATGACAGTCAGTTTTCGGCTTTCTCTACTAAGGTGCTTGTCCGGATGAACCAGGGCACAATCGCAGTAGTTCTCCTGGTGCTATCTTAGCCGACAAGGCGGAACGTAAGGCACCAAAACACAGGAGCCGGGCAAACCCAACATTTGACCAAAGACAATGATTCGGAGCTGATGCATATAGGGCCAAACTCGCGACGCCGAATACTCCCTAAGGTATTCGGTCTTTATGGTATAAACCGGGCCTAAATAGTGGCCTTTGTAAGAAGCCCCGTGTGTCCAGGTACGTGCATTGTTCTGGCGTGGCCACATGCCAAGACGTCAGCATCCTTCTCAACGGTGGATATGTATCAACAAGAGACAATAAAAAAGGTTTACGCATGGTCTTAATCTAAAAAGAATCCTTGGAGCGGGTCCCTGCTGCACGTCTGCGCCTGTGTCTCCGTTGTGCCGTATCCTTGACGGGTGTAGCACGATGATCGTCTGTAAAAGAGAGGAAGTTAAGTGAAAAAGTTGTCGTGCAAAAGGATAGTTTTTAAAGAAACTATGTATAGTTCAAGATGATAAGAAATTGCCACTTGTCTGCGCGCGTTGAGCCCCTTGTATTGACAAATAGGGGTGTGACCACTTATTTCCATATAAATAGCGGCGCCGGACTTGATTAGTTGTATCCGAGGTCTTGACGACCTATTGGATGCTTTCGTTTGTCCGGGCGCCTTTAGTGTGCGGCGGCCAAGGCAGCCTCACTCTCTTCGGCGCGCAGAGATCGCTTGATATTTCTGTGCACTGTAATGATGCCACGTGGACCGGGCATCTTGAGTGTGAGGGAGGCGTAGTGTGGTATTGCATTAAAGCGAGCGAAAGCTTCGCGTCCGAGCAGTGCTTGGTAGCCACTTTGAAACGGAGCGATGTGGAAAGTTAAATGCTCGCGACGGAAGTTATCGGGGGAGCCGAATGTAACTTGCAGGAGGAGGGAGCCCGTACAACGAGCCCCTGGGCTTGGCGTTACTCCTTTAAAGGTAGTATTGCTATGGCGAATTTGTGTTGGGTCTAGCCCCATCCCGCGGATTATATCCTGATATATTAGGTTTAGGCTACTGCCGCCGTCCATCAAGACCCTTGTGAAGTGATATCCGCCAATTACTGGGTCTAATACCAGGGCAGCCCATCCTGCGTGTCGGATACCTGCTGAGTAATCGCGATGGTCGAAAGTGATCGGTTGAGATGTCCAGTGGCAGGACTTCATGGTGATAGGCACTTGGGTATACTTTCCTGGGAGTGCCGCCTTGTTTTTTTCTTGATTACGTGTAACACGTTTACTGTTTTGACTTATGGTGGAAATTGCTTTTGTCCCCCTGTGTCTTGCTTGGGGGATCGTCCTCGTCTTCACTTGGTGTATCCTCCCCCTTGTGTACGGCGTTGAGCTTGCCGGACTGCTTGAAGACCCAACATTCTCTGTGGGTATGATTAGCAGGTTTACCAGGGGTACATGAATTTGACATACTTGGTCCAGAATTTTATTGAGGCTGGACAGTTCATCCCTGGTGCCTTTAGGAGGCGACTTTTGACCTGGCCGAGAGCTTTTGAATCCGGCATTTACTGCCGTGCCCTTCGTGATGTCTTCTTTATTCCGGCATTTGTTATTGTTGTTGCGCCACGATTTCCCATTTCCATCTCTAACTTCAGATGTACTGGGGTCGCTGGTGCTGCATCTAGCTAGCCAGCTGTCCTCCCCCGCGCAAAAACGGGTCATGAGGTTTGTTAATGCGGCCATCGTTCTCGGCTTATTTTGGCCGAGGTTTCTGGCGAGCCATTCGTCACGGACGCTATGCTTGAAAGCTGCTAAGGCTTCGGCGTCTGGACAGTCAACAATCTGGTTCTTTTGAATAAGAAACATGTTCCAAAGCTTTCGGGCTGACTCTCCGGGCTGTTGAGTTATATGACTCAAACCGTCCGCATCCGGAGGTCGGACATATGTCCCTTGAAAATTTGCCCGAAAAGTGTCTTCGAGCTCTTCCCAACTTCCAATGGAGCTTTCGGGGAGGTCTTTGAGCCAGTGACGAGCTGGCCCTTTGAGTTTGAGGGGTAGGTACTTGATGGCGTGGAGATCATCTCCTCGAGCCATATGGATATGAAGGATGTAGTCCTCAATCCAGACCCCAGGGTCTGTTGTTCCGTCGTATGCCTCTATGTTTACGGGCTTGAATCCCTCTGGAAATTCGTGGTCCAGCACCTCATCGGTGAAACATAGGGGGTGTGCGGCACCCCTGTAGCTGGGTGTACCGCGTTGTTCGGATGCTTGTTGTGTTGCATTATATGCTGGGGCGCGCTTGCGTGGTCCATAGATGAATCTGGTTGCGCCGTCCTTTGGGTGCGAGCCCTCGCATGGGTCGCGCATTGTATTGTGAGCGGCGTTGTATGCCGCTCTGTGTTGGTAGAGGGGTCGTCTATCCGGCCAGGTGGCTGCTTTGATATTTGGTTGTGGGGGTTCTGAGGCCTCCTCATCGAATTCGGGTAGCAGCTTCTGCTTTGGGTAGCTTTTGGAGGGGCCTTTGTCGCCGTACCTTGCTGCAGTGCTGAGTATTTTACTCCATCTGAATTGGAGTGTGTCTTGCGCGGCCTTGAGCCTTTGTTTCTGCTTTTCAGGCTCCTCGCGGTGGCAACAAGCCTTTTACGGGCAGTCTGTTGCTCCGGGTGTTTGTCCGGCGTTATGTCGTTCGGACTATTATCCTTGATAGGGTTTGTTTGTTCGGTTTGATTATCCGGATTGCCGTCGTCTGGCAGCGGTTCGCCCTGCTCCAGCGCTGAGTATGTGTGATCGCTATTTCTTTCGAGGCGGGATTTGGGGCGGTGCTTGCGTCGCCGCTTTGACTGGTTTTCGAGGGAACAAGCCTTCGGTGCGTCCTTCCGCTCCTCGTCGTCATCTTTTGGTGCGTCCACCATGTATACGTCATATGATGAGGTGGCGTTCCAGGGCCCAATAGGCGCTGGTTCTTCATCGTCTCCTTCATCGGCGTCCATACCGTCGATGTCTTCGGAGTCGAAGTCGAGCATGTCGGTTAAATCGTCGACAGTGGCTACAAAGTGGGTGGTGGGTGGGCTTTGAATTTCTTCATCGTCCGCACCCAACATCGCTGACCGTAGTCCGGCCAAGGCTCTCCCGATAAAGAGAGAGACTTTAGTGACTTTATAATATCGCCAAAGGGTGAGTGCTGAAAGATGTCCGCGGCAGTAAACTCCATGATCGGCGCCCAATCGGATTCGATTGGCAGAGGCGCGAAAGGTTCGGAGTCCAGAGAGGAGTCCGACTCCTTGGAATCATGAGTCTCGCGGAGTGCGGGGCTGGTGTTCGGCTCAATCGCCGTTGGGATCGCAGCCCCCGAGGCGGCGTCCAACCACCCATCCTCGATCGGCACGGTTGGCTCCGAATTAAGAGTCGAAGCCGATGCGGGTGCAGCCTCCAGGGCACTGTTCGGCGGCAGAGCTAGGTCATGCTCGTCGTGACAGTACGGCGCGCTCGGCAGTGTCTCAAATCCGTCGGAGATCAAGTCCCCGCGGATGTCAGCCGTGTAGTTTAAACTTCCAAATCTGACCTGACGGCCAGGGGCGTAGCTTTCAATCTGCTCCAGACGGCCAAGCGAATTGGCCCGCAGTGCGAAGCCGCCGAAAACGAAGATCTGTCCGGGGAGGAAGGTCTCACCCTGGATTGCATCACTATTGATGATCGTAGGAGCCATCGAGCCTGATGGCGACGACACAGAGGAACTCTCAATGAAAGCACCAATGTCGGTGTCAAAACCGGCGGATCTCGGGTAGGGGGTCCCGAACTGTGCGTCTAGGCCGGATGGTAATAGGAGGCAAGGGACACGAAGTTTACCCAGGTTCAGTCCCTCTCGATGGAGGTAAAACCCTACATCCTGCTTGATTAATATTGATGATATGGGTAGTACAAGAGTAGATCTACCACGAGATCGAGGAGGCTAAACCCTAGAAGCTAGCCTATGGTATGATTGTTGATGTGTATGTTGTCCTACGGACTAAAACCCTCCGGTTTATATAGATACCGGATAGGGTTAGGGTTACATAGAGTCGGTTACAATGGTAGGAGATCTACATATCCGTATCGCCAAGCTTGCCTTCCACGCCAAGGAAAGTCCCTCCCGGACACGGGACGAAGTCTTCAATCTTGTATCTTCATAGTCCAGGAGCCCGGCTGAAGGTATAGTCCGGCTATCCGGACACCCCCTAATCCAGGACTCCCTCAACCCCCACCCATTTGAGGCGGTTCTTTCGGTTCAGGGGTATCACGGGCATTTCGCGTGTCGGGATTTCACAGGAGGTGGGAGTTTTCGCGCGCCTTGTAATTTTGGAATAGCAAGGCGCGGGTTGAGATGGAGGGAGTTGTCGGAGCACAACGAGACAAAGATTTATCTTAAATATTTCAGGGTAACAAGGCGCGGGTTGAAGAGGCGGGAGTTTTGCAGCACGATAGACAAAGACGCTAGCTTCAAATTTCAGCATAACAAGGCGCGGCTTGAAATTTTGGGAGAACAAGCTTAACGTGTACCCAAAAGAAAAAAGACAATTTAGACTAGTATGATATACTACGTACAATGTGTTTAACACGCACAACACACAGACACCATTTAGACTAGTAAGGTACACGTGCATTGCACGCATGAGATTTGGCAACCAAATTATGAATAAATACCACATTATAGCATGTAAGCTTTGAGTCATATATGCATGATGTAGGTGTTCATTTAATTCTTATAGTTCATTTCATTCAAAATCATCTAGTTTTTATAAAAAAAGCTAATCTATTTTAAGATTCACGGAATTGTGCGTTGTAAGGCGTAAAGTAAAAACTAATCATGTAGAAAAACACTTGGGCAATTCTGATACGGAAGATTCTAGAACAAAGAAGAAGTGCTTGTGTTTTGAGATTTGTGCATTATGCTTAAGTTCAACCATATAGTCTTCTAGATTGTACATGTGGCAAAATCTGGTGGAATCTAGATGATATCCAACGACCAGTAGTGCTCAAATTTGCCAGCTCTGCACCATCGGATTGGCCTCATCCAACGACCATCTTTCAAAGTTAAAGTTATCCGCACACTATATAAAAATATAAAATATAATATATATAGGGGTATAGATATAGATATGTGATGCAAAAGCCACCCATCATCTCCAATTAGAATAGTGTGTCCATGCACGGATGCAATGTGGCCAAACGATGTCTGCCATCGGTATCTCAAATTCAAACCAGTCTGACCTTGTTCAATGTGTATACATTACAACATGCTCGTTTCCAAACCACACCGCGCAGATCTCCGTTATATTCATGCATGCATGGGTTTCAAACATCATGATCTCTTATTCAAATATTTGAATTCAACTTTACATTGATTATGACCTCACCTAGTCTTTTACACCCACACATTGGTCTTCTCTTTATAATTGTACCACTAACTTTCTCTCGTGCATGCATGCACACACACTACCAGTCGGCATTATCCATCGCACACATGCAATCTTTTTCTTCAGGTCGGTCTCCCATGAAGGCACACACATACACACATCCCCCTCTCCATCATATCGGGCATTCTTTATCTCTCACGTGCATGCACAACGATCGATGTTCCTCAATGTGTGTGTGTATATAGATAGGTCTTTCATAGTTTTCCACATAAACCGATCAATCTATATATCTAGTGAGGTATCACCCTCTTTTCCATGTCCACATCGATCAATCTATACCTCTCTATATAGGATTACATATATAGCTAATACACCCACATTAATTATATATCCAACGCCCCCTCTCATCATCCATGCCTTCCGCTTCATCTCTCAGACGCGCGCACAATGGCGAAGACAGGGGGCATCAAGGGCCCTGCCCCCCTAACATCACTATATATCGAGGCTAATATGAATGTGATAATTAGACAATTGCTGGTAAAAATGGTTTAAGTTGATGAATTGTCCCTCCTCGGAAAGGATTAGCAATGCTTGGCCCCCTAGCTCATGGGGCATTTTTCATGGCTCCGCCACTGCGGACAACAGCGCACGTTCTCGCCCCCTCTCCCTAAATATCAATCTCGCAGTTGTGCACTCCTTCATAGTCTCCCTCCACTCGGCCCCTCGCACCATCTTCTAGCCCCCACCGAATTTTGCCACATGTACAATCTAGCAGACTCCATGGTTGAACTTAAGCATAATGCACAAATCTCAAAACAACAGTGGTTCTCCTTTGTTCTAGAATCTTCTGTATCATAACTGCCCAAACTTTTTTTCTAGTTGAATTGCCATTTTTTTACTTTATGCTTTACAACGCACAATTCCATGAATCATAAAATAGATTAAGGGCTTCTTTGATTCAAAGGATTCTCAAAGGAATTTTGGAGGATTCTAATCCTTAGGAATTTTTCCTATCTTGGTTGTTTGATTCACAGGATTGTAAACCATAGGAATTTTTCCATATGATTCATTTGCACTAGATTTCATAGGAAAGATCCCATCCACTCAAACCTCTTTGAAAGAATTCTGCGTTTTTTCTATGCACAATCAAACACTCGTACCATCCTGTAGGATTCAAGACGACATTCCAATATAATCTCATGTTCTTCCTATTCCCGCGTTTTGGAAATCCTATGAATCAAAGAGGCCCTAGGTTTTTCTATAAAAACTAATTGATTTTGAATGAGATGAACTATAAGAATTAAATGAAGGTCTACATTAGGCATATATGACTTAGATCACATGCTACAGTGTGGTATTTATTCATAATTTGGTTGCAAAATCTGACGCGTGCAATGCACGTGTACCTTACTAGTACTTCAAGTATGTGCAAAACACAATGGCACGCTACACAATGTCTCTCTTACAGTTCATGAAGCCACGTGGCACATGTGGAGGCGTTGTCGCGACATCCTTGTGTGAATTGATCAGAGTGACATGCTGCTGGTTCCAGAAGAATGTACTCGTCCTCCCTGAGCCGCACTGACGGTACATGCACGAAGCAAAGATGTGCACGCACGCCACACACGCATTCATTCCCTCGCACGCACACGCGGGTACATGGGCGGACGCAATTTTGTACCAAGATCCACCCCATGTGATAATTTGACGCGTGTAAAGTCCTTCACTTCATTGATGGTCAATTAATACAGCGCATGCAAATTGAGTGGACGTGAGGGCGGAAGAAAGACATGCGTGTAGTACTGCACACATGCGAGTAGTTAAATCATGGGTTGCTACTAGTACTTCCATTGGTCTCCTTCATATTTTGTGCCAATTTTTGATAGTAACATAATATTTACGCATCTGAGCAGTGTAGTCTACTTGAAATTTATGTTCCACTAAACTCATCGGGAGCCGTTTTGGGCCTTGAAACCAAAAACCATCAATTAATCTTTACCTTGTTCCCATCACATTCGAAAGTACTAGTGCTACAATTAAGTGCAAGCCTGCTCACACCTACCAGTACGTACCAATCCTGAACGTGTTCCCACTATGCAGGTTTTAGTACTAGTGCTAGTACTTAGGTTATAAAAAGGGGAACTACCTAACCGAAAATTACTCTACCTTCCTCCTCATAAGTCCTCCTTCTTCGTCCGTCCTTGCCATGGCTAGTGTGTAGAGCTCTAGGTCGAGAACTACTCGTAACAAGGGAGCGACAACCAAGGTTGCGGAAAAAAAGAGAGGGCTCGCCGCCACGCAGAGACCTCGGAAGATCTCTCACGGGCATGCGATGGCTCCCAGGAGCGCCCTAGACGCGAAGGCGAACATGCGGCGTTGGAGTCGTTATCCCTCGATGGCATGCCCGATCAGCTCAATAAGCACCTCAATAAGCAGAAGGAGTTCATCCACGGCTTGGTGGAGCTGCTGAAGGAGAGCCTCGACGACATGCCCGCTGAGCTCAATGAGCAGGGAGAGTTGGCTGCCAACTTGGTGATGCTGCTGAAGAAGAGCATTGCCTTGGAGAAGAAGGCGATCAGCGAAATCCTGCAACTTCAGGAGGACAAGGCGAAGCTCTGCCACGAGCTCGACCTGCTGAAGGAGGAGAACGCCGGCTAGAAGAAGCTGCATGAGAATAGTAGTTCCTCGATGAAGATGTTGCAGGCCCTTGTCATGGAACAAAAGGAGGAGTTGGAGAAGCTCTGCATCGAGCACCCGACTGCTGTCAAGGTACGTAATGCGTCCGTGGAATAGATGATGAAGGCTCGCATCGAGAAATCCCGCATCATGGACACAATGATGAAGATGGCGGAGGAGACGCGCAAGGTTATGGAGGTCGTGGAGGCGATGAAGAAGCAGCTACGACTCCGCGGCCAACAACCCTTCATGTAATGAGAGCAGCACCCCAGACTTGTGTGTGCATCTTCCTTCTTTTTTGGGGTGATAATCCTCCTTCTTCTTTTGCTCCTGTGTTTCTTATTTTGCTTCGGGTGTTTGGCCGCACGTGTCACCTTCTCTGTGAGGCATGAATAGAACAATGCTAAAAATGAGATGACTAGCAAATTAGATCATTCTTTATCGCCAATAGAACAATGCCTCTTGCTAGTAATATGTAATAAGAGTAGAGAGTAGAGGATATGGCACTGGGCTGCCGTGTTTCGTGCTCCTCCGTCGTACTCCAGTGGAAAACTTGAGTATACCGCACGGTTCTTTGCTCCTCCTCAGGTCATCGGCACATTTATACGAGCAGTCAAATCACAAGGCCCTGCCTTCCAGCAGTAATGAGCAGTCAAATCACAAAGGCCCTCGCCTCTCGTGAAAAGGACCAAGCTAGACTGCCCCACCCTCTAGCCTTTTAAAAAATGTATATATTTGTACAGTAGTAGTATCGATGGATTGCGCCATGGAGCAAAACTAACAAGATGTAATCTCCTATATCTAAATTGCTATCCCCCACCAACTATTTCTCTCAACATGCAAGCATGCCACATCATCGCACAACATGCATGAGAAAAGGCCCACCCCCACTATCATATGTCTCTCAACATGCAAGCATGCCACTTCATCATGATAGAATGGAAAAAAGACCTATCTCAACATGTAAATACATGAGGGTTTTCATTCTATTATGCTATATACATTTAATAAACATTTTACAACTATATAGTAATCAAGCACAATAAATTATATGTATTTTTATTGTTAGCTTTTTATATTATTACTTCAAATATTCATGTTTCATACAACGAGTCACATTGAAATATGTTGCAAAATATTCCCGCAACAGCGTGCGGGGTATCATCTAGTTAAAGAAAAAAGGTGGTACATATAGAGAGCGCTCGTCGCCAAATTATGCATATACTATATGACACTACCCACTATGAAGGTACTAGTAACATAGACTAGTAACTAGTCTATGCTACTCTCCACTATGACCAGCCAAAATTAAGGGGCGGATACCAACGAGGGCCTGGTTGTGTCTATACTTGGACAACTCACCCGACTGCATGCGCACCAGGAAGACGAAGCTCATGTCGTGTTGGTACCGTGTGCGGCCCGCACATTAACCAAAACCTCGCGCCTCCATCTTAGCCTACGCATTAAACTTCTCAATCTCAAGGCCAAGGAGCAATGTGAAACCTATGATAGAGCCAATCGAATGGTTGAGAACACTACAATTCGTAGCTACAGATGCGTGTGTGAGAGAGGACGAGTGCATGCGTGCACCTCTTCTCAGAGTACAACTGTATGTGGGTGGCATCGACCTAGGGAGCAGTGATGGTGCGTGCCAGAAGTCCCGAGAGATAGGTGTAATGCGTCTGAAAAAAAGACTAGTCTATGAAGGTCAAGCGTAAAATATGTAGCCGACGGTGCCAGTTTTTGCACGTACACAAGAGTAGAAAAAGAACTAGTACCATGGCATATGCTACACCACGGCTGAGAAAACGTGCCGATGTTACACCATCCGAGAATAGTGCCACACTTCAAAACTAGAACCGTCAATAAATTTTGAGCGCGTCTCGTCACATTCCAAATTACTACTACTACCACGCTATATTTAATTGCAAACCTGTGCACAAGGATCACAACCTAAACGGTTTCCCACTTAGGAGTGTATTAGTAGTACTCCGTTATAAATACTACTATGCTAAGATGACTGTACATTCCTCCTCAACTCCTCACCCACAAAAAACAATCAAGTCAATCAAGCCATAGCCAACGTGAGTTCTGGGCCGAGAGATTTCCACCAGGGAGAGGTGAGCATGGAAGAGGAAGCATGAGAGATGTCCCGCCTCGCCGCGAAAGCAGCCGACATGTCCAGCCACGCAGTAGTAGCAGCACAGAGGTCCCGCCGCGCCGCTGAAGCAGCACGGAGGTCCCGCCGCACCGTCGATGTAGCAGACTGGTCCGGCCATGCCGCAGAAGCAGCAGAGATGTCCCACCGCGCCGCCGAAGCAGTAGGGAGGTCCCTCCGCGCCGCGACGGCCTTTGAAAATTTCTCGCGGGCAGGCGAGGACTCTTACAAGCGCATGCATGTGATAGTCCATAGCCAGATGGATCAAATCTCCGGCTGGGCGAGGATGCCGGACGAGGCTACCGGCGTCATCCGACAACTAGGGAAGGGCAATGCGAAGCTCCAGGGCGAGCGCGACCTGCCGAGGGCGAAGATCACCGGAAGGGCGGAGCAGGAGGAGGAGACCGCTGCCTTGTTGCAGAGGAAGGGCGTCATCATCAAGAAACTTATGGACGAGAATGCCATGCTCCGCATCGAGCGCAACAGGCTGGTGGAGGAATCCATGGATGCTGCCAAGCAACGTATTAAGGACATGAAACTGATGAAAGAGATCATCGCTCGCCGTGAGAACTAGTCTCCGCGACCTGTAACGCATAAAGAAAGTAGAGATCAGTGAGCCAGATCGTTCTATGCATCTTCCTTCTTCTTTTTCCCTCGTGTATTTCGGGCGTAGCCGCATGTGGCTTTTTTAATTATCTTCCTAATTATGTAAGACAATCATTATCCACTCTCGTCGTCCTTATATATATTCATCAGTCTTGCTATAAGTCGTAGTAGATGCTATATAGGTCCGTCGGATCTTACATCAAGATCCGTGCAAATTTTTCTTTTCAGATTTTCTTTTCTCTCTCTTAAATCTCAGTCAAGTGAGACATTGCCACGCCATTAAACAGAGGCTCGGGCGCCATTAATGGAGACCTTGGGAGAGAGGTGGACGACAGATGGAGGTCAAAGGGCTCGCATGCCTCCTGTACTCAAATAGCTACCCTGCACGGCGCCTCCTAACTAATAAAAAAGGGGATGCATGGCGGCACGTAAATGATAAATAGAACGCCCACGGTTTCAATAATACTTGTGTTTTTTATTGTAACGTGACGTCACTTTTCCCAAAATGACTTTGTTGATTGTTAATGTGTGTGCCTTTGCAAATCGGGCAGCAAAATTACCACAGCATGTTGGTGCCATGTCATGACACTAAGCCAAGTTTCATGATTTTCATGCGTGTTTCAGATTTACAGGAATTAAAAAACCAAGTTTCTCAATGTTTCTAGCCGAGGCATGACGCCCAGATGTTTGAACTTCATTCCCATTTCTGGCATGGGACCTAGAAATTTACCCGAGGACACACATGTGATTTTTCAACCAGCTTTGGTGCACTGGAGCATGTGCTTGTATTTAAAATTTTAATTATGCACACAAAGGTGACACGTTCCCTCTCAGAACCACGAGCCTTCTTGAGAGAAGCTCCGGTTTGCAAGAAACTTATACCAAAATTTGTTCCTATTCTGCAATTTTTTTACCACAGCACGGTTGTACCATGACATGACACCATGCCAAGTTTCATGATTTTTAGGCGTGTTTTGGATTTACAAGAATTTTAAAACCAAGCTTCTCAATGTTCTCGGCCGAACCACGATGCCCAGATGTTTGAATTTCATTCCCATTTCTTGCATGTGACCTAGAAATTCACTCGAGGACACACATGTGATTTTTCAATCAAATTTGGTGCACGGGAGCATGTGCTTGTAGTTCAAATTTTAAAAAAGGACAGACCCAGTGCATAGAAGCTCCCACACAAGGTGGGGTCTGGGGAGGGATTATAGGAACCTAGTCTTACCCCTGCAAAGTGCAATGCAGAGAGGCTGGTTCAAACCCAGGACCTCTTGGCACAAGTGGGGAGGACTTCACCACTGCGCCAGGCCTGCCCTCTATTGTAGTTCAAATTTGAATTATGCAAATTAAATGACCAGAAACTCAATTAATGTATAAAAAAGGCCAAACGAACCCGGAATAATTCCAAAATTTAACAGGGCACCCATATAGTTCTATGTCGCCTCTGTAAAGAAAATCTGGGGAGAGGCAACGCATATTAGAAATGCCATTAGACATTGTTATTTTCACGTCAAACCCGTTGACCATGTTACATGACAAAAATAAGCCGATTCTCACAATGATAAGTTAATGGTCTCCAGCACAACACACCCCTCAAATAAAACTAAGCACCCTGGAATTCTTTGACAAAACTAAGCACCCCGAAATTCTTTGACAACTAAACTGCTGGCTATATGATGTTGGCCATATATATTGTACGTATATAATGTGAAGAAACGAGTGGTAGTACTATACCAACTAAAAGATGAAATGTACGAAATATAACAAGAAGAAACATAATATAGTTCTGCTGGGGGCTCAACACAACACATCCCTCAAATAAAACTAAGCACACCTGAAATTAGACTAAGCAACTAATCCGGTAGACACTGCATTAGAACCACCATGAGCAACGACACTGCCACCTTACTCGGACTCCTCATCCAAGTCCTCGATTTCGTCCTTGTCCCTCTTCCTCTTGGCCGATACTTCTTTGCTTGAACCGCACACTTGGCTCTTGCTCTTCATCCAACCCTTGTAGATATTGAAACAAAGGTAGCCATCCATTGCAGCGTAGTGGATGTGGTCTATATCTAGTACATTCCACTCCCATGCATGATGAAACTTGAACGAAGGTTTCTTCAATGTACCGTACGAAGGATGAACCATGGCTCCTGCCAGGGTCAACATTGAAGGCTGATCACGGGAGGGCACCAACCCTTTCTTCTGGAGGTCGAAGGGGTCGCCTACAACGAGGCCTATCCGACCCAGGATTTCCTTGTCGTTCCTAAAGTCTACAGTAATGAATTTGACTCGGCCGTCCTTGAGGAAATTCTTAAAATCCTGGCACTCAACGTCGGCATGGCATATGTGGTAGACCAAGCATAAGTCATGCACGCAGACCTGGATCACGACAGGCTTCTTCTTCTTTGCCTCCTTTAGATTCTTCTCACTTCCCAGGACTGTGGTGTACTCAACATCTAGCCTAGCGACCTACTCATCATTTGACTTTTCGAACATGCGTTTGAAGCGAGCAAGGCATTATTTCACCGTTGCGGAAGAACGGGTGTAGATGACGTCGAACTCATTGCCGGTGATGGTTCTAACCTTGTACTCACCGCCGATCATGGAGATTTGGGACGCCATGGATTTGGGAGGAGGGTTAGGATTAGTGGAACTGCCGTAATGTGAAAGGACGGGATCACTAGGAGCGGTTTATCGATTGTAAAAATGTCGAGTGGGGGGG
>NC_041386.1:478480096-478493524 GCF_002162155.2 Triticum dicoccoides | reverse complement strand
AATGGCAGGGTAGTGGCTTGCCTGGTGGATAAATGGATTCATGCATAGTACTATGGGTGCCCAATTAGATGTCATGTCTACTCGACGCCCAATTAAATGGCTTTCGATGTCATGTCAAGCGTCGGGAAAATTACAGGTGATACGAAGCTTTCCATTCTCCCATGATACGGGCTTCCGAGAGCCCTTGGATCTAAGATCGAACGGTTGCATGGCGTGATTCTAGACCTATGGGTGAATATCCTATCCTGGAGGGTTATTCTGCAAATTTTCAGCAACTTAGCATGTGACCGTTCGATCTCAGATCCAAGGGCTGCCAGCAGCCCGTATCATGGTCGCGCCTACCACGACCGTTGCCTCGCTCGCGTGGTCGCGCCCTTGGAGATTTAACACGGTGCGTTAGGCTATCTGATGTTGGCATGTCATACATAGTCATCACTTAGTCACTCATACAACAAGGTTAGCTATAAGGTTGGCTATAAGAGTATTTTTTGTTTACTTCTGTCTATCTCTTTCTTCGTAGTATTTATTGCGTTTACCAAGGAGTGAGCTCTTCCAATGAAATGGTGCTTAGTTGAGGTGCTATGGGCATTAAATGTCTTAGCAACTCAAGTCCCCAATGCATAGGTGCTTAGTTTTTTGTTGCTAAGTTTGCTTCATCTAGGTACACACGCTTATCACCGTTTCTTCCTGGGGTCACCAAACTAGTCTCTCTCTTCTTAATTAACTTGCCACATCAGACTTTATGCCTATGTGGCAGGCTTAGCACCTGTAGGATCAAGTACAATAGTGGGATATAAGCCCGCTTTACATGGCATTTTTTCATATCTGGGGGAAAGAGGCAAGGAAAAAGTGGAGGAGTGGACTCTCAAGCAAGAGCCAACCTCTACATGGTGGAGCATCAGGAGAGACACCTGTATGGAGGTGGTCAGGAACCGGGAGACTCAATCCGGTTGTAGCGCCACAGTTAAAATGATAATGGCAAGTCAAATCACCGGGCCTCACCTGTCCAGCAGTAACTCACTATCAAATCACACAGCCCTACGTTTGCAGTAGCCTACTCCCTCATCTTATCGCATCTCTATCGAATCGACTAGGCGGAACTGCCCCACCTACCGCGCGGGAAAAGCCCCGCCCTCGACTTTTAAATAGTACATTATACTAATTTTGTATCCATGGATTGCGCCATGGAGCAAAGCCTCAAGAAAACGGAGGTACACATGTACAGAGTATACAGCACGCCCGTCGCGTCCGCGTCGCACCCCAGACGGTCGGTCGGTCTGGCACGCCGCTCTCCGAATGGAATGCACGTAATATTGCGTTTGCACACACATGTGGGACCGCAATTGAGAACCGACCATAGGCACACTCCCCGGCCCCGCAAGTCGGGTGAGTTAATAGAAGTAGTACATACGTTGGTACCTGGACGATCCCTGCAAGACATGGAAGATCAGTTCGTCCATGCATGTGACCGGGACTCTAGCAGACACGCCTGGATTGGCTATCGTCTACATATCGTGCAGGCTGTGTTGTACATGGTTGTAGTTCTAGTGAGAAATCTAAAAAAATGTTTCTTGTCATCTCGCAAAATTAGGTGTCATGTGCTTCGCATCACTGCGAGGGTTAAACAGCGACAACTGAGTTGGGCTAGTCATTGGGGGCACATGCACGAAGACTACTCGGCTGCCATCTAGGTCAAGCCGACTATGTTAATTAGGACATCTGTCAATGGACCCCTTTTCTACGAGTTTATCTTTAATTTGAGCTTTGACCCTTGTCTAGTTTATCCGTCGGGATTCATCTTGTCTCCTTTGGGCAATGAGGTTATGAATTCTTGTCAAGTGGCATTTTTTCGTGTTATATGTTATAATCCGGTGCTTCAGATCAAAATGACGACAACTGCGCCTCCGGGGCACGTGCATGAAGACTTCTCGACAGTCATTGCCGAGGTCAAGCCGGCTCTGGCCGGTAGACAAAAGAAAACTAGTACTCCACTATATAGGCAGGAGCCTCTGCGCTTGCTTGCTAGTGTTGCTCTCTTCACACTGTCTCGTCCTCTCCAGATCTAAACATGACAGCGGTGGCCACTCTCTCGCTCTCTACTCACCGCTGGTCACAGATCCAGCCGGATCCTCTTCGCCGGGGAAGGTGAGAAGGTGCAATGTTCATGCGGTCGTCCTCAGCGACGACTTTAACCCATTGTCGGCGCGTCCCGATCGGCGTGCCTTGCCGTTCTCTCCCAAGCATCGCTGGCGAGGGAGGGCCTCCCACCCCTTCTTCCTCGCTGCCGCCCACCTAACCACATCTCGGTGACCCTCAGGTATAACTTCCTTTGAAACCGGCCTTGCTCTACTTCTCGAGCTCCTGATGTCGCTGCATTTGTATCTTTTACTATTTCTCAGCCCCCTCATGTAGATAGGATCGATCGGCTGTTCGAAAACCACCTAATTTTTTTACTGTTAAGAGGTAAAACTAGTTCATGCACTCGAATCTAGTAGTACTTGGTTCAAACAAGGAAGAAAGGGGGTGGGTGGTGGGGGAAGATTTGTTACCTGAATCTAGGACTTGGTCGAAAGAGGAAATAATGGGGGCGAAAAGTAGTAGAGACTGGCTATCCAACTGGTCTCTAGGTCTAATAGGGAAATAAAGGGAACGCATTACAAACTCAATATAAACCCGATCTATTGGTTGAAAAAGAAAAGAAAGTGGGAACTGGGGGACAAGTCAATAGAGTAAGTCCAACACTAGATTTGCTAGCCTCACACAGTATAAGGTGGCTATATACCGAACAAAAATGGGACCAACCAGATATCCTCTTTTGATGTTTGTTGCCCCGAGCTTCTCTTATGTAATGCCACTGGTAAAATGTAGCAGTCGCACTGTTAAAAGTAAGGACACGTTAAACCAATGTTGTTTTCAATGTAATGCCTCCAGTAATATGAATCAAAGGCACTTTTTTTCATGTCCTGCTAAATTTCCCATTAAGATAAGTTGCTTCTTTTCATTAGAGATGCAACTGTCCTGGTCCGCCTACTCTCCAGGAGCTTCACGACCAACCTTGATGTTGCTCTGCAACTAATGAAGAAGAAGCTCTGTGGGTTTCGTTTTCTGATGAAAATGGAACCGGGGCTGGAGCCCTTTTCTTAAAAAGAAGAAGAAGAAGTTGCTAGCTCATGGGACATTGCTTCATTTTAGGTGAACTGCATCAAGAATTGAATCATCCATGTTGGTGACTGGTGTCATCCCTTATACGATGGCGTTGACTGTAGATATGGTTCCCATCACGAGGTATGTTCCTTTTTGGTTTGACCGTCTGTCAAAGATCTTGCATGTTGATCCTGCTCTTGTGCTACTGTTTTGGCACTGCCATGATAAAGCAGTAATGTTATTACTTTGCACCTTAATCTAGTGGCACTATTAATTTGAGGCAATGTTTTGGCACCACTAGTGCCATTGTTTTTTTTATATCGAAAGAGGGGGTTCCTTCCGATTTCATTAAAGAAATCCATCCATAGAGAACCATTACCCGACAACATCTCAGTGTAAACGGGCAATTATGCAACTACTACTAGAACGGACTGAGTACTAGCAGGAGACAAGTTCGCCACATAAGCTAGGCAGGAAGGGGGACGCAGCACGAGCTCGACCAAGTTTGGATTACAACCCAAATGCTACCACAAAAACATCAGGGGGAAGATAGGGACTGAAAGAGCCAGCTTCAGCATCCCAGTCTAAGCACCCCCGGCCTTCATCCTTGCGACGCAAGGTACACCTCGTTTGGCACCTGCTCGACCCTAGTGTCACTGATAAAATGAAGTAATAATACAGTTAAAATAGAGCAAGCGTCCTCTCTATCATTTCATTTCCAATGTAGATAAAGAAAGTGCTTCTCTTTGTTGATGTATGTTTCATCAACTAGTCCCATTGTTAATGTTTAAGCCTTTCTGCAAACCGGGGTGCTTAATTTTAGTTGATCTACACTAAAATAGAGATTTGAATGTCTCAAGGCCCCTCCTTGTACTACCGCTGTACACTGATGTTCATCACTGGCAGAAGGTGTATCGGGGAGACTTGGGTCGATTTCCAGTATGATGTAATATTTCCTTCTGTTTATTAGTGTATGTTTCATCAACTAGTGCCACTATAATGTAATCACGCCTTTTCATTATCTATGCAAACAGGGTTATTCAGCTACATTTTGGTGGAACTGCACAAATTTACGGATGGAACCGACATATATGCAGAGTACGAGGTGCCAAGTAAAAATTACCGACACCAACCCTGCTCCATCTAAGCATTGGTATCCACCACCATTAGTGGGATGTGTGGCGCTCACTGTGGACGGATCTTTCTTGACAGCAAATCCTCTAACCAAACACTAGTAGCTTAGACTTAAAAAAATACTAGTAGCTTATATTGGCAGTTTTCTAGGGGTGTACTCTTTTCTGAAAGAAGCACCAATCTATTTTTCTTTATTTGTACACAGTGTCACAACTATGACCCAAAGGTCCAAAGCTATTTTAGGGTGATTGGCGTAGTACTCGGAGACTAATTGTAAGCATGATTTTTATTAGTTGTCACACTGATTGTAAGCATGAGCAGATGGAAGATTAGGTTAGTGCGAAGCTTACCTTAAACCCTACCAACGCTGTTGAAACGTGGCGAGCATCAAGGGAACCGTGGAGAATGGCGGGGAAGCGACGTCGCGCCATCCAGCCACCTCTTGTGGTGGGACAATGAATACTCCTGTGGCTCCGGCTGGCTCTGCACCCTCACGAACGGCACACCGTACTCGATCGATTCGTTATCCTCTGGGTGCTCGACCTTCGACCTGTACGCCCACCACCTCCGCCTGACTTTCGCCTCGGGCGAATCTGTCTGCTCCATCGCCTAGAGGAGATACTCGATTAACTCGAAGGACTGTGGCGTGACTGCCGCCGAAGAGTACATCGCCGCCCTCATCACCGTCGTCTCGCTCTTTCGCATACATTGCCACATGGCCCTCACCGTCCTCTAAATCTCCCACTCATTGTCAAACCAAGTAAGGATCTCCTTCAACCTGGCTAACTTTGCCTGGTCGCCGCCGGCGATCTTCCTGATTCGCTGCTGCATCCCCTCCATAGATGTCCTTCTGAGTGGTCCGGTGCTAGCTTTGGAAGATGGGAGGAGAGACGGTGGTCTTGCAATAGAGAAGAGGAAGAGGTGAGATGGTGGTTTTGGAATGGAGATGATGGAGAGGAGAGGGGGTGGTTTTGAAATGAAGAAGAGGGAGAGGTGAGACAGTGGTTTTGGAATGGACTTGATGGAGAGGAGAGGTTCCCCTGTCTTTCGGTCGCTGACAGGTGATTCTCAGAGAAGAAACTGCAAGTTTCAGTTTCAGATAAGAAACTCCAAGTTTAGTTTCAGATAAGAAACTTCAACTTTCAGAGGCAGAGCATTTATATTAACATGGCCTTTTCAAACAGTGTTAACATCATGCTGGAAGTTTTATTCATGGTTGAAACTGGAACTACCAGCCAGTTAACATCATGCTGATCAACATTCATGCATAGCACATCTTCATATGATGCACAGTCAAAAAGATATGTTATTTTCAAGATGCCCACACAATGTCGAGTGTGCGAAAAACAGAGAAAATGAGGGACGAAGTTTTGGCAAGTGTTGGACGTGGTGTGCGTAGATGACAATTGGGACCCACATGTCAATAAAGGCAGAGGCAAAAAATTTGGAGATATTTTCTCTGCACAGGTGGAATCGAACCAGGGCGGAACAGCTGTCGGGTAGTGTCACTCGGCCACTAGGCTAGTTCAGTTGTTTCGTTACTAATAAGGCACTTCCTCAGGTGGTCGGATCTTCACATGCGCCTTTGTGCGCTCGCCGCGACGCCGTTGTCTGCCGTTGTGAACATGCTGAACAAATGAGAGGAATCTAGAGAGGACTGTACGTGGAGAGACGGATAGTCAGGACCCACCAGGTCTATGGCCATACGCAAGCAAGTGCCTCATCGAAAAAATACTTCCTCCTAATGCTATACTGACATTGGGGCCCACGGGTTTGTCAATATAGTTACATTTTTAGGTGCTTCAACATAGTTACTATAGGAGATAAATTCACAACGAAGCCCGGGAGCTGGCAGGTATCATTTATTATCACTGGGGCAGCAAGTATCAGCTGGGTTTTGGGCTGCCCCGTCTAGGCTTTCTTTTTTAACATGCGCAGCCCACGAACTCGGATGGGAGGTCCATAGGCCTGTTTGTATTTTCTTGAGGGCCGTCATGTATCGACCGGCCTATGGACCTCCCATCCGAGGTTTTATTTTTCCTGAAACATCGGCAACCCAATTTATGTAATTTTTTGAAGAAAACGCAGAGGTCTGTTCTATTTTTCTATATAAGAATAGGAACACCTGGTCCAACTTATGTTTCCCTTCTAACTATATTATATATATTTAAATTATTTTATATGTTATTATATATTATTGTTATTGTCATCATATATTTAGCAGATACTTACATATGTAAGAAAACAATATCCCACATCTTATTAACTTATAAAAATAATTTCTTAACAATAAAATCCTGGATTTTTTGGCAACGAAAATCCTGGTGATTGTGTAGAAAAGCTTGGTAAGATATAAGGACCAATGTAATAATAAATCACTTATTATTTAAATATATATATGTAACAAAATGCTCAACCCCTGTTTATTTTTTGATAACGTTGCTGCACCCATCCCAACCTTATAATTAGAATAAGCCCAACAAAATCGTGTATTTAGAGAAAGTGCAAATGGCCTGTAATATTTTTAGGAAAAATATAAATGGGCCGCATGGACGCTACATTATTTGTTCACCCAGCCCAGCTAATGGACTGTAATTCAAAAAAAAGATCAAATGTACTGTAAATTTTACCCCGCAAAAAAAGACTAAATTCTGAAAAATGGGTTGAATACGTGCCACATTTTTGGAGGCTAAAATGTGGGCCAATAAGTCGAAGCCAATGCAAGTCATTGTCAACTTAGTCAACAAATTATTCTGACATCGTTAGCCATTGGATTTACATCCAACGACCGACATCCATCTTCAATCTCTCATCTTCTTCCTCCAGCACCGCCGGGACCACCTGCTCCCGCCTCCTGCTGCTAGCAGCTCTGCTTAGCAGTGCTTCGCTGTGAAGCGCTACTCCACCGTTGGCCAGGCCATCCCTCCACCCCTCCACACCTCCTGTTCTTCTCCACCGACTGCCGAACCACACCGCACCAGAACCAGTTAACCCTCGTACACCTCTCCTCTGCGACTCTACTCCCGCATCTTCCCATCTCTGGCTCATTGTTGTCCGGGGCCTCGCCGTCGTCCACCACCTTGGATGCGCTCGGCCCGGAGTGGTCAACATGATCAACGAACGACACCATCGGAAGTAGACTATGCGTGGAGAGGCTGACAACTGGGTCCACGGCCGCACGCAAGGAAATGCCTCCTTATTATGCGCAAAATAATGATTCCTCCACCTGACAGCTGGGACCCACCGGAAGGGCCTCTATATTTCATGAAAAACGTTCCCACCACTGACAGGTCAGACCCACCAGATATATCTTCGCACGCAAGGAAGTGCCTCCTTATTATGCACAAAAAATGAATACCCCCTGCTAGCTGGGACCCACAATAGTGGGAGGCTGACTTGTGGGCCAACTAAGTTGACGGGGATGGAGGGCTTTGTCAACTTAGTCAATATGAACGATTCTAGCTCTACTGACCGTACGATGTCCATCCAATGGCCGTAGTGCTTCTTCAACCTCTGGTCTTCTTGCTCCAGCCGCCCAAAGTAGCGCCGATCGTGCCTTGTGCTCCTGCCTCCCGTGGCCGGCTGTGATGCCGCGGAGGCCTCACTGCCCCCTACTACTCCCACCGCTGGCCAGGCCATCCCTCTACTCACCCACACCCCCTGTTATTCTCTGGCGATGGCAGCCTCACACTGATAACCCACAAGTATAGGGGATCGCAACAGTTTTCGATAACTAAGAGTGTCGAACACAACGAGGAGCTAAAGGAAGAGCAAATATTCCCTCAAGTTCTATCGACCACCGATACAACTCTACGCACGCTTGATGTTCGCTTTACCTAGAACAAGTATGAAACTAGAAGTACTTTGTAGGTGTTGTTGGATAGGTTTGCAAGATAATAAAGATTACGTAAATAAAAAGTAGGGGCTGTTGTAAGTAAAGAAACAATAAAGTAAATATAGTGAGTGTGTAAAATTGGTGGTAGGAGTTGTGAAATTGCCCCTAAGCAATTGACTACTTTACTAGACCGATAGCAAGTATTATGTGGGAGAGGCCACTGCTAGCATGTCATCCGTGACTTGGAATTCTATGCACTTATGATTGGAACTATTAGCAAGCATCCACAACTACTAACGTTCATTAAGGTAAAACCCAACCATAGCATTAAGATATATTGGTCCCCCTTCAATCCCGTATGGATCAATTTCTATGCTAGGTTGAAGCTTCTGTCACTCTTGCCCTCCAATACATAGCCCTATCAACATACAACTAACCCTATGGTGTGATCCACGCGCGCGCTTATATGATGGGCACCAAAGGACAGCAACATAACCACAAGCAAATTAAATCAATCATAGCAATTCATCAACCACCGATAGGACAACGAAAATCTACTCAGACATCATAGGATGGCAACACAACATTGGATAATAATATGAAGCATAAAGCACCATGTTCAAGTAGAGGGTACAACAGGTTGCGGGAGAGTGGACCGCTGTAGATAGAGGGAGGAAGGTGATGGAGATGTTGGTGAAGATGGCGAAGGTGTTGGTGTAGATCGCGGTGATGATGATGATGGCCACGTCAGTGTTCCGGCGCCACCGGAAGAGAAGGGGAGAGGGGGCCCCTTCGTCTTCTTCTTCCTTGACCTCCTCCCTAGATGGGAGAAGGGTTTCCCCTCTGGTCCTTGGCCTCCATGGCATGGGAGGGGCGAGAGCCCCTCCGAGATTGGATCTGTCTCTCTGTCTCTCTGTTTCTGCATTCTCAGATTCTACCCTTTCACCGTTTCTTATATTCCCAGAGATCCGTAACTCCGATCGGGCTGAAATTTTAACACAATCTCTATCCGGATATTAGCTTTGTTGCGGCGAAATAAGGGAATCAACCGCCTTACGGGGTGACCATGAGGGTCAGGGGCGCGCCCCCTACCTCGTGGGCCCCTCGAGCATCGTCTCACATTGATTTCACTTCCCAAAAATCACATATATTCCAAAAAAAATCTCCGTCCGTTTTTATCCCGTTTGGAATCCGTTTGATATGGATTTTCTGCGAAACATAAAACATGCAACAAACAGGAACTGGCACTGGGCATTGGATCAATATGTTAGTCCCAAAAATAGTATAAAAAGTTGCCAAAAGTATATGAAAGTTGTATAATATTGGCATGGAACAATAAAAAATTATAGATACGACGGAGACGTATCAGCATCCCCAAGCTTAATTCTTGCTCGTCCTCGAGTAGGTAAATGGTAAAAAAGATAGTTTGATGTGGAATGCTACCTAGCATAATCTTGATCACATATCTAATCATGGCATGAATATTAAGACACGAGTGATTCAAAGCAATAGTCTATCATTTGACATAAAAACAATAATACTTCAAGCCCACTAATAAAGCAATCATGTCTTTTCAAAATAACAAGGCCAAAGAAAGTTATCCCTACAAAATCATATAGTCTGGCTATGCTCCATCTTCACCACACAAAATATTCACATCATGCACAACCCCGATGACAAGCCAAGCAATTGTTTCATAATTTTGACGTTCTCAAACCTTTTCAACTTTCATGCAATACATGAGCGTGAGCCATGAACATAGCACTATAGGTGGAATAGAATGGTGGTTGTGGAGAAGACAAAAAGGAGAAGATAGTCTCACATCAACTAGTCGTATCAACGGGCTATGGAGATGCCCATCAATAGATATCAATGTGAGTGAGTAGGGATTGCCATGCAACGGATGCACTAAGAGCTATAAGTGTATGAAAGCTCAGACTGAAAACTAAGTGGGTGTGCATCCAACTTGCTTGCTCATGAAGACCTCGGGCATTTGAGGAAGCCCATCATCGGAATATACAAGCCAAGTTCTATAATGAAAATTCCCACTAGTATATGAAAGAGATAAATCAAGAGACTCTCTATATGAAGAACATGGTGCTACTTTGAAGCACAAGTGTGGTAAAAGGATAGTAACATTGCCCCTTCTCTCTTTTTCTCTCATTTATTTTTTATTTTTTGGGCCTTCTCTCTTTTTTTCTCTTTTTTTAAATAATTTTTTATTTTTTTTATTTTTTCGTCCGAAGTCTCATCCCGACTTGTGGGGGAATCACAGTCTCCATCATCCTTTCCTCACTGGGGCAATGCTCTAATAATGATGATCATCACACTTTTATTTACTTACAACTCGATATTACAACTCGATACTAGAACAAAGATATGACTCTATATGAATGCCTTCGGCAGTGTACTGGGATGTGCAATGATCTAGCGTAGCAATGACATCAAAAAAACGGACAAGCCATGAAAACATCATGCTAGCTATCTTACGATCATGCAAAGCAATATGACAATGAATGCTCAAGTCATGTATATGACGATGATGGAAGTTGTATGACAATATATCTCAGAATGGCTATGGAAATGCCATGATAGGTAGGTATGGTGGTTGTTTTGAGGAAGGTATATGGTGGGTTTATGGTACCGGCGAAAGTTGCGCGATACTAGAGAGGCTAGCAACGATGGAAGGGTGAGAGTGTGTATAATCCATGGACTCAACATTAGTCATAAAGAACTCACATACTTATTGCAAAAATCTATTAGTTATCGAAACAAAGTACTACGCACATGATCCTAGGGGGATAGATTGGTAGGAAAAGACCATCGCTTGTCCCCGACCGCCACTCATAAGGAAGACAATCAATAAATAAATCATGCTCCGACTTCGTTACATAACGGTTCACCATACGTGCATGCTACGGGAATCACAAACCTCAACACAAGTATTTCTACTAATCCACAACTACCCACTAGCATTACTCTAATATCACCATCTATATATCACAAAACTATTGCAAGGAATCAAACATATCATATTCAGTGATCTACAAGTCTTATGTAGGATTTTATGACTAACCATGTGAATGACCAGTTCCTGCCATCTCTCTAAATAGATATAAGTGAAGCAAGAGAGTTTAGTTCTTTCTACAAAAGATATGCCCACACTCTAACAAATATAATTGAAGCAAAAGAGCATTCTACAAATGGTGGTTGTCTAAGTGAAGAGAAACAGGCAATCCAAACTTCAAATGATATAAGTGAAGCACATGAAGCATTCTATAAAGCCATACTCAAAAGATATAAGTGAAGTGCATAGAGCATTCTATAAATCAACCAAGGACTATCTCATAACAGCATGGTGCATAAAAGAAAAATGAAAACTAAATGCAAAAGACGCTCCAAGATTGCACATATCGCAAGAATGAAACGAATCCGAAAACATACCGATACTTGTTGAAGAAAGAGGGGATTCCTTCCGGGGCATCCCCAAGCTTAGACGCTTGAGTATCCTTGAATATTTACTTGGGGTGCCTCGGGCATCCCCAAGCTTGATCTCTTGCCTCTCTTCCTTCTTCTCACATCGAGACCTTCTCGATCATCGAACACTTCATCCACACAAAATTTCAACAGAAAACTCGGTAAGATCTGTTAGTATAATAAAGCAAATCACTACTCTAAGTACTGTTGAAAACCAATTCATATTTTTTTCCATTGTTTCTACTGTAATATAACTTTTTCATGGCTTAATCCACTAATATAAATTGATAGTTTCATCAAAACAAGCAAACTATGCATCAAAAACAGAATCTGTCTAAAACAGAACAGTCTGTAATAATCTGAACATTCACCATACTTCTTATACTTGACAAATTCTACCAAAATTAGGAAAAATAAAAAAATTGCATAGAAAGAAAGTGCAAAAAGAATTAGAACCATTTGACGTTCCATATAAAAATGTAAAATGATGCACTACAGCCAAAGTTTCTGTCCTGCACCCTACAAACCAACAAGCATCTAAAACATCCTAAAGGCAAACCTTGGCACATTATTTTTATAATACAATGGAATTGTACAAGGGGATAATTATTTTTGTTGAAAAGTTTCTGTAATCAAGATTCACAAAGTTTCAGTGAGCATGAACAAAGTTCAAGGAGCTCTCCCACTTCAACAATGCTTGTCTTTCTCACTTTCACTTTCCTTTTTGAAAAGTTTTGGGTTACCCTCTTTATTTTTGTTGTTTTTAAACTATATAAAAGCACTCAACAGAAATAAATGACTCTCTAAAACTTCTAGGTTGTCTTCCTGGCAGCGCTTTCTTTAAAGCCATTAAGCTAGGCATAAAGTGTTCAAGTAACGAATCCACCCGGATCCCAAGGTATATCAAAGCCAATTTTAATTAACAACAATTTGTAATTTAGTAGTGAGCACAAAGCAACATATATCATGTAACTACGAAGTCTAACTCTCTTTCTATGCATCGGCATGTCATAAAAGAACAATTCATGCACACATAGTAAAGGCCAATGCATAGCATAAGCAGTTTCTTGCAATTTTATCATATTGGAAACATAGAGAGGTGCAGATATAGTTCCTCTCTCATAATAATTTCAAGTAGGAGCAGCAAGCACATGCATATTATATTCATCAAAATCATCATGTGTAATGGTAAAAGGCAACCCATCAATATAATCCTTAATAAGTGCAAACTTCTCCGATATTGTAACGCCCCAGATGTAACTTTCCCCATTTGTACTCCAACTCTTGCCGTTTCCGGTGTCAAGTTATATTTATTTCTCGGGTTCGGGTCTTTGTCTCCGTGTGTTGTTTTTCTTTTTCGTGCATCTCTTATCATGCCATCTCGTGCATTGCATTTGCATACATGTTCATCTCATGCATTCGAGCATTTTCCCCGTTGTCCGTTTTGCATTCCGGCGCTTCGTTCTCCTCCGGTGGTCATTTCTAGTCTTCTTTCGTGTGTGGGGTCTAAACATTTCCGGATTGGACCGAGACTTGCCAAGCGGCCTTGGTTTACTACCGGTAGACCACCTGTCAAGTTTCGTATCATTTGGACTTCGTTTGATGCTCCAACGGTTAACCGAGGGACCGAAAAGGCCTCGTGTGTGTTGCAGCCCAACACCCCCCAAATTTGGCCCAAAACCCACCAAACTCTGCTCCATGTCCTAGAGCGTTCGATCACGATCGTGTGGGCGAAAACCGCACCTCATTTGGACTCTCCTAGCTCCACTTACGCCTATAAATACCCCCTCCATTCGGATCTCTTCTTCCCCGTCCGAAACCCTAGTTTTATAAAAAAA
>NC_041386.1:478473719-478479567 GCF_002162155.2 Triticum dicoccoides | reverse complement strand
GCGCCGCCCGCCTCCACGCCGGCGCCGCCCCGGCAACCGCCGCCCCGCCCTCCGGTCCCCTCGTCGCCGGCCGCTGCCTCCTTCCCCGTCGTCGCCGGTGAACAGTACCGCCGCCGCCTCGGCTTCCGCGCCGCGATCCCGATCTGGATCCGGTCGCGTGAACAGTAAACCCTAACCCCGATTTTTTTTGCTAAGTCCTGAAATTTTGATCCATGTTGCTCTGTTCGAGGTCCCGTAACTTTGCAACCGTAGCTCCGTTTTGGGCGTATGATATATCAAAATCTTCGACTCGACATGTACATCATTTCATTCCATTGCATCATTTGAATTTGAGGTCATCTTGATACCCTAAATGCTGTTAGAAGGAGGCTTCGTGAGTTAAATTGCAGAACCGTTAGTTCATCATGCACTTTTGTCATTTTTGCTATGTTTAATCCGTGCATGATATGCCTGTGCCCCTTTGGGATCTATTGTGAAGCATTTTGTCTTCTTTCCAGAGGTGCCACCCATGCATTTTTAGGATGTGTGTGTTGTCTTGTGAAAGCTTGCGAAGAGAGGTACCTGAGATTGCAGATTTCAGGGACTTAGTGATTTTCGCTAAGTCTGGGATATTTTAGTTCATGATGCGATATGTCCAGCTTGTTTCCTAGTGATCCGTGCCTCTTTTGAGGATGATCATTAAGGGAGTTTTGATATTTATGTCATGCTCTATCCATCCATGTCTTTGTTGGCATTTGTGGAGTGCTCTAGGTTGACTCATTCGAGCTCAACTTTTGCTTCGTTGTTAATCTGGGCAGATCGTCAACTTGTTTGCGATTTCGCCGATGCTACCGTTAGTGTTCCATGCATGCTATGCCTTCGTTCTTGCCATGTGTAGCTAGCACTTTGTGCCTTCTTGCTGGTTATATGCTTTCCTTGCCATGACTTGCACCGTAGTGAGTGCATCGAGCTCGTTTACATGCCTCCGTGAGTTAAATTTCAGCATGTCTCAGTTTTCACTAAGTCTGAAAACTGATTGTGTTCGAGCGATGTTCGTGAGCTCGGTAGAGTATTTTGTGAACCCTTTTGGCCCCAGGTAAATTTGGGTGTTTTATTAAGCTTGTTGAGTAGCTCCATGCCATGTTCTTACTTGTCATGTTCAGGTTTTATATCATGTTGTTTTGCTGCTCCGAAGAGAGCATCGTGATCTGAAATTTCACACTCGTGTTGATTTCACTAAGTCTGAGATCTGTTTTGCATTTGCGTTTTAGCCATGCTTGTTTGAACCTCTTAATGGATGAATTTGCCTATGGCTCAGTGCTAGTGTTTTGTCAACCATCTTGTGTACATCACCGCCATGTATTTTGTTTTCATGTTTGGTGGCTGTAGCATGTTCATTTCGTTGCATTTAGATGCCTACTTGCTGTAAATCGCAGACCGGTGTCATATCTTAAAACGCTTGCCATTTCTAAACCGTAGCTCCGATTCCTATGATCTTTATATCGTTTTCAAGCGATTTCATCCCCTCTATCCAGTGGCACACTTGGTTTTTCCAAGTTGATGCCAGGTTCATGCATTTCCTGTCATATCTTGTATTTTGCATCCCGCATCGCATATCGTCATTTCATCATATTGCTTGGTCTTGCCCGTGGTTGATTGTATCCTTGTTGCTTGTTTGTCTTGTTGGGTAGAGCCGGGAGACGAGTTCGCTACCGAGGAGCCCGTTGAGTTTGCTTGTGAGGATCCAGTCAACTCTGACAACTGTGCAGGCAAGATGATCATACCCTCGAAATCACTACTATCTTTGTTATGCTAGTTTGCTCGCTCTTTTGCTTTGCCACTGCTACGATGCCTACCTTTTGCTTGTCAGCCTCCCAATTGCCATGTTGAACCCCTAACCCACCATTGTCCTAGCAAACCGTTGATTGGCTATGTTACCGCTTTGCTCAGCCCTTCTTATAGCGTTGTTAGTTGCAGGTGAAGATTGGAGCCGTTCCTTGTTGGAACATTTATATTCTTGTTGGGATATCATTATATTGCTATGTTATCTTAATGCATCTATATACTTGGTAAAGGGTGGAAGGCTCGGCCTCTCGCCTGGTGTTTTGTTCCACTCTTGCCGCCCTAGTTTCCGTTATATCGGTGTTATGTTCCCGGATTGTGCGTCCCTTACGCGGTTGGGCTATAATGGGAACCCCTTGATAGTTCGCCTTGATTAAAGCTTTTCCAGCAATGCCCAACATTGGTTTTACCATTTGCCACCTAGCCTCTTTTTCCCTTGGGTTTCCGGAGCCCAAAGGTCATCTTATTTTAACCCCCCCCCCCGGGCCAGTGCTCCTCTGAGTGTTGGTCCGAACCAGGCAGCCTGCGGGGCCACCTCGGGGAAACTTGAGGTTTGGTTTTACTCGTAGCTTGACCTATCCGAGCGTGCCCTGAGAAAGAGATATGTGCAGCTCCTATCGGGATTTGTCGGCACATTCGGGCGGTGTTGCTGGACTTGTTTTAACCTGTCGAATCATCTTGTTGTACCGAGATACCGAGTCTGATCGGTGTGTCTTGGGTGGAGGTCTATTCCTTCGTTGACCGTGAGAGCTTGTTATGAGCTAAGTTGGGACCCCCCTGCAGGGATTGATCTTTCGAAAGCCGTGCCCGCGGTTATGGGCAGATGGGAATTTGTTAACGTCCGGTTGTAGATGACTTGAACTAAACTTAATTAAAATAAATCAACCGTGTGTGTTACCGTGATGGCCCCTTCTCGGCGGAGTCCGGGAAGTGGACACGGTGTTGGAGTTATGCTTGCGCAGGATGTTCCTTTAGCTTCTCGCTCGTGCTTCGCCTTCTCTTCTCGCTCTCTTTTGCGTATAAGTTAGCCACCACATATGCTAGTCACTGCTGCAGCTCCACTTATATTTGCCTTATCCATCCCTATGAGCTTAAATAGTCTTGATCGCGTGGGTGTGAGATTGCTGAGTCCCTGTGGCTCACAGATACTACAACTCCAGATGCAGGTCCAGGTGATTCCGCTCCAGTTGACGATTACGAGCTCAAGTGGGAGTTCGACGAGGACTCTCAGCGATACTACGTGTCCTTTCCAGATGATCAGTAGTGGTGCCTAGTTGGGGTTATCGATTCAGGACCTTGTCGCATGTTGGGTTCTTTTCCATTTTGGCGCCGTAGTCGGGCCATGAGTGTTTGTTTGATGGATGTTATTTATGTACTCTGATGTGACGTGGCGAGTGTAAGCCAACTATGTTATCTCCCCCTTTTATTATATATTACATGGGATGTTGTAATGATTGCCTGACTTGCGACATTGCTTTCAATGCGGTTATGCCTCTAAGTCGTGCCTCGACACGTGGGAGCTATAGCCGCATCGAGGGCATTACAAGTTGGTATTCAGAGCCTTCCCCGACCTTAGGAGCCCCATTGCTTGATCGTTTTTAGCAGCCGAGTCGTGTCTAGAAAAATGTTTTGAGTCCTTAGGAATTATATATCGGAGAGCTTAGGAATTCTTTTTACTTCCCAGTCTCCTCATCGGTCTGGTAAGGCATCCCAGCGTAGAGTTTTGACTCTTCTCTTCTCAAATTTCACTAAAAAAAAATTTTAGGATCACGCGAGTATCTTGGTTTTGTTCCGATGGTTTTGTGACGAGAACATTGTTCTTGGTGCCTCCTGTCTTTAGGGGTTGTGGCAGTGTCCCAGGGAGTTGAGCTCCGAGGTGTTGTCGTCACAATTTTATCGTTGCAATTCTGGTATACTTGAGATATGTTCGCCGACATCGAAAATCTCTTTTATGCAGTTCGTTGGTGAGATAACCTCGACGCCACCCAGTACTGGGGCGGGAGTTCGGGAGTATCGCCATAACTTGTATAACAGATGCTTTCGAAGGTTGAGGTAGATGGTTTCCAAAGTTTTCCTGGTTATGTGTTGAAGGATGGATACAGCTGGATGTAGGATTTGCTAGTTTGGGTGAGATATTGTGCTTCCCCTGTATCCCCAACACCTGATTGCATAACCGGAAAGGTTCGGGAGTTTCATAGGTGGGAATTCTAGTAGCTCTAGTTCTTCTTCCACGGATATTGGTTTGAGATTGGGATTTCTTACCGATTATTCGTTCTTGATCCGTACCTTGTTGAATTATTTCTCTTCCTTAATTCTTCGTGGCTTCTCAATTTATGGATATGTGACCATTTGAAGAGGAATGCATTCGTTCATTTTGTTCGGATGTGAAGACTATATGTTGCAATTTTCATTCCGTTGGATTCAGCTTCTATATTGTTGTTTACCTATGTGCTAATGGTGGTCAACCTCTTCAGGATGGCTCCTCCAACGCGCACGACTCCGAATCCTGATCCGCCTCCACCTCCGCCTCCTCCGGAAGCATGGCAAGCTGTGATGGCCGCTACTAATGCAAACACACAGTTGATCATGCAAATCCTTCAAGAGCACAATCAAGGCAGTCAAGGGAATCAAGGCCACAATCAGCACCACTTTGCTACTCTGAACCAGTTCCTTGCTAATGGCCCAAAGACGTTCAGCGGTTGTGTTGAGGCTACCGATGCTGACGATTGGCTAGTGGATCTGGGCAAGCATTTTGAATGTAGCAACGTCAGGCCTGAAGATTTCGTCAAGTTCGCTTCTTTCCAGCTCAAAGATCAGGCTGCAGAGTGGTTCCAGCAGTACAAGGATTCCAGAGGTGGACGTGTTATCACTTGGGACGTTTTCCGTCAAGATTTCCGCGCTCATCACATCCCTCAAAGTGTGGTTGAGAGTAAGCGTCAGGAATTCCGCAATCTGAAGCAAGGCTCTTTGTCTGTCTATGACTACAACAAGTTGTTCCAGAAGCTCGCCCGTTTTGCCAAGCAGGATGTTCCTGATGAGAAGAGCATGATCTATCAGTTCAGGGGTGGTCTTCGTGAGGAAATTCAGCTCGCTCTTGTTCTCTTTGAGCCGTTGAGATACGATGAGTTCTACAACATGGCACTGAAGCAAGAAGCTGCTCAGATGAGATGTGATGCTTCCAGGAAGCGTGCCAGAGATGTTACTCCTTCTTCCTCTACTCAAGTGGTCAAGCAGCAGAAGTTTTGGCTTCCTCCTCCTCCGTTTCGTCAGCCGTATCAGCAGAAGAGCAAAGGTGGCAGTGGTTTCTCCCACCCACCCAACCCAGGCTTTCAGAACAAGTCCTCGTCTCAAGCGCCAAGATCGAGTGCTCCGTATCACCGTCCGCTTTCAGAGGTCACGTGCAACAAGTGCCAACAGAAGGGTCACTATGCCAACAAGTGTACCAACCAGAGGCGTCTTCCTCCTCCTCCTCCTGTCAGATCGGCAAGTACAGCTGTGGTCAAGCATAATCCCAAGTACGCCAAGGTCAATTTGATGAATGCAGCCCAGGCAGAGGACTCGTCAGATGTGATCATGGGTAACCTTCCTATTAATGATATTCCTGCAAAAGTTCTTTTTGACACGGGTGCATCGCATTGTTTCATGTCAAAGCCATTTTTTACCAAGCATGAGTTCGTTTCTTCTCATTTGGGTAAACATATGGATATCATTTCTCCTGGCAAACGTTTGAGCGCAAGTCTGGAGGTGCCAGATGTCGCTATCACGATGGGCGATTTCAAGTTTCTTGCTTCTCCTATGGTTCTTGGTAACTCGGATATCGATCTTATTCTCGGGATGGACTGGCTCTCTAAGCATAAAGCTCAGCTTGATTGTGCAGCCAGGCAGATTCAACTGACTCATTCGTCTGAGGATGTCATTGTCTTTGCCGCTCGGGATAATTCCATCCGGTTGTTTTCTCTCAATGAGAAGGGTGAATTGGATGCTATTTCGCAGATTCCTGTCGTTTGCGAATATCAAGACGTCTTTC
>NC_041386.1:478468100-478470150 GCF_002162155.2 Triticum dicoccoides | reverse complement strand
CCGCCAGCCACCCAGCGCCCGCCACGTGTCCCCCCGCGGGACCGCATCGCCGTCGGCCCGCCTGGCCCGCGCCCGGCCCCCGCGCACCGTCTCCCGGGCCCAGGCGCCCCGCGCCTCCCCGCCTCCAGCGCCGCCGCCCCTTCCGGCTCCGGCGGCCGGAGCAGCCGCCGCCGCCGCCGTGCCGCGCCTCCGTCGCCGGCGCACGCCTCCCCGTCCGAGCCGGCCGCCGCCGCCTCGCCGTCCCCGGCGCCGCGCCGCGCCGCCCGCCTCCACGCCGGCGCCGCCCCGGCAACCGCCGCCCCGCCCTCCGGTCCCCTCGTCGCCGGCCGCTGCCTCCTTCCCCGTCGTCGCCGGTGAACAGTACCGCCACCGCCTCGGCTTCCGCGCCGCGATCCCGATCTGGATCCGGTCGCGTGAACAGTAAACCCTAACCCCGATTTTTTTTGCTAAGTCCTGAAATTTTGATCCATGTTGCTCTGTTCGAGGTCCCGTAACTTTACAACCGTAGCTCCGTTTTGGGCGTATGATATATCAAAATCTTCGACTCGACATGTACATCATTTCATTCCATTGCATCATTTGAATTTGAGGTCATCTTGATACCCTAAATGCTGTTAGAAGGAGGCTTCGTGAGTTAAATTGCAGAACCGTTAGTTCATCATGCACTTTTGTCATTTTTGCTATGTTTAATCCGTGCATGATATGCCTGTGCCCCTTTGGGATGTATTGTGAAGCATTTTGTCTTCTTTCCAGAGGTGCCACCCATGCATTTTTAGGATGTGTGTGTTGTCTTGTGCAAGCTTGCGAAGAGAGGTACCTGAGATTGCAGATTTCAGGGACTTAGTGATTTTCGCTAAGTCTGGGATATTTTAGTTCATGATGCGATATGTCCAGCTTGTTTCCTAGTGATCCGTGCCTCTTTTGAGGATGATCATTAAGGGAGTTTTGATATTTATGTCATGCTCTATCCATCCATGTCTTTGTTGGAATTTGTGGAGTGCTCTAGGTTGACTCATTCGAGCTCAACTTTTGCTTCGTTGTTAATCTGGGCAGATCGTCAACTTGTTTGCGATTTCGCCGATGCTACCGTTAGTGTTCCATGCATGCTATGCCTTCGTTCTTGCCATGTGTAGCTAGCACTTTGTGCCTTCTTGCTGGTTATATGCTTTCCTTGCCATGACTTGCACCGTAGTGAGTGCATCGAGCTCGTTTACATGCCTTCGTGAGTTAAATTTCAGCATGTCTCAGTTTTCACTAAGTCTGAAAACTGATTGTGTTCGAGCGATGTTCGTGAGCTCGGTAGAGTATTTTGTGAACCCTTTTGGCCCCAGGTAACTTTGGGTGTTTTTATTAAGCTTGTTGAGTAGCTCCATGCCATGTTCTTACTTGTCATGTTCAGGTTTTATATCATGTTGTTTTGCTGCTCCGAAGAGAGCATCGTGATCTGAAATTTCAGACTAGTGTTGATTTCACTAAGTCTGAGATCTGTTTTGCATTTGCGTTCTAGCCATGCTTGTTTGAACCTCTTAATGGATGAATTTGCCTATGGCTCAGTGCTAGTGTTTTGTCAACCATCTTGTGTACATCACCGCCATGTATTTTGTTTTCATGTTTGGTGGCTGTAGCATGTTCATTTCGTTGCATTTAGATGCCTACTTGCTGTAAATCGCAGACCGGTGTCATATCTTAAAACGCTTGCCATTTCTAAACCGTAGCTCCGATTCCTATGATCTTTATATCGTTTTCAAGCGATTTCATCCCCTCTATCCAGTGGCACACTTGGTTTTTCCAAGTTGATGCCAGGTTCATGCATTTCCTGTCATATCTTGTATTTTGCATCCCGCATCGCATATCGTCATTTCATCATATTGCTTGGTCTTGCCCGTGGTTGATTGTATCCTTGTTGCTTGTTTGTCTTGTTGGGTAGAGCCGGGAGACGAGTTCGCTACCGAGGAGCCCGTTGAGTTTGCTTGTGAGGATCCAGTCAACTCTGACAACTGTGCAGGCAAGATGATCATACCCTCGAAATCACTACTATCTTTGCTATGCT
>NC_041386.1:478438148-478467430 GCF_002162155.2 Triticum dicoccoides | reverse complement strand
CGTTATATCGGTGTTATGTTCCCGGATTGTGCGTCCCTTACGCGGTTGGGCTATAATGGGAACCCCTTGATAGTTCGCCTTGATTAAAGCTTTTCCAGCAATGCCCAACATTGGTTTTACCATTTGCCACCTAGCCTCTTTTTCCCTTGGGTTTCCGGAGCCCAAAGGTCATCTTATTTTAACCCCCCCCCCCGGGCCAGTGCTCCTCTGAGTGTTGGTCCGAACCAGGCAGCCTGCGGGGCCACCTCGGGGAAACTTGAGGTTTGGTTTTACTCGTAGCTTGACCTATCCGAGCGTGCCCTGAGAAAGAGATATGTGCAGCTCCTATCGGGATTTGTCGGCACATTCGGGCGGTGTTGCTGGACTTGTTTTAACCTGTCGAATCATCTTGTTGTACCGAGATACCGAGTCTGATCGGTGTGTCTTGGGTGGAGGTCTATTCCTTCGTTGACCGTGAGAGCTTGTTATGAGCTAAGTTGGGACCCCCCTGCAGGGATTGATCTTTCGAAAGTCGTGCCCGCGGTTATGGGCAGATGGGAATTTGTTAACGTCCAGTTGTAGATGACTTGAACTAAACTTAATTAAAATAAATCAACCGTGTGTGTTACCGTGATGGCCCCTTCTCGGCGGAGTCCGGGAAGTGGACACGGTGTTGGAGTTATGCTTGCGCAGGATGTTCCTTTAGCTTCTCGCTCGTGCTTCGCCTTCTCTTCTCGCTCTCTTTTGCGTATAAGTTAGCCACCACATATGCTAGTCGCTGCTTCAGCTCCACTTATATTTGCCTTATCCATCCCTATGAGCTTAAATAGTCTTGATCGCGTGGGTGTGAGATTGCTGAGTCCCTGTGGCTCACAGATACTACAACTCCAGATGCAGGTCCAGGTGATTCCGCTCCAGTTGACGATTACGAGCTCAAGTGGGAGTTCGACGAGGACTCTCAGCGATACTACGTGTCCTTTCCAGATGATCAGTAGTGGTGCCTAGTTGGGGTTATCGATTCAGGACCTTGTCGCATGTTGGGTTCTTTTCCATTTTGGCGCCGTAGTCGGGCCATGAGTGTTTGTTTGATGGATGTTATTTATGTACTCTGATGTGACGTGGCGAGTGTAAGCCAACTATGTTATCTCCCCCTTTTATTATATATTACATGGGATGTTGTAATGATTGCCTGACTTGCGACATTGCTTTCAATGCGGTTATGCCTCTAAGTCGTGCCTCGACACGTGGGAGCTATAGCCGCATCGAGGGCATTACAGATATAGTGTAGTCGGGAGAATTCAAAAAGATAATAGGACTATCATGCGTGGGTGCAATAGCAACAATTTCATGTTTAACATAAGGAACTATAGCAAGTTCATCTTCATAAGCATAATTCATATTGGCATCTTGGCCACAAGCATCATCAAAAAGGGATATTTCAAGAGAATCAACGGGATCATAATAGTCATCATAGCAATCATCATTCGGTAAGCACGAAGGGGAATTAAATAATGTATGAGTTGAAGAGTTACTCTCATTAGAAGGTGGGCACGGGTGATCAATCCGCTCTTCCTCCTTTTGTTTTTCGCTCTCCTCCTCATCTTTTCATCCAATGAGCTCACAGTTTCATCAATTTCTTCTTCCATAGACTCCTGCAAAATATTAGTCTCTTCTTGGACAGCGGAGACTTTCTCAATAAGTGCATTAATATCGTAATTGTATTCATTATTCTCATAAAAATATTTAAGGATAGCTAAATTTTCAGGTCTATAAACCGAATCATCAAAGTCTTCAAACTCTTTAAACATAGATTCAATTTCATAAGCACCCATAAAAGCAACAAATTCTTCTATTTGTTCCACATCATAGTAATCATATATACCATTAGCATAAGAAGCTAAGGTTTTATTATCATTAAATTCGCATGAAAATGGAAGGTGTGGAGCCTTCATCCTAGAGCAACAAGTATAATCATATCTCAAGCATAGTTGCCTAGCATACCACTTCAATATATGAATTTGATCCCATAATAGTTTCCCTTTTTGTGTCAAGCAGCAATCCCTAAAGTATTCACGTTGATCAAACGTTACTCCCATTACATAATTGAATGGGGTTTTCTTAGGATTATTAAAGTAGTACATAATATCTTTCACATAACCAGCATCGAGGGTTTTAGGAGGTTCCCCATCTCCATGAGCAGGAAGTACACCTAATGTTTTTGGTATTTCATGTTCCATATCCATAACTAAAGATAAAGAACAACTAAGAAGAGCAAATAAAAATTACTTAGTGATAAAGCAAACAAGCACACACGAGAATATTCACCCACGCTATTGCTCCCCGGCAACGGCGCCAGAAAAAGGTCTTGATAACCCACAAGTATAGGGGATCGCAATAGTTTTCGATAAGTAAGAGTGTTGAACCCAACGAGGAGCTAAAGGCAGAACAAATATTCCCTCAAGTTCTATCGACCACCGATACAACTCTACACACGCTTGACGTTCACTTTACCTAGAACAAGTATGAAACTAGAAGTACTTTGTAGGTGTTGTTGGATAGGTTTGCAAGATAATAAAGATTATGTAAATAAAAGTAGGGGCTGTTGTAAGTAAAGAAACAATAAAATAAATATAGTGAGTGTGGAAAATTGGTGGTAGGAGTTGTGAAATTGCCCCTAAGGAATTGACTACTTTACTAGACCGATAGCAAGTACTATGTGGGAGAGGCCACTGCTAGCATGTCATCCCTGACTTGGAATTCTATGCACTTATGATTGGAACTATTAGCAAGCATCCGCAACTACTAACGTTCATTAAGGTAAAACCCAACCATAGCATTAAGATATATTGGTCTCCCTTCAATCCCGTATGCATCAATTTCTATGCTAGGTTGAAGCTTCTGTCACTCTTGCCCTCCAATACATAGTCCTATCAACATACAACTAACCCTATGGTGTGATCCACGTGCGCGCTCATATGATGGGCACCAAAGGGCAACAGCATAACCACAAGCAAATTAAATCAATCATAGCAATTCATCAACCACCGATAGGACAACAAAAATCTACTCAGACATCATAGGATGGCAACACAACATTGGATAATAATATGAAGCATAAAGCACCATGTTCAAGTAGAGGGTACAGCGGGTTGCGGGAGAGTGGACCGCTGTAGATAGAGGGGGGAAGGTGATGGAGATGTTGGTGAAGATGGCGAAGGTGTTGGTGTAGATCGCGGTGATGATGATGATGGCCATGATAGCATTTCGGCGCCACCGGAAGAGAAGGGGAGAGGGGGCCCCTTCGTCTTCTTCTTCCTTGACCTCCTCCCTAGATGGGAGAAGGGTTTCCCCTCTGGTCCTTGGCCTCCATGGTATCGGAGGGGTGAGAGCCCCTCCGAGATTGGATCTGTCTCTCTGTCTCTCTCTGTTTTTGCGTTCTCAGATTCCACCCTTTCACCGTTTCTTATATTCCGGAGATCCGTAACTCCGATTGGGCTGAAATTTTAACACGATATCTATCCAGATATTAGCTTTCTTGCGGCGAAAGAAGGGCATCAACTGCCTTACGGGGTGGCCAAGAGGGTTAGGGGCGCGCCCCCCTGCCTCATGGGCCCCTCGAGCATCGTCTCGCGTTGATTTCACTTCCAAAAATCACATATATTCCAAAAAAATCTCCATCTGTTTTTATCCCGTTTGGACTCCGTTTGATATGGATTTTCTGCGAAACATAAAACATGCAACAAACAAGAACTGGCACTGGGCACTGGATCAATATGTTAGTCCCAAAAATAGTATAAAAAGTTGCCAAAAGTATATGAAAGTTGTACAATATTGGCATGGAACAATCAAAAAATATAGATATGACGGAGACGTATCACACACCGCAGCGAACCAGCGAACCCTTATACTCCTCTACACGTGGGCATCCACTTCCGCGTCTTCCCCGGCTCCGCGTCGTCCCCTTCCTAGGCCTTGCCGTCGTCCACCGCCCTGGTGCTCTCGGCGCGGCGTGGTCAACGTGGTCAAGGAACGGCTTCCATCGGACGTGGACTGTACGTGGAGAGGCTGACAGCTGGGTCCACGGCCGCAACAAGGAAGTGCCTCCTTATTACACAGAAAATAATGATTCCTCCACCTGACAGCAGGGACCCACCGAACGGGCAACCGTATTTCGCGAAAAAACGTTTCCCCCTGACTGCTGGGACCTACCAGCGACATCTTCGCACGCAAGGAAGTGCATCCGGGCAAAAAAAAACGATTCGCCCCCTAACTGCTGGGACCCACCAGCTACATCTTCGCACGCAAGGAAGTGCCTGACAGTCGGGAACCACCTGGTCAAAGCGTACGTAGCATTGTCATTCTGGTCGCGAACGTGTACGTACATACTAGTCAATGTAGAGGTGCGCACATGTCATAGTAGAGGCGCGCACGTAGCATGTACACGTACGTACAGCGGCCAGGGTGTAAGAAAGTAAATACGACCATGTACATACATACGGGCGGGGTCTCGAACGCCTACTCGCGCGTACGTACGGCCAGGGCTCGTGTACATGGCTGGGTCGGAACGGAGAAACTGCGTCGTCGTCGTGTTCATGGGGAGGCAACGGAATGCGTCATGTTCATCGGGAGGCAATGGAACGCGTGGGAGCCAACCGGCTTGGACAACACAGCTGATGGAAACAAGGCCTGGCGTACCGCAGAACGGAGGAAACGGCCTTGTGTTCGACCGGCCATGGTCGAAACGAGATCCTGTTCATCGGGAGGGGTCTGGCGTACCGCAAAACGGAGGAAACAGACCTCCTACGGTCGAAACGGGGGTCTTGTTGATCGGGAGGGGTGTGGCGTACCGCAAAACGGAGGAAACGTACTTGTGTTGGAGTGCTATGGTCGAAAAGGGGGTCCTGTTCATCGGGAGGGGTGTGGTGTACCGCAAAACAGGACTCCACGGGATACTGTTCATCTCCACCATTGACCCCCTCTAGCCTCCACGGGCTACTGTTCATCCACCGTCGACCTCCTCCAGCCTCCACCTACGACTGTTCATCCACGGGCTCCTGTTCATCCAGGCTCCACCGCGCGCTACTCCACCGGCTACTATTTAACTAGCCCTCTCCACGGGCTCCTGTTCAACCACCCCCTCCACGGGCTACTATTCATCCAGCCCTCCACGGGATGGTCCTGTTCATCCAGCCCTCCACGGGGTCCTGTTCATCCAGCCCCAATCGGCTCGATCGATCGGGGTCCTGTTCATCCAGAGGCAATACCACGGGGTCCTGTTCATCCACCCCCACCGGGAACTATTCATCCAAACCCCCCAGCAACGCTCACTGTTCATCCAGAGGCAGCATCGATCGGCTTCAGTTAGCAGCAGTAGCGAAGGAATCGCTCGATCGGGTTCAGTTAACAGCCATCGATCGGTCGCTCGGGTTCAGTAACGCGTGACCTGCAGTGCAATTGCTCGGGTTCAGTTAGAGCCCAACGCCTCACTCGGGTTCAGTTAAAGCCCAACGCCTTGCACCCATGCGCGTGTGTGTATGAGAGAAATGCGCATCGCTCAGCCCCGACCACCCACCGTAACTGGGAACACCCCGATATTTTCCCCGTCCTTGCTTCTACCACGGTTTTTTCCGTCATGGACGTCCCAAAGAATGTCATGCAGCTGCGTCTCCGGCCCGCCCAGGACGAAAAGCCCATTTTTTGTCATGATTTTCTGTCATAGAAGTAGGACCCCACCACATCTATGATGATACCGTGTTTTGTCACAATTATTGTCATAGAAGTCTCATAAGTATGACTTTTTTTTCGTTCGACCCAAAATGTCACGGATGTGTCTTTTTTGTAGTGAGCCCTCCGTGGACTCGTGGAACCGTTACCCTTCGTGGATTGAAGTATCCATCAACGTGGATGTACGATAACACCACCTATCGGAACCACGCCAAAAATCTCCGAGTCTCCAATTGCGTTTGCACACTCGAATCCCATCCCTTTACTTTCTTGCAACTTGCATGCTTTACTTTCCACTGCTCATATACTCTTGTCATGCTTGCTTGAAATGTATTATGAATGTTTAAACTTGTGCTAAAACTCCACCTCAACTTAAAGAAATTAAAAACCGCTACTTTTCTTTGTTAAGAGTCTATTCACCCCCTATAGACACCTCTTCTCGATCCTTTCACCGACAACTTATCGAAACGCGCTGCCCTCAAGTTGCCTGTGGAACCAGGTACCTTTGTGCTTCAATTGACCCACCCATCCGTTGAGCCATCAGCAGGACAGAACAAGCGAAGGAAGGCAGGCCCCGGCAAGTACTTTCCCGCTGAGCTCCCAGGAGCCGCCGACAAAGACGTTGCCAGATGCCCCAAGCTTGCCTGGGGGCAGCAACCTCCGGCGGGGCCCCAGGCCCCGACCGTAGAGGCAGCTGCCCCTACGGCCGAAGACGAGCCTTTAGTCCTTGCCGTCGAGCCCCAGGCTCCGGCATGGGCGCAGCACACCATCCGTTTCCTCCAAACAGGGGAACTCCTTGGGGAATAAGAAGAGGCACAGAAAGTAGCCCGTTGGTCCAGCATGTACTGATATGTCTCCAACGTATCTATAATTTTTTATTGTTCCATGCTATTATATTATCTATTTTGGATGTTTAATGGGCTTTAATATGCACTTATATATTGTTTTTGGGACTAACCTATTAACCGGAGGCCCAGTGCCAGTTTTTGTCTATTTTAGAGTTTCGCAGAAAAGGAATACCAAACGGAATCCAACGGAATGAAACCTTCGCAATGATCTTTCTTGTACGGAAAGCAAACCAGGAGACTTGGAGTGGAAGTCTGGAACTCCGCGAGGTGGCCACGAGGCAGGAGGGCGCACCTAGGGTGTAGGCGTGCCCCCACCCTCGTGGGCCCCATGTAGCTCCACCGACGTACTTCTTTCATGTATATATACTCTTATACCCTAGAAATATCAGGGGGAGCCACGAAACCACTTTTCCACCGCCGCAACCTTCTATACCCGTGAGATCCCATCTTGGGGTCTTTTCCGGCGATCTGCCGGAGGTGGAATCAATCACGCAGGGCTTCTACATCAACACCATAGCCTCTTTGATGAAGCGTGAGTAGTTTACCACAGACCTTCGGGTCCATAGTTATTAGCTAGATGGCTTCTTCTCTCTCTTTGATCTTCAATACAAAGTTCTCCTCGATGTTCTTGGGGATCTATTCGATGTAATACTCTTTTGCGGTGTGTTTGCCGGGATCCGATGAATTGTGGATTTATGAACTTGATTATCTATGAATATTATTTGGTTCTTCTCTGAATTCTTATATGCATGATTTTATATCTTTGCAAGTCTCTTCGAATTGTCGGTTTAGTTTGGCCTACTAGATTGATCTTTCTTGCAATGGGAGAAGTGCTAAGCTTTGGGTTCAATCTTGCGGTGTCCTTTCCCAGTGACAGTAGGGGCAGCAAGCCATGTATTGTATTGTTGCCATCGAGGATAAAAAGATGGGGTTTATATCATATTGTTTGAGTTTATCCCTCTACATCATGTCATCTTGCTTAATGCGTTACTCTGTTCTTATGAACTTAATACTCTAGATGCATGTTGGATATCAGTTGATGTGTGGAGTAATAGTAGTAGATGCAGAATCGTTTTGATCTACTTGGCACGAACGTGATGCCTATATTCATGATCATTGCCTTAGATATCTTCATAACTATGCGCTTTTCTATCAATTGATCGGCAGTAATTTGTTCACCCACCTCAATACATGCTATCTTGAGAGAAGCCACTAGTTAAACCTATGGCCCCGGGTCTCTTTCTTATTATATTGCATCTCTTTTATTTACATCGCATGTCGTTTACTATTTTGCAATCTTTACTTTCCAATCTATACAACAAAAATACCAAAAATATTTATCTTACTATCTTTATTAGATCTCACTTTTGCGAGTGACCGTGAAGGGATTGACAACCCCTTTATCACGTTGGTTGCAAGGTTCTTAATTGTTTGTGCAGGTACTAGGTGACTTGTGTGTTGTCTCCTACTGGATTGATACCTTGGTCCTCAAAAACTAAGGGAAATACTTACGCTACTTTGCTGCATCACCCTTTCCTCTTCAAGGGAAAACCAACACATGCTCAAGAGGTAGCAAGAAGGATTTCTGGCGCCGTTGCCGGGGAGATCTACGCCAAGTCAAGACATACCAAGAACCTATCATAAACTCTGCTCCCTCGCATTACATTATTTGGCATTTGTCTCTCATTTTCCTCTCCCCCACTTCTAAAACGATTTTCGAAAACCTTTGCCTTTTCTTTGCCCTCTTCCATTCGCCTCTTTTCGCTTGCTTCTTGTGTGCTTGTGTGTTGGATTGATTGTTTGTCACGATGGCTCAAGATAATATTAAATGGTGTGACTTTTCCAATACCAACAACAATGATTTTATTAGCACTCCGATTGCTCCTACTACCGATGCTGAATCTTGTGAAATTAATACCGCTTTGTTGAATCTTGTTATGAAAGATCAATTTTCTGGCCTTCCTAGTGAAGATGCCGCTACCCATCTAAACAATTTTGTTGATTTGTGTGATATGCAAAAGAAGAAAGATGTGGATAATGATATTGTTAAATTGAAGCTATTTCTGTTTTCGCTTAGGGATCGTGCTAAAACTTGGTTCTCTTCTTTGCCTAAAAATAGTATTGATTCATGGAATAAGTGCAAAGATGCTTTTATCTCTAAGTATTTTCCTCCCACTAAGATCATCTCTCCTAGGACCGATATTATGAATTTTAAGCAACTTGATCATGAGCATGTTGCACAAGCTTGAGAGAGGATGAAATTAATGATACGTAATTGCCCTACACATGGTTTGAATTTGTGGATGATTATACAAATTTTTTATGCCGGATTGAATTTTGCTTCTGGAAATCTTTTAGATTTGGCGCGGGAGGCACTTTTATGGATATCACTTGAGGAGAATCTACTAAACTCCTAGACAATATTATGGTTAATTATTCTCAATGGTACACCTAAAGATCCACTAGTAAAAATGTTCATGCGATTGAAGAGATTAATGTTTAGAGTGGAAAGATGGATGAACTTATGAAATTGTTTGCTAATAAAAATGTTTCTTCAGATCCTAATGATATGCCTTTGTCCACTTTGATTGAGAATAACAATGAATCTATGGATGTGACGTTTGTTGGTAGGAACAATTTTGGTAACAATGCATATAGAGGAAATTTTAATTCTAGGCCGTTTCCTAGTAATTCCTCTAATAATTATGGTAATTCCTACAACAACTCCTATGGAAAATTTAATAAGATGCCCTATGATTTTGAGATTAGTGTTAAAGAATTTATGAGTTCGCAAAAGAATTTCAATGCTTTGGTTGAAGAGAAATTGCTTAAGATTGATGAATTGGCTAGGAACGTGGATAGAATTTCTCTTGATGTTGATTCTTTGAAACTTAGATCTATTCCACCTAAACAAGAGATCAATGAGTCTCTCAAAGCCATGAGAATTTCCATTGATGAGTGCAAAGAAAGAACCGCTAGGATGCGTGCTAAAAAATATTGCTTTGTGAAAGTGTGTTCTTCTAGTTTGCATGATAATAATGATGAAGATCTAAAAGTGATTGATGTGACTCCTATTAAATCTTTGTCTTCCAATATGAATCTTGATAAAGATGGGACTGGATATGAGTCAACTTTAGTTAAAAGGTGTCCCAATGATTCAGAGTTTTTAGATATTGATGCAAAAATTAACAAAAGTGGGATTGAAGAGGTCAAAACTTTACATAGTAGTGAACCCACTATTTTGGATTTCAAGGAATTTAATTATGATAATTGCTCTTTGATAGATTGTATTTCCTTGTTGCAATCTATGTTAAATTCTCCTCATGCTTATAATCAAAATAAAGCTTTTACTAAACATATCGTTGATGCTTTAATGCAATCCTATGAGGAAAAGCTTGAACTAGAAGTTTCTATCCCTAGAAAACTTTACGATGAGTGGGAACTACTATTAAAATTAAGATTAAAGATTATGAATGCTATGCTTTACGTGATTTGGGCGCTAGTGTTTCCACAATTCCCAAAACTTTGTGTGATGTGCTAGGTTTCCATGAATTTGATGTTTGTTCTTTAAATTTGCATCTTGCGGATTCCACCATTAAGAAACCTATGGGAAGGATTAATTATGTTCATATTGTTGAAAATATGAATTATGTGCCTGTAGATTTCATTGTTCTTGATATAGATTGCAACCCTACATGCCCTATTATTCTTTGTAGACCTTTCCTTAGAACAATTGGTGCAATTATTGACATGCAAGAAGGGAATATTAGATTCCAATTTCCATTAAGGAAAGGCATGGAACACTTTCCTAGGAAGAAAATTAAATTGCCTTATGAATCTATTATGAGAGCCATTTATGGATTGCATACCAAATATGACAATACCTGATCTATTCTTGCTTTTATGCCTAGCTAGGGGCATTAAACGATAGCGCTTGTTGGGAGGCAACCCAATTTTATTTTTGTTCTTTACTTTTTGTTCCTATTTAGTAATAAATAATTTATCTAGCCTCTGTTATGATTTTTTTTATGTTTCAATTAGTGTTTGTGCCAAGTAAAGCCTTTAGGATCTTCTTGGGTGATTGCTATTTGATTTTGCTGATAAAAACAGGAAGTATGTGCTCACGAAAATAATTTTCACTTTTTACCAGAGAGCGATAAAATACCAATTCTAACTGCAGTAGATAAATATACAAATTTTACTGGACTTCCTAATTTTTCAGAATTTTTGGAGTTACAGAAGTACTCAAAACCTACAGATTGCTACAGACTGTTCTGTTTTTGACAGATTCTGTTTTTCGTGTGTTGTTTGCTTATTTTGATGAATTTATGGCTAGTATAGGGGGGGTATGAACAATAGAGAATTTGGAATATAGTAGGTTTAACACCAATATAAATTAAGAATGAGTTTATTGCAGAACCTTAAAGTGGTGGTTTATTTTCTTATACTAACGGAGCTCATGAGATTTTCTGTTGAGTTTTGTGTTGTGAAGTTTTCAAGTTTTTGGGTAAAGATTTGATGGATTTTGGAATAAGGAGTGGCAAGAGCCTAAGCTTGGGGATGCCCAAGGCATCCCAAGGTAAAATTCAAGGACAACCAAAAGCCTAAGCTTGGGGATGCCCCGGAAGGCATCCCCTCTTTTGTATTCGTCTATCGGTAACTTTACTTGAGGCTATATTTTTATTCACCACATGATATGTGTTTTTCTTGGAGCGTCTTGTATGATTTGAGTCTTTGATTTTTAGTTTACCACAATCATCCTTGCTTTACACACCTTTTGGGAGAGACACGCATGAATCGGAATTTATTAGAACGGGGCATCCCCTCTTTCGTATTCGTCTATCGGTAACTTTACTTGAGGCTATATTTTTATTCACCACATGATATGTGTTTTTCTTGGAGCGTCTTGTATGATTTGAGTCTTTGCTTTTTAGTTTACCACAATCATCCTTGCTTTACACAACTTTTGGGAGAGACACGCATGAATCGGAATTTATTAGAATACTCTATGTGTTTCACTTATATCTTTTGAGCTATACAATTTTGCTCTAGTGCTTCACTTATATCTTTTGAGCTATACAATTTTGCTCTAGTGCTTCACTTATATCTTTTTAGAGCACATTGGTGGTTTTATTTTATAGAAATTATTGATATCTCATGCTTCACTTATATTATTTTGAGAGTCTTTAGAACAGCATGGTAATTTGCTTTGGCTATAAAACTAGTCCTAATATGATGGGCATCCAAGATGGGTATAATAAAAACTTTCATATAAAGTGCGTTGAATACTATGAGAAGTTTGATGCTTGATGATTGTTTTGAGACATGAGGATGGTGATATTAGAGTCATGCTAGTAAATTAATTGTGAATTTGAGAAATACTTGTGTTGAGGTTTGCAAGTCCCATAGCATGCACGTATGGTAACCGTTGTGTAACAAATTTGAAGCATGAGGTATTTCTTTGATTTTCTACCTTATGAGTGGCGGTCGGGGACGAGCGATGGTCTTTTCCTACCAATCTATCCCCCTAGGAGCATGCGCGTAGCGCTTGGTTTTTGATGACTTGTAGATTTTTACAATAAGTACGTGAGTTCTTTATGACTAATGTTGAGTCCATGGATTATACACACTCTCACCCTTCCACCGTTGCTAGCCTCTCTAGTACCACGCAACTTTCGCCGGTACCATAAACCCACCATTTACCTTCCTCAAAACAGCCACCATACCTACCTATTATGGCACTTCCATAGCCATTCTGAGATATATTTCCATGCAACCTTCCACCGTTCCGTTTATTATGACATGCTCCATCATTGTCATATTGCCTTGCATGATCATGTAGTTGACATCGTATTTGTGGCAAAGCCACCATTCATAATTTTTTATACATGTCACTCTTGATTCATTGCACATCCCGGTACACCGCCGGTGGCACGCATATAGAGTCATATTTTTGTTCTAAGCATCGAGTTGTAATCTTTGAGTTGTAAATAAATAGAAGTGTGATGATCATCATTATTAGAGCATTGTCCCATGTGAGGAAACAAAAAAAGAGAGAGAGAAAAAGAGGTCAAAGAAGCCAAAAAAAGAGAGAGACAAAACAGAGAGAAGGTACAATGCTACTATCCTCTTTCCACACTTGTCCTTCAAAGTAGCACCATGATCTTCATGATAGAGAGTCTCTTATTTTGTCACTTTCATATACTAGTGGGAAATTTTCATTATAGAACTTGGCTTGTATATTCCAACGATGGGCTTCCTCAAATGCCCTAGGTCTTCGTGAGCAAGCAAGTTGGGTGCACACCCACTTAGTTTATGTTGTTGAGCTTTCATACATTTATAGCTCTAGTGCATCTATTGCAAGGCAATCCCTACTCACTCACATTGATATCTATTGATGGGCATCTCCATAGACCATTGATACACCTAGTATGTGAGACCATCTTCCTCCTTTTTGTCTTCTCCGCAACCAGCACTCTATTCGACCTATAGTGTTATGTCCATGGTTAACGCTCATGTATTGCGTGAAAGTTGAAAAAGTTTGAGAATACTAAAGTATGAAACAATTGCTTGGCTTGTCATCGGGGTTGTGTATGATTTGAATATTTTGTCTGACGAAGATGGAGCATAACCAAACTATATGATTTTGTAGGGATGTACTTTCTTTGGCCATGTTATTTTGAGAAGACATAATTACTTTGTTGAAGTATTATTATTTTTATGTAAATATTAAACTTTTGTCTTGAATCTTTCGGATCTGAACATTCATGCCACAATAAAGAAAATTACATTGATAATTATGTTAGGTAGCATTCCACATCAAAATTTTTGTTTTTATCATTTACCTACTCGAGGACGAGCAAGAATTAAGCTTGGGGATGCTTGATACGTCCCCAACGTATCTATTATTTTTGATTGTTCCATGCTATTATATTATCAATTTTGGATGTTTAATGGGCTTTAATATGCTCTTTTATATTATTTTTGGGACTAACCTATTAACCGGAGGCCCAGTGTCAGTTTCTGTTTTTTTGCCTATTTAGAGTTTCGCAGAAAAAGGAATACCAAACGGAATCCAAACGGAAAGAAACCTTCGTGATGATATTTCTTGGACCGAAAGCAAACCAGGAGACTTGGAGTGGAAGTCTGGAACTCCACGATGTAGCCACGAGGCAGGAGGGCGCGCCCCCACCCTCGTGGGCCCCACGTAGCTCCACCGACATACTTGTTTTGCCTATATATACTCTTATACCCTAGAAACATCAGGGGAGCCACAAAACCACTTTTCCACCGCCGCAACCTTCTGTACCCATGAGATCCCATCTTGGGGTCTTTTCCGGTGATCTGCCAGAGGGGGAATCGATCATGGAGGGCTTCTGCATCAACACCATAGCCTCTAGGATGAAGCGTGAGTAGTTTACCACAGACCTTCAGGTCCATAGTGAAGGAAATATGCCCTAGATGCAATAATAAAGTTGTTATTTATATTTCCTTATACCATGATAAATGTTTATTATTCATGCTAGAATTGTATTAACCGGAAACTTAGTACATGTGTGAATACATAGACAAAACAGAGTGTCCCTAGTATGCCTCTACTTTATTAGCTCGTTAATCAAAGATGGTTAAGTTTCCTGACCATAAACATGTGTTGTCACTTGATGAACAGGATCACATCATTAGAGAATGATGTGATGGCAAGACCCATCCGTTAGCTTAGCATAAATGATTGTTTAGTTTTATTGCTACTGCTTTCATCATGACTTATACATGTTCCTCTGACTATGAGATTATGCAACTCCCGAATACCGGAGAAACACTTTGTGTGCTATCAAATGTCACAACGTAACTGGGTGATTATAAAGATGCTCTATAGGTGTCTCCGATGTAGTTTTTTGAGTTGGCATAGATTGATTTTAGGATTTGTCACTCCGATTGTGGGAGAGGTATCTCTGGCCCCTCTCGGTAATGCACATCACTATAAGCCTTGCAAGAAATGTGACTAATGAGTTAGTTGCGGGATGTTGCATTACGGAACGAGTAAAGAGACTTGCTGGTAACGAGATTGAACTAGGTATTGAGATACCGACGATCGAATATCGGGCAAGTAACATACCTATGACAAAGGGAACAACGTATGTTGTTATGCGGTTTGACCGATAAAGATCTTCGTAGAATATGTAGGAGCCAATATGAGCATCCAGGTTCTGCTATTGGTTATTGACCGGAGATGTGTCTCGGTCATGTCTACATAGTTCTTGAACCCGTAGGGTCCGCACGCTTAACGTTCGATGACGATTTGTATTATGGGTTATGTGATTTGATGAACAAAGTTTGTTTGGAGTCCCGGATTAGATCCGGGACATGATGAGGAGTCTCGAAATGGTCGAGAGGTAAAAATCGATATATTGGAAGGCTATATTCAGAGTTCGGAAAGGTTCCGAGTGATTCAGGTATTTTTCGGAGTACCGGAGAGTTACGGGAATTCGCCGGGAGAAGTATTGGGCCTTATTGGGCCATACGAGAATAGAGGAGGCAGGCCAAAAGGAAGGAGGCGCGCTCCCCCCTATGGGTCCGAATTGGACTAGGGGAAAGGGGGCGGCGCTCCCTTGCTCTTTCCTACTCCCTCTCTCTTTCCCTCTTTCTTCTCCCCTACTTCGGAAAGGAAAAGGGGGATCCTACTAGGACTTGGGAGTCCTAGTAGGACTCCTCACACTTGGCGCGCCACCTCTAGGGCCGGCCTCGTCCTCCTCCTTCCTCCTTTATATACGTGGGCAGGGGACACCCCAAAGGCACAACACAAAATCTCTTAGCCGTGTGTGGTGCCCCCCTCCACAGTTACACACCTCGGTCATATCATCGTAGCGCTTAGGCGAAGACCTGTGCCGGTAATTTCATCATCACCGTCACCACGCCGTCGTGCTGACGAAACTCTCCCTCGGCCTCAACTGGATCAAGAGTACAAGGGACGTCACCGAGATGAACGTGTGCAGATCGCGGAGGTGTCATATCTTTGGTGCTAGGATCGGTCAGATCGTGAAGACTTACGACTACATCAACCGAGTTGTCATAATGCTTCCATTTTCGGTCTACGAGGGTACGTGAACTACACTCTTCCCTCTCATTGCTATGCATCACCTATATGGATCTTGCGTGTGCGTAGGATTTTTTTTGAAATACCGCGTTACCCAACAGTGGCATCCGAGCCAGGTCTATGCGTAGATGTTATATGCACGAGTAGAACACAAAGAAGTTGTGGGCATGGGTATATACATATTGCTTGCCGTTACTAGTTGATTCTTGATTCAGCGGTATTGTTGGATGAAGCGACCCTGACCGACATTACGCGTACGCTTACGCGAGACTGGTTCTACCGCCATGCTTCACACACATGTGGCTAGTGGGTGTCTGTTTCTCCAACTTTAGTTGAATCAGTTCCAATGAACAGGGTTCTTTTAGAAGATCAAAAAGCAATCACTATACCGCGTTGTAGTTTTTGATGCGTAGGTAAGAACGGTTCTTGCTCAGCCCGTAGCAGCCACGTAAAACTTGCAACAACAAAGTAGAGGACGTCTAACTTGTTTTTGCAGGGCATGTTGTGATGTGATATGGTCAAGACATGATGAGATATAAATTGTTGTATGAGATGATCATGTTTTGTTAAAGTTATCGGCAACTGGCAGGAGCCTTATGGTTGTCTCTTTCATTGCATAAGATGCAAGCGCCATATAATTGCTTTACTTTATCGCTATGCGATAGCAATTTTTGCAAAAGCAATAGTGGCGAGATGACCATGTGACGACACATTGATAAAGATCAAGATGATGGAGATCATGGTGTCATGCCGGTGAAGGTGGAGATCATGACGGTACTTTGGAGATGGAGATCAAAGGCACAAGATGATGATGGCCATATCATGTCACATATTTTGATTGCATGTGATGTTTATCTTTTATGCATCCTATTTTGCTTAGTACGATGGTAGCATTATGAGATGATCCCTTACTAAAATTTCAAGGTATAAGTGTTCTCCCTGAGTATACACCATTGCGATAGTTCTTCGTGCTGAGACACCACGTGATGATTGAGTGTGATAAGCTCCATGTTCACATACAACGGGTGCAAGCCAGTTTTGCACATGCAGAATACTCGGGTTAAACTTGACGAGCCTAGCATATGCAGATATGGCCTCAGAACACTGAGACCGACAGGTCGAGCGTGAATCATATAGTACATATATCAACATAGTGATGTTCACCATTGAAAACTACTCCATCTCACATGATGATCGGACATGGTTTAGTTGATATGGATCACGTGATCACTTAGATGATTAGAGGGATGTCTATCTAAGTGGGAGTTCTTAAGTAATATGATTAATTGAACTTAAATTTATCTTGAACTTAGTCCTGATAGTATTTGCATATCTATGTTGTAGATCAATTGCTCGCGTATAGCTTCCCCGTTTTATTTATGATATGTTCCCAGAGAAAACTAAGTTGAAAGTTGATAGTAGCAATGATGTGGAATAGGTCTGTGATCTGAGGATTATCCTCATTGTTGCACAGAAGAATTATGTCCTTGATGCACCGCTAGGTGACAGAACTATTGCAGGAGCAAATGCAGACGTTATGAATGTTTGACAAGCTCGGTATGATGACTACTTGATAGATTCGTGCACCATGCTTTACGGCTTAGAACCGGGACTTCAAAATGTTTTGAAATGTCATGGAGCATATGAGATGTTCCAAGAGCTGAAATTGGTATTTCAGACTCATGCCTGAGTTGAGAGGTATGAGACCTCTGACAGTAATTTGCCTACAAGATGGAGGAGAATAGCTCAACCAGTGAGCATGTGCTCATATTGTCTGGGTACTACAATTGCTTGAATCAAGTGGGAGTTAATCTTCCAGATAAGATAGTAATTGACAAAGTTTACTATCGTCAAGTTACTAGAACTTAGTGATGAACTGTAATATGCAAGGGATGACGAAAACTACTCCCGAGCTCTTCGTGATGCTGAAATCGATGAAGGTAGAAATCTAGAAAAGCATCAAATGTTGATGGTTGACAAGACCACTAGTTTCAAGTAAAAGGGCAAGGGAAAGAAAGGGAACTTCAAGAAGAATGGCAAGCAAGTTGCCATTCCCATGAAGAAGCCCAAAGCTAGACCCAAGCCTGAAACTGAGTGCTTATAATACAAAGGAAATGGTAACTGGAAGTGGAAGTACCCCAAATACTTGGCGGATAAGAAGGATGACAAAGTGAACAAAGGTATATTTGACATACATGTTATTGATGTGTACTTTACTAGTGTTTATAGAAAACCCTCGGTATTTGATATTGGTTCAGTTACTAAAGAGTAGTAACTTGAAACGGGAGTTGCAAAATGAACAGAGACTAGTTGAGGGCAAAGTGACGATATGTGTTGGAAGTGATTCCAAGGTTGATAAGATCACCATCGCACACTACCTATACCTCCGGGACTGGTGTTGTACCTAAATAAATGTTATTTGGTGTTTGCGTTGAGCATGAATATGATTTAATCATGTTTATTGCGATACGCTTATTCATTTAAGTCAGAGAATAATTGTTATTCTGTTTACATGAATAAAACCTTCTATGGTCATACTTCCAATGTAAATGGTTTACTGAATCTCGATCGTAATAATACACATATTCATAATAGTGATGCCAAAAGATGCAAAGTTAATAATGATAGTGCAACATATTTGTGGCATTGCCGTTTAGGTCATATTGGTGTAAAGCGCATGAAGAAACTCCATGTTGATCGGCTTTTGGAATCACTTGATTATGAATAATTTGATGCTTGCGAACCATGCCTCATGTGCAAGATGACTAAAACTCCATTCTTCGGAACTATGGAGCGAGCAGCAGACTTGTTGGAAATAATACATACTAATATATATGGTCCGATGAGTGTTGAGGCTCGCGGCGGGTATCGTTATTTTCTGACCTTCACAGATGATTTGAGCAGATATGGGTATATCTACTTGATGAAACACAAGTCTGAGACATTCGAAAAGTTCAAAATTTCAGAGTGAAGTGGAGAATCATCATAACAAGAAAATAAAGTTTCTACAATCTGATCGCGGAGACGAATATTTGGGTTATGAGTTTGGCCTTCAATTAAAACAATGTGGAATAGTTTCACAAACTCATGCCACCTGGAACACCACAGCATAATGGTGTGTCCGAATGTCGTAACCATACTTTATTAGATATGGTGCGATCTATGATGTCTCTTACCGATCTACCACTATCGTTTTGGGGTTATGCATTAGAGACATCTAAATTCATGTTAAATAGGGCACCATCTAAATCCGATGAGATGACACCATATGAACCGTGGTTTGGGAAGAAACCTAAGCTGTCCTTTCTTAAAGTTTGGGGTTGCGATGCTTATGTGAAAAAGTTTCAGCCTGATAAGCTCAAACCCAAATCAGAGAAGTGCGTCTTCATAGGATACCCAAAAATACTGTTGGGTACACCTTCTCTCACAGATCCGAAGGCAATATTTTTGTTGCTAAGAATGGATCCTTTCTAGAGAAGGAGTTTCTCTGGAAAGAAGTGAGTGGGAGGAAAGTAGAACTTCATGAGGTAGTTGTACCTTCTCTCGAGTTGGAGAGTAGTTCATCACATAAATTAGTTCTAGTGATGCCTACATCAATTAGTGAGGAAGTTAATGATGATGATCATGAAACTTTAGATCCAATTACTACTGAACCTCGTAGGTCAACCAGAGTACGTTCCGCACCAGAGTGGTATGGTAATTGTTGGGGAACGTAGTAATTTCAAAAAATTTCCTACACACACGCAAGATCATGATGATGCATAGCAACGAGAGGGGAGAGTGTGATCTACGTACCCTTGTAGACCGACAGCGGAAGCGTTAGCACAACGCGGTTGATGTAGTCATACGTCTTCACGGCCCATCCGATCAAGCACCGAAACTACGGCACCTCCGAGTTCTAGCACATGTTCAGCTTGATGACGATCCCCGGACTCTGATCCAGCAAAGTGTTGGGGAAGAGTTCTGTCAGCACGACGGCGTGGTGACGATCTTGATGTACTACCGTCGCAGGGCTTCGCCTAAGCACCGCTACAATATTATCGAGGACTATGGTGGAAGGGGGCACCGCACACGGTTAAGAATATGATCACGTGGATCAACTTGTGTGTCTAGGGGTGCCCCTTGCCCCCGTATATAAAGGATCAAAGGGGGGGTGCGGCCGGCCAGGAGGAGGGCGCGCCAGGAGGAGTCCTACTCCCACCGGGAGTAGGATTCCCCCCCTTTCCTAGTTGGAATAGGATTCGGGAGGGGGAAAGAGGATAGAGAGAAGGAAGGGGGGCGCCGCCCCCTTCTCCTTATCCTATTTGGACTAGGGGAAGGAGGGGTGCACGGCCCAGCCCTGGCCACCACTCCTCTCTTCCACTAAAGCCCACTAAGGCCCATATACCTCCCGAGGGGTTCCGGTAACCTCCCGGTACTCCGGTAAAATCCCGATTTCACCCGGAACACTTCCGATATCGAAATATAGGCTTCCAATATATCAATCTTTATGTCTCGACCATTTCGAGACTCCTCGTCATGTCCATGATCACATCCGGGACTCCAAACAAACTTCGGTACATCAAAATGCATAAACTCATAATATAACTATCATCGAAACCTTAAGCGTGCGGACCCTACGGGTTCGAGAACAATGTAGACATGACCGAGACACGTCTCCGGTCAATAACCAATAGCAGAACCTGGATGCTCATATTGGCTCCTACATATTCTACGATCTTTTATCGGTCAGACCGCATAACAACATATGTTGTTCCCTTTGTCATCGGTATGTTACTTGCCCGAGATTCGATCGTCGGTATCTCAATACCTAGTTCAATCTCGTTACCGGCAAGTCTCTTTACTCATTCTGTAATACATCATCTCACAACTAACTCATTAGTTGCAATGCTTGCAAGGCTTATGTGATGTGCATTACCGAGAGGGCGCAGAGATACCTCTCCAACAATCGGAGTGACAAATCCTAATCTCGAAATACGCCAACCCAACATGTACCTTTTGAGACACCTGTAGAGCACCTTTATAATCACCCAGTTATGTTGTGACATTTGGTAGCACACAAAGTGTTCCTCCGGCAAACGGGATTTGCATAATCTCTTAGTCATAGGAACATGTATAAGTCATGAAGAAAGCAATAGCAACATACTAAATGATCGGGTGCTAAGCTAATGGAATGGGCCATGTCAATCAGATCATTCACCTAATGATGTGATCCCGTTAATCAAATAACAACTCTTTGTCCATGGTTAGGAAACATAACCATCTTTGATTAACGAGCTAGTCAAGTAGAGGCATACTAGTGACACTCTGTTTGTCTATGTATTCACACATGTACTAAGGTTCCGGTTAATACAATTCTAGCATGAATAATAAACATTTATCATGATATAAGGAAATATAAATAACTACTTTATTATTGCCTCTAGGGCATATTTCCTTCAGTAATCATGTTCTGGAAGTCATGTTACTTGACCATGATGAACCTACGAAATATGAGGAAGCGATGATGAGCCCAGATTCCGTGAAATGGCTTGAGGCCATGAAATCTGAGATGAGATCCATGTATGAGAGCAAAGTATGCACTTTGATTGACTTGCCCGTTGATCGGCAAGACATTAAGAATAAATGGATCTTCAAGGGGAAGACAGACGCTGATAGTAGTGTTACTATCTACAAAGGTCGAATTGTCGCAAAAGGTTTTCGACAAGTTCAAGGTGTTAACTACGATGATATTTTATCACTCGTAGCGATGCTTAAAGTCTATCCGAATCATGTTAGCAATTGCCACATTTTATGCAATCTGGCAAATGGATGTCAAAACTATATTCCTTAATGGATTTCTTAAAGAAGAGTTGTACATGATGCAAGAAAAAGGTTTTGTCAATCCTAAAGGTGCTAACAAAGTGTGCAAAGCTCCAGCGATCCATCTATGGACTGGTACAAGCATCTTGGAGTTGGAATATACGCTTTGATGAGTTGATCAAAGCATATAGATTTATACAGACTTGTGGTGAAGTCTGTATTTACAAGAAAGTGAGTGGGAGCACTACAACCTTTCTGATAAGTATATGTGAATGACATATTGTTGATCAGAAATAATGTAGAATTTTTTCTAGAAAGCATAAAGGAGTGTTTGAAAGGAGTTTTTCAAAGAAAGACCTCGGTAAATATGCTTACATATTGAGCATCAAGATCTATAGAGATAGAACAAGACGCTTGATAAATTTTATCAATGAGTACATACCTTGACAAGTTTTTGAAGTAGTTCAAAATGGAACAGTCAAAGAAGGAGTTCTTGCCTGTGTTGCATGGTGTGAAGTTGAGTAAAGACTCAAAACCCGACCACGACATAAAATAGAAAGAGAATGAAAAGTCATTCCCTATGCCTCAGTCATAGGTTCTATAAAGTATGCTATGCTATGTACCAGACCTATTTTGTACCTCACCATGAGTTTGGCAAGAGGGTACAATTGTGATCCAGGAGTGGATCACTGAACAGCGGTCAAAATTATCCTTAGTGGAATAAGGAAATGTTTCTTGATTATGGAGGTGACAAAGAGTTCATCGTAAGGAGTTACATCGATGCAAGCTTTGACACCGATCTGGATGACTCTAAGTCTCGATCTAGATACATATTGAAAGTGGGAGCGATTAGCTAGAGTAGCTCCGTGCAGAGCATTGTAGACATAGAAAATTTGCAAAATACATACGACTCTGAATGTGGCAGACCCATTTACTAAACTTCTCTCACAAGCAAAACATGATCACTCTTTGGGTGTTAATCACATAGCGATGTGAACTAGATTATTGACTCTAGTAAACCCTTTGGGTATTAGTCACATGGATATGTGAACTAATCGCATAAAGATGTGAACTATTGGTGTTAAATCACATGACGATGTGAACTAGATTATTGACTCTAGTACAAGTGGGAGACTAAAGGAAATATGCCCTAGAGGCAATAATAAAGTAGTTATTTATATTTCCTTATATCATGATAAATGTTTATTATTCATGCTAGAATTGTATTAACCGGAACCTTAGTACATGTGTGAATACATAGACAAAACAGAGTGTCCCTAGTATGCCTCTACTTGACTAGCTCGTTAATCAAAGATGGTTAAGTTTCCTGACCACAAACATGTGTTGTCACTTGATGAACGGGATCACATCATTAGAGAATGATGTGGTGGCAAGACCCATCCATTAGCTTAGCATAAATGATCATTTAGTTTTATTGCTACTGCTTTCATCATGACTTATACATGTTACTCTGACTATGAGATTATGCAACTCCCGAATACCGGAGGAACACTTTGTGTGCTATCAAACGTCACAACGTAATTGGGTGATTATAAAGATGCTCTATAGGTGTCTCCGATGTAGTTTGTTGAGTTGGCATAGATCGAGATTAGGATTTTTCACTCCGATTGTGGGAGAGGTATCTCTGGGCCCTCTCGGTAATGCACATCACTATAAGCTTGCAAGAAATGTGACTAATGAGTTAGTTGCAGGATGTTGCATTACGGAACGAGTAAAGTGACTTTCCGGTAATGAGATTGAACTAGGTATTGAGATACTGACGATCGAATCTCAGGCAAGTAACATACCGATGACAAAGGAAACAATGTATGTTGTTATGCGGTTTGACCGATAAAGATCTTCGTAGAATATGTAGGAGCTAATATGAGAATCCAGGTTCCGCTATTGGTTATTGACCGGAGATATGTCTCGTTCATGTCTACATAGTTCTCGAACATGTAGGGTCTGCACGCTTAACGTTCGATGACGATTCATATTATGAGTTATGTGATTTGATGACCGAAGTTTGTTTGGAGTCCCGGATGAGATTGGGAACATGACGAGGAGTCTCGAAATGGTCAGAGGTAAAAATCGATATATTGGAAGGCTATATTCGGACATCGGAAAGGTTCTGACTGATTCAGGTATTTTTCGGAGTACCGGAGAGTTACCGGGAATTCGCCGGGAGAAGTATTGGGCCTTATTGGGCCATACGGGAATAGAGGAGGCATGCCAAAGGGAAGGAGGCGTGCGCTCCCTCATGGGTCCGAATTGGACTAGGGGAAAGGGGGCGGCGCCCCCTTGCCCTTTCCTACTCCCTCTCTCTTTCCCTCTTTCTTCTCTCCTACTCCGGTAAGGAAAATGGGAATCCTACTAGGAGTTGGGAGTCCTAGTAGGACTCCCCACACTTGGCGCGCCCCCTCTAGGGACGGCCTCCTCCTCCTCCCTCCTTTATATACATGGGAAGGGGACACCCCAAAGGCACAACATACAATCTCTTAGCCGTGTGTGGTGCCCCCCTCCACTGTTACACACCTCGGTCATATCGTCGTATCGCTTAGGCGAAGCCCTACGTTGGTAACTTCATCATCACCGTCACCACACCGTCGTGCTGACGAAACTCTCCCTCGGCCTCAACTGGATCAAGAGTACGAGGGACGTCACCGAGCTGAACGTGTGCAGATCGCGGGGTGTCGTATCTTTGGTGCTAGGATCGATCAGATCGTGAAGACGTACGACTACATCAACCGCGTTGTCATAACGCTTCTGCTTTCGGTCTACGAGGGTACGTGGACTACACTCTTCCCTATTGTTTCTATGCATCACCTAGATGGATCTTGTGTGTGCATAGGATTTTTTTTGAAATACTACGTTACCCAACACATAGTTATTAGCTAGATAGCTTCTTCACTCTCTTTGATCTTCAATACAAAGTTCTCCTCGATGTTCTTGGAGATTTATTCGATGCAATACTCTTTTGTGGTGTGTTTGCCGAGATCCGATGAATTATGGATGTACGAACTTGATTCTCTATGAATATTATTTGGTTCTTCTCTGAATTCTTATATGCATGATTTGATATCTTTGCAAGTCTCCTCGAATTATCGGTTTAGTTTGTCCTACTAGATTGATCTTTCTTGCAATGGGAGAAGTGCTTAGCTTTGGGTTCAATCTTGCGGTGTCCTTTCCCAGTGACAGTAGGGGCAGTAAGGCACGTATTGTATTGTTGCCATCGAGGATAAAAAGATGGGGTTTATATCATATTGTTTGAGTTTATCCCTCTACATCACGTCATCTTGCTTAATGCGTTACTCTGTTCTTATGAACTTAATACTCTAGATGCATGCTGGATAGCGGTCGATGTGTGGAGTAATAGTAGTAGATGCAGAATCGTTTCGATCTACTTGACACGGACGTGATGCTTATATTCATGATCATCGCCTTAGATATCTTCATAACTATGCACTTTTCTATCAATTGCTCGACAGTAATTTGTTCACCCACCGTAATACATGCTATCTTGAGAGAACCCACTAGTTAAACCTATGCCCCCCGGTCTCTTTCTTATTATATTGCATCTCCTTTAATTACATCGCATCTCGTTTACTATGTTGCAATCTTTACTTTCCAATCTATACAACAAAAATACCAAAAACATTTATCTTTCTATCTTTATTAGATCTCACTTTTGCGAGTGACCGTGAAGGGATTGACAACCCCTTTATCGCGTTGGTTGCAAGGTTCTTGATTGTTTGTGCAGGTACTAGGTGACTTATGTGTTGTCTCCTACTGGATTGATACCTTGGTTCTCAAAAACTAAGGGAAATACTTACGCTACTTTGCTGCATCACCCTTTCTTCTTCAAGGGAAAACCAACGCATGCTCAAGAGGTAGCAAGAAGGATTTTTGGCGCCGTTGCCGGGGAGATCTACGCCAAGTCAAGACATACCAAGTACCTATCATAAACTCTTCTCCCTATCATAACACAACACTCATGTTGTTCTATGTTGACATGAGCAAAATTTTGAAAGCAATAAGAGGCAATGGATATCGTTTCGTCCCCAAAGGTGGGGCGTTCCCTACCGAAACCATCATGCTTGTTGTGAGAAGCTCTGATTTGTGAGAAGTATATACCCAAACCTGCCCTAAATGGGACAAAATTTTTACCACGACATGTTGATGCCGCTCCATGATAGCATGCTGAGTTTCATGAATTTCAGACGAGTTTTGGATTTACTAGAATTGAAAAACCAGGTATGTCAATGTTGTGTCGGTAATCAACGGTGCCCTGGTGATTGAAATTCATTACCATTTCTTGCATGGGACCTAAGCATGCACCCAAGGAAATAGATTTGATTTTTCAACCAATTTATATGCACTGGAGCATGTGCATGTAGTTCAAATTTGAATTATGCACATAAATGCATTGAAAACTCAGTTAATGCATAAAAATGTCCAAATGAACCCCGAAAAATTACAAAAATTGACACAACACTCCTGTTGTTCTATGTTGAAACGAGAATTTTTTTGAAAGCAATAAGAGGCAGTGGATATCGTTTCGTCCCCAAAGGTGGGAAGTTCCCTACCGAAACCATGATGCTTGTTGTGAGAAGCTCTGGTTTGTGAGAAGCATATACCCAAACCTGCCCCAAATGGGACTAAAATTTTACCATGGGATGTTGATGCCGCTCCATGATAGCATGCCAAGTTTCATGAATTTCAAACGAGTTTTGGATTTACTAGAATTTAAAAACCAGGCATCTCAATGTTTTGCCGGCAATCGACAGTGCCCCGGTGTTTGAAATTCATTCCCATTTCTTGCATGGGACCTAAGCATGCACCCAAGGACACATATTTGATTTTTCAACCAATTTATATGCACTGGAGCATGTGCATGTAGTTCAAATTTGAATATGCACATAAATGCATTGAAAACTCAATTAATGCATAAAAATATCCAAACGAACCCCGAAAAATCACAAAAATTGACACAACACTCCTGTTGTTCTATGTTGACACGAGAAAAAACTTGAAAGCAATAAGAAGCAATGGATATCGTTTTGTCCCCAAAGGTGGGACGTTCCCTACCGAAAACCATCATGCTTGTTGTGAGAAGCTCCGGTTTGTTAGAAGCATATACCCAAACCTGCCCCAAACGGGACAAAATTTGTACCACGGCATGTTGATGCCACTCCATGATAGCATGCCTAGTTTCATGAATTTCAGACGAGTTTTGGATTTACTAGAATTTAAAAACCAAGTATCTCAGTGTTTGCGGCCGAGTGATGGTGGCAGGGTGTTTGACATTCATTCCCATTTCTTGCATGGGACCTAAGCAGGCAACCAAGGACACAGATTTTAATTTTCAACTAATTTATATGCATTAGAGCATGTGCCTGTAGTTTAAATTTTAATTATGCACATGAATGCATAGAAAACTCAGTTAATGTGTAAAAATGTCCAAGCGAACCCCGAAAAATCCCAAAAATTGACACAACACTCCTATTGTTCTATGTTGAGACTAGGAAAAAAATTGAAATCGAGAAGAGGCCACAGATATCGTTTCTTCCAGAAAGGTGAAACGTTCCCTACCGAAACCATCTCACTTGTTGTGAGAAGCTCTAGTTTATGAGAAGCTTATACCCAAGCCTACCCCAAATGGGACAAATTTTTTACCATGGCATGTTGATGCCGCTCCATGATAGCATGCCAAGTTTCATGAATTTCGGACGAATTTTGGATTTACTAGAATTGCAAAAGTAAGTAAGTCGACGTTTTTCGGAGAGCCACGGTGCCCTGGTGTTCGAATTTCATCCCCATTTCTTGCATGGGAGATAAGCATAAACCCATGGACACATATATAATTTTACAACCCATGTTGGTGCACTGGAGCATGTGCATGGAGTTTAATTTTGAATTGTGCACCTGAAATTGCTAGAAAACCAATTTAATGTATAAAATGTTCAAACGAACCCTGAATAATTGCAATTCTTTTACGACACACATATAGTTGCATGTTCACTCCAGATAAAAGGTTTAGCAATTCAAACACCATCCATTGCCGCTATGACCCCATTATGTAATTCAAATCAAGTTGAAAAATCAAGTAGATCGCACACAGTTCATTATCACCAACCATGTGAGATGCAGCACAAAATATCCTGGAGCACCGTCGGTGTATAGTACACCTATGGCTTACGCGAGAAGGTGCATCGGCTACAGTCCACAACCGGCGTCTCAAGCACACTAGCTCGCTCCCCAAATATCATTTCACTATTCAATCGTCGTCGGTGAAAGACGGGCACGTAGACCCGCGTCGTGAGGGCAACTTCGGTGGCCCACGAGCGCGACTACAGCCGCCTTGCGCGTGCTAACAAGGTGCATGAGTGCGGTTGCAATATGCGACCATGCGGCCAAGGCAGCACAAACGGCCGCTGTTGCTTCTCAGGTGGCAGCAGCAACATCTGCCTCAGGGATAGCAACTTGCGAGAGCAGCACAACAGCTGTCCGTTCCGCAGCAGCAACCTTAGCCCTGATGGAGGCCTCCCACGCCCAGCTCCTGGCGGTCACCGCACAAATCGAACGAAGCTTCTCCGACAACGGTCGGCAACCCATGGCCGAAGAGCTGGCAATCGCCGAGAGCGTTCGAGTAGCCGTCCGTTCCTCCGCCGCATACCTTGCGACGATGGAGCTCGTCCAATCCCAAATCGCGTCCGTCCATGCCCAGCTCGTGGCGGCCTTTTCCAAAGAGATGGCAGACGTGGATGGCGAGATGCTTGCCGAGTATGGTGCGGTGGATGCCATGGAGCCCCTTCCCCAGGAGAACGTCGGGCACGAGCTGGACATGGAGGCGGCGACGGAGATCGACGAGCACCAGCCGTAGTAGACTCTTTGTTTTGTTTAATTAAGAGCGCCGGTCTTTAATTTTTTAGAGTAATGTTTAGGTCAGCTAGCTCTGTTTAATTGCTGAACTTGCTTGATTAAGAAGTGTGGGTGTGCTGTAGTCTCCTTTGTGTACCCAAATTATGCAATGACGTGGATGACCATTGTAACCATGGAAATTCGAACCAAAATTTTGACTTTCAAACTCAACACACATGGGTTAAGCTATCTGAATCGTTTGTGATGTTCACATATCATACACAGTTTCGAAAAGGGGACCGTGTTTGATGACACTTTGCACGCCAAATTTTTCGGTGAAGTGATTCCAAATTTTTGGCTTCCGCGGAAATATCTACCTCCCCGCACCTCCCCCTTACCAAAATCCACATTTCCCATGTTTCTGCCTTCCTTTCCAAGTTGAAACCTTCACTCCTTGTGTAACACCCCGTATGTAACCTGCCATATTTGTATTCCAACACTTGCCATTTTCGGCACTAAGTTATGACATTTCCTCGTTTTTGGGTTTTTGTCTTCGTGTTGCTTTTGTCTTTGTCATGCATTTCATATCATGTCATCATGTGCATCGCATTTGCATACGTGTTCGTCTCATGCATCCGAGCATTTTCCCCGTTGTCCGTTTTGCATTCTGGCGCTCCTATGTCCTCCGGCGTCCCCTATTAAACGTTCTCAGATTGGACCGAGACTTGCAAATCGGCCTTGGTTTACTACCGGTAGACCGCCTGTCAAGTTTCGTGCCATTTGGACTTCGTTTGATACTCCAACGGTTAACCGAGGAACCAAAAAGGGCTTGTGTGTGTTGCAGACCAACACCTCTCCAAAGTGGCCCAAAACCCACCTAAAGCCCCTCCATCGTCTTGTTCGTTCGATCACGATCGCGTGGCCGAAAACCGTGCTCAATTTGGAGCCTCCTAGCTCCCTCTACCTATAAATAT
>NC_041386.1:478428651-478437876 GCF_002162155.2 Triticum dicoccoides | reverse complement strand
CCCCGAGCCGCCGCTCCTCCTCGCCGGTGCCGCCCCTCCTCACCTTCTCCGGCCTCCACTTCCTCCCCCCTCAACTCCGGCAGGGTCTCTGGCGAACTCTGACGAACCTCATTTTGTGCGCCACCCCGATCCAGATCTGGATCCGAAACCCTAGGGTTGCCTTTGTCCCAGTTGCAGTTATTTTTAGCATTTTTCATCATGGCATATCTTTGCATCCGTGGCTCCGTTTTGGACGTGTAGCATGTCAAATTGTTCGTCTCGACGAGTACTTCATTTAATTCTATTGCACCATATTCATTTGAGTTCATCTTGATGCCCTAAATTCTGTTGCAAGAGTGGTACGCAACGTTAGTTTCAGATTCTTATCAGTAATTGGATATTTGTCATTTTTGCCATGATTAATGTGTGCCTCCTATGAACTTGAGCCCTACATGTGTTTTGAAGTATGCCATGCCATCTTTACAAGGGTGTTTGCCATGTATTTTTGTGATCTCTTTGGTGACTAGCACAAGCATGCAAAGTAGCTCTCGTAATGTTTCTGATTTCAGGGACTTAGAAATCTTCTAAGTTTCTCCCTGATAATATTTTTATGCCATGTATTCTTGTTACTACAGAGTGATCCATGCCTCTTTTGAGCATGTTCAGCAAGGGTGATTTTGAGATAATGTTATGCTCTATCCATCCATGCCTTTGTTTGCAATTATAGAGTCCCCTAGCTTGACTCAATCAAGCTCTACTTTTGCTATAAAATGTTCCTAGTAGATTGTTTACATGTTAAGCAATTTTGCCGAGGTTGTTGTAGCTGATCCGTGCATGCTATGAGGTAGTTCTTGCCATGTTTAGCTTCTATGCCATGTCTACTTGCTGGGTGTATGCTTAGTTTGTCATGCAATGCCTGGTGGTGAGTGCATCGAGCTCGTAAACATGCCTACGTGAATCTGTTTTTCCATGTTCCAGTTTTCTGCTAAGTCTGAATCTGTTAACGAAAGTTGCTATGTTCACATGGTTGCCCTTGTATCTTCTGATCCCTTTTGGCTTATGGTCAGTAAGGGACTTTTGTTGTATGCTTTGAGTAGCTTCATGCCATGCCTTGCTTTGCCATGATATGTTCCTGTAGCATGTTGTTATCTTGCTCTAATGCTTCCTGATGTTAAATTCCTGACATGTTATTTTCACTAAGTCTGTAACCTGTTATCTTTTGCACTTTTGCCATGCTTGTTTGAACCTGCTATTGAGTGAATTAGCCGTAGCTCAGTATTCATCTTTTGTCAAGCATCTTGAGTGGATCACTGCCATGTGTTTTTTTGTTATGTTAGAGTGCAGTAACTTGTTGTTCTTGATGCATTTAGATGGCCTCGTGCTGTTAACCGCAGCTCGGTGCCATATTTGTTTTGCTTGTCATTTGCAAACCGTGCATCCGATTCCGGTGATCTTTATATCGATTTCGACCAAAATCAACTCATCTTTCCAGTGGAACTCTTGGTTTTCCAAGTTGAGGCCAGGTTCAATCTTTCCTTTCCGAAACATGCATATGCATCGCATATCACATCCCGCATATCATGCCATGTTTTGCATCATGTGGCTTGTGCATTGCACCATGGTTGATTGTGTCTCCCTTTGCTTGTTGTTCTTGATTTGGGTAGAGCCGGGATACGAGTACGTGATCGAGGAACCAGTTGAGTATGCTTACGAGGATCAAGCTAACGTCAACTCGGAGAACTTTGCAGGCAAGATGACCATACCCTTGAAATCACTTCTATCTTTGCTTGCTAGATGCTCGCTCTTTTGCTATGCCCATGCTACGATACCTACCACATGCTTATCTTGTCTCCCATATTGCCATGTCAAACCTCTAACCCACCTTGTCCTAGAAAACCATTGTTTGGCTATGTTACCACTTTGCTCAGCCCCTCTTATTGCGTTGGTAGTTGCAGGTGAAGATTGGAGTTTGTTCCTTGTTGGAACATATTTATTGTTGGGATATCATTATTATATCTTGTCTATTTTAATACATCTATATAATTGGTAAAGGGTGGAAGGCTTGGCCTTATGCCTAGTGTTTTGTTCCACTCTTGCCGCCCTAGTTTCCGTCATACCGGTGTTATGTTCCTTGATTTTGCGTTCCTTACACGGTTGGGTTATAATGGGAACCCCTTGACAGTTTGCCTTGAATAAAACTCCTCCAGCAGGGCCCAACCTTGGTTTTACCATTTGCTACCTAGCCTTTTTATCTTGGGTTTCGCGGACTCAAGGGTCATCTTTATTTTAAACCCCCAGGCCAGTGCTCCTCTGAGTGTTGGTCCAACTTGTCAGCCATCGGTGGCCACCAGGGGCAACTCTGGGCTGGCCTACCGGAAGTTTGGACAATCCGGTGTGCCCTGAGAACAAGATATGTGCATCTCCTATCGGGATTTGTCGGCACATACGAGTGGCTTTGCTGGTTTAGTTTTACCATTGTCGAGATGTCTTGTAACCGGGATTCCGAGTCTGATCGGATTGTCTTGGGAGAAGGAATATCCTTCATTGACCGTGAGAGCTTGTGATGGGCTAAGTTGGGACTCCCCTATAGGGATTTGAACTTTCGAAAGCCGTGCACGCGGTTATGGGCAGATGGGAATTTGTTAATGTCCGGTTGTAGAAAACCTGAAACTTAACTTAATTAAAATGAATCAACAGAGTGTGTGGCTGTGATGGTCGGTGGAGTCCGGGAAGAGAACACGGGCTCGTGTTATGTTTGATCGTAGGTTGTTCTAGGATCACTTCTTGATCATAGTTTATCGACCGTGCCTTGCCTCTCTCTTCTCGCTCTCATTTGCATATGTTAGCCACCATATATGCTAGTGCTTGCTGCAGCTCCACCTCATACCTTTTACCTTACCTTTAAGCTTAAATAGTCTTGATCGCGAGGGTGTGAGATTGCTGAGTCCCCGTGACTCACAGATTACTTGCAAAACCAGATGCAGGGGCCGATGATACCGTTCCAGGAGATTCGACTGAGCTCAAGTGGTAGTTCGATGAGCACTCAGGACGATACTACGTTTCCTTTCTAGACGATCAGTAGTGGTGCCCAGTTGGGGCGATCGGGGACATTATGCATTTGGGGTTGTCTTTATTTTGGTACTGTAGTCGGACCTTGATTGTATCTGGATGATTGTAATGTTATTTATGCATTGTGTGACGTGGCGATTGTAAGCCAACTATGTATCTCTTTTCTTATTCAGTACAAGGGTTGTGTGAAGATTACCCCACTTGCGACTTTTCTTACAATGCGGTTATGCCTCTAAGTCGTGCTTCGACACGTGGGAGATATAGCCGCATTGTGGGCGTTACAAGTTGGTAATCAGAGCCTTCCCCGACTTACGAGCCCCCTGCTTGATCGAATCGCTGGTGTTGTTGAGTCTAGAAAAATGTTTTGAGTCATTTAGGATTATATATATCGGAGAGTAGGATTCTTTTTACTCCTCAGTCCCTTCGTCGCTCTGGTGAGGCATCCTGACGTAGAGTTTTGACTCTTCTCTTCTCAAATTTCACTATTTTTTTAGGATCACGCGGGTATCTTGGAATCGTTCCGATGGATTTGTGACGAGAACATTGTTCTTGGTGCCTCCTGACATTTAGGGGTTGTGGCAGTGTCCCGGGGAGTTGAGCTCCGAGGTGTTGTCATCACAATTTTATCATTGCAATTCTGGAATACCTGAGTTTCACCGACGTCAAAAATCTCTTTTATGCAGTTGTTGGTGAGATAACCTCGATGCCACCCAGTACTGGGGCGGGAGTTCGGGAGTATTGCCATAACTTGTATAATGGATGCTTTTCAAAGGTTGAGGTAAATGATTTCCGAAGGTTTCTTGGTTATGTGTTGAAGGATGGATACAGCTGGATGTAGGATTTGCTAGCTTTGGGTGAGATATTATGTTTCCCCTGTATCCCCAACACCTGATTGCATAATTGGAAAGGTTTGGGAGTTTCATAGGTGGGAATTCTTGTAGCTCTAGTATTTCTTCCACAAATATTTGGTTTGTGATTGGGTAATCCTCACCAAGTATTTGTTCTTGTCCGTACCTTGTTGTTTTATTCTTCTACCTCTACCTAAGTGGCTTATCAATTATGGAAGTGTGACCATTTAATTTGGATTGCATTCGTTCATTCTTGTTCGAATGTTGAGACTATATGTTGCAATTTTGATCCTTTTGATTCTGCTTGATTATATGTCTGTCAAGATGCTAACGGATGTCACCCTCTTCAGGATGGCTCCTCCAATGTGTCAGAATCCTGAACCGCCGCCACCACCTCCACCTCTGGAGGCGTGGCAAGCTGTGATGGCCGCTACCAATGCCAACACGTAGATGCTCATGCAACTCTTGGAAGAGCGCAACCAAGGAAATCAAGGCCATGGCAACAATCAGAATCAGTTTGCTACACTCAACCAGTTCCTCGACCTTCAGTAACTGTGTCGAGGCAATAGACGCTGATGATTGGCTCATGGATATCTGCAAGCATTTCGAGTGCAGCAACGTCAGGCCTGAGGACTTTGTCAAGTTTGCCTCGTTCCAACTCAAAGACCAAGTTGCAGAGTGGTATCAGCAATACAAAGATTCCAGAGGAGGTCGTGTGATTACCTGGGATGAATTCCGTCAAGACTTCAAAGCTCACCACATTCCTCAGAGTGTTGTTGAGAGCAAGCGTGACGAGTTCCGCAATCTGAAGCAAGGCAGCTTGTTTGTTTACCAGTATAACATCATGTTCCAGAAGCTTGCTCGTTTTGCCAAGCAAGACATCCCTGACGAGAAGATCATGATTTATCAGTTCAGAGGTGGCCTTAGAGAGGATCTCCAACTAGCCCTTGTGCTTTTTGAGCCGCAGAAGTATGATGAATTCTACAACATGGCACTGAAACAAGAGGCTGCTCAACTCAAGTGCGATGCTTCCAAGAAACGAGTCAGGGATGCAACTCCTTCTTCCTCAACTCAAGTGGTAACTAAGCAGCAAAAGTATTGGTTGCCTACTCCTCCTCCATTTCGTCAGCCTTATCAGCAGAAGAGCAAAGGTGGCAATGGATCTTCCCACTCACCCAACCCAGGCTTTCAGAACAAGACTTCGTCTCATGCTCCAAGATCAAGTGCTCCGTATCACCGTCCGCTCTCGGAGGTCACGTGCAACAAGTGTCAGCAGAAGGGTCACTATGCCAACAAATGCTTCAATCAGAGGCGTCTTCCTTCTCCTCCTCCTGTGAGATCTGCTAGCACCGCAGTGGTCAAGCATAATCCCAAGTTTGCAAAGGTCAACATGATGAACACAGCTCAGGCAGAGGACTCGGCAGATGTGATTATGGGTAACCTTCCTGTTAACGATATTCCTGCAAAAGTTCTTTTTGACACTGGTGCATCGCATTGTTTCATCTCAAGACCATTTGCATCTAAGCATGAGTTGGCTTTCCAAGATTTGCATAGGCCGTTAGCAGTTGTCTCACCGGGTAAATGCTTGCACGCAAGCTACGTGGTTCCGGATGTTTCTATCACGTTGGGAGACTATAAGTTTCTGTCTTCTCCAATGGTCCTTGGAAACTCGGATATTGATCTTATTATTGGAATGGACTGGCTTTCTAAGCACAAGTCTCAGCTTGATTGTGCCGCCAGGCAGATTCAATTGAGACATTCGTCTGAGGATGTAATCGTCTTTGCCGCTCGTGATGATACCATTCGACTGTTTTCTCTCAGTGAGAAGGGCTAGCTGGATGCCATCTCCCAGATTCCAATCATTTGTGAATATCAAGACGTCTTCCCAGAAGAGCTTCCAGGAATGCCTCCTCACCGGCCAGTTGAATCTGTCATCGATCTTTAACCTGGCACGGAACTTGTTTGCAAACATCCTTACAAGCTTGGACCTGAAGAGTTGAAGGAGCTGAAGAAACAACTCGATATTCAAGAGCGCATGGGTCTCATCCAACCAAGTGCTTCTCCATGGGGTTGTGGTGTTCTTTTTGTCAAGAATAAGGATGGAACGGACCGACTTTGTGTCGACTACCGGCCATTGAACAAGAAGACCATAAAGAACAAGTACCCACTTCCCAACATCAATGATCTTTTTGAACAACTCAAAGGTGCTCAAGTATTCTCCAAGCTTGACCTCCGTATGGGCTATCATCAGATTCGCATTCGTGAAGAAGATATCCCCAAGACGGCGTTTAGAACAAGCTATGGTTCATATGAATACACCGTCATGTCTTTCGGCCTTGTCAACGCTCCTCCAACATTCTCTTGCATGATGAACTTCATCTTCAACACCTACACAAATGACTTCGTCTTGGTCTACCTTGATGACATTTTGGTCTTTTCCAAGAACAAGGAGGATCACACCAAGCATTTGAGATTGGTGCTGGATAAACTCAGAGAACATCAGTTCTATGTGAAGTTTTCAAAGTGCGAGTTTTGGCTCGATGAGGTACTCTATCTTGGACATATCATCTCTGCCAAGGGCATAGCTGTTAATCCTGAGAAGGTGTCTGCAATTGTGAATTGGGAACCGCCTCAGAATGTGAAGCAACTCCGCATCTTCCTTGGGCTCGCAAGCTATTGTTGAAGGTTCATTGAGAACTTCTCTAAGATCGCGAAGCCTCTTTCCAACCTTCTCTAGAAGCATGTGAAGTATGTCTGGTCGCCTGAATGTGACATCGCTTTCAACACCCTCAAAGAGAAGTTAGTCACTGCTCTAGTTCTAACTCCTCCTGATGAATCCAAACCATTCGAGGTCTTCTGTGATGCTTCCCTTCAAGGTCTCGGTGCAGTTTTGATGCAAGAGAAGAAAATTGTGGCCTATACCTCTTGCCAGTTGAAGCCCAACGAAAAGAACTACCCCACTCATGACCTCGAGTTGGCGGCAGTTGTCCATGCTCTTTTAACATGGAGACATCTCTTATTGGGAAGAAAAGTGGACATCTTCACTGATCATAAGAGTCTCAAGTACATCTTCACTCAGCCCAACCTCAACCTCAGGCAAACTCATTGGGTTGAAATGATTCAAGAATATAATCCGAGTATTGAGTATACTCCAGGCAAGGCCAATGTAATTGCTGACGCATTGAGCAGGAAGGCTTACTGCAACAGTTTGATTCTCAAGCCTTATCAACCAGAGCTTTGTGAAGCTTTCCGCAAACTTAATCTCCAAGTTGTTCCTCAAGGATTCCTTACCAACCTCCAAGTCTCTCCTACTTTGGAAGATCAGATTCGTGAGGCTCAGCTTCTTGATGCAATGGTGGAGAAGGTGAAGATTGGGATTGCCAAGAGTCAACCCAAGTACAAGTGCTATCGTCTTGATGACAAGGATACTCTATTCTTCGAGGATCACATTGTGGTGCCAAAAGGTGACCTTCGTAAAGTCATTATGGATGAGGCTCACAATTCACTCCTCTCTATTCACCCTGGAAGTACAAAGATGTACCATGACCTCAAGCAGTCGTATTGGTGGACTCAAATGAAGCGCGAGATTGCTCAGTTCGTGAATGAATGTGATGTCTGCAGAAGAGTGAAAGCAGAACACCAACGACCAGCTGATCTCCTCCAACCTCTCGCCATTCTAGAATGGAAGTTTGACCGTATTGAGATGGACTTCGTGACTGGATTTCCAAAGTCCAAGCGTGGCAATGATGCTATCTTCGTTGTCATCGACAAGATCACTAAAGTGGCTCATTTTCTACCTATCAAAGAATCTATCACAATAGCTCAGTTGGCAGAGCTATATACCTCCAGGATTGTCTCTCTGCACGGCATTCTACAGTTGATATCTTCAGATCATGGGAGCATCTTCACCTCTAAGTTCTGGGATTCTTTCCAGAAGGCCATGGGCACCAACATTCGCTTCAGCACAGCTTTTCATCCTCAAACCAGTGGCCAAGTCGAGCGAGTCAATCAAATTCTTGAAGATATGCTCAGGGCATGTGTCATTTCTTTCGGTATGAAGTGGGAGGATTGTCTTCCATATGCCGAGTTCTCCTACAACAACAGCTTCCAAGCGAGTTCGGGCAAGGCCCCATTCGAGATTCTCTATGGCAGGAAGTACCGTAATCCTCTTAACTGGTCAGAGACTGGTGAACGCCAACTTCTTGGCAATGACTTGATCACAGAGGCTGAAGAAATGTGCAAAGTCATCCGCGAAAATCTCAAAGCCGCGCAATCGCGCTAGAAGAGTTACTATGATAGCAAGCATCGTGACTTGGCTTTCGAGATCAGAGACCATGTCTACCTCCGCGTCTCTCTAATGAAAGGTACTCGTCGCTTCGGTATCAAAGGGAAGCTTGCCCCTAGATACGTGCGTCCTTTCAAGATCATTGGCAAAAGAGGCGATCTCGCCTATCAACTTGAGCTTCCTTCCAACTTTGCAAACGTGCACGATGTGCTTCACGTGTCACAACTACGCAAGTGTTTGAAGACTCCTGACCGCACCATCAACTTTGAAGAGATTGATCTCCAAGAAGACCTGTCTTATCATGACCATCCCGTTGCTATTCATGAAGAAACTGAGTGCAAGACTCGCAACAAGTCTATCAAATTTCTGAAAGTCAAGTGGTTACATCATTCCGACCGTGAAGCCACCTAGGAACGCGAGGACCACCTCCGTTCCGAATATCCGGAGTTTTTCCAGTCCTAGATCTCGGGATGAGATCCTTTCATAGTGGTGGAGTGTTGTAACACCCCGTATGTAACCTGCCATATATCAACTGAAGATATCCGTTTCAAAGACAAACTAAGTTATGATATTTCCTTGTTGTTGGGTTTTTGTCTTCGTGTTGTGTTTGTCTTTGTCATGCATTTCATATCATGTCATCATGTGCATCGCATTTGCATACGTGTTCATGTCATGCATCCGAGCATTTTCCCCGTTGTCTGTTTTGCATTCCGGCGCTCCTATGTCCTCCAGCATCCCCTTTTACCTCTTTTCGTGTGCGGGTATTAAACGTTCTCGGATTGGACCGAGACTTGCCAAGCGGCCTTGGTTTACTACTGGTAGACCGCTTGTCAAGTTTCGTGCCATTTGGACTTCGTTTGATACTCCAACGGTTAACCGAGGAACCAAAAAGGCCTCGTGTGTGTTGCAGACCAACACCTCTCCAAAGTGGCCCAAAACCCACCTAAAGCCCCTCCATCGTCTTGTTCGTTCGATCACGATCGTGTGGCCGAAAACCGTGCTCAATTTGGAGCCTCGTAGCTCCCTCTACCTATAAATATAGAC
>NC_041386.1:478420277-478428459 GCF_002162155.2 Triticum dicoccoides | reverse complement strand
CGGCCACTCCCACGCCGCCACGTGCCCGCCGCCGTCCTCTCTGCTGCCGGCCCTGTGAGCCCGAACCGGGCCCCCGAGGCCCATCCGCCGCCCCGCCCCCGCGCCTCCCGGTGTCCTCGTCGCGCGCCCACGCCGCCGCCTCACTCAGCCGCAGCCGCCGCATCGCCCCACGTCGGCCGCCGCGCCCCTCGCCGGCCGGAGCCGAGCTCCGCCGCGGCCTGGTCCCCGCACCCGCCGGCCGCCCCGAGCCGCCGCTCCTCCTCGCCGGCGCCGCCCCTCCTCACCTTCTCCGGCCTCCACTTCCTCCCCCCTCAACTCCGGCAGCGTCTCCGGCGAACTCTGACGAACCTCGTTTTGTGCGCCACCCCGATCCATATCTGGATCCGAAACCCTAGGGTTGCATTTGTCCCAGTTGCAGTTATTTTTAGCATTTTTCATCATGGCATATCTTTGCATCTGTGGCTCCATTTTGGACGTGTAGCATGTCAAATTGTTCGTCTCGACGAGTACTTCATTTCATTCCATTGCACCATGTTCATTTGTGTTCATCTTGATGCCCTAAATTCTGTTGCAAGAGTGCTATGCAATGTTAGTTTCAGATTCTTATCAGTAATTGGATATTTGTCATTTTTGCCATGATTAAGGTGTGCCTCCTATGAACTTGAGCCCTACATGTGTTTTGAAGTATGCCATGCCATCTTTACAGGGGTGTTTGCCATGTATTTTTGTGATCTCTGTGGTGACTAGCACAAGCATGCAAAGTAGCTCTCGTAATGTTTCTGATTTCAGGGACTTAGAAATCTTCTAAGTTTTTCCCTGATAATATTTTTATGCCATGTATTCTTGTTGCTACAGAGTGATCCATGCCTCTTTTGAGCATGTTCAGTAAGGGTGATTTTGAGATAATGTTATGCTCTATCCATCCATGCCTTTGTTTGCAATTATAGAGTCCCCTAGCTTGACTCAATCATGCTCTACTTTTGCTATAAAATGTTCCTGGCAGATTGTTTACATGTTAAGCAATTTTGTCAAGGTTGTTGTAGCTGATCCGTGCATGCTATGAGGCTGTTCTTGCCATGTTTAGCTTCTATGCCATGTCTACTTGCTGGGTGTATGCTTAGTTTGTCATGCAATGCCTGGTGGTGAGTGCATCGAGCTCGTAAACATGCCTACGTGAATCTGTTTTGCCATGTTCCAGTTTTCTGCTAAGTCTGAATCTGTTAACGAAAGTTGCTATGTTCACATGGTTGCCCTTGTATTTTCTGATCCCTTTTGGCTTATGGTCAGTAATGGACTTTTGTTGTATGCTTTGAGTAGCTTCATGCCATGCCTTGCTTTGCCATGATATGTTCCTGTAGCATGTTGTTATCTTGCTCTAAACGTTGCTTCCTGATGTTAAATTCCTGACATGTTGTTATTTTCACTAAGTCTGTAACCTGATATCTTTTGCACTTTTGCCATGCTTGTTTGAACCTGCTATTGAGTGAATTAGCCGTAGCTCAGTGTTCATCTTTTGTCAAGCATCTTGAGTGGATCACTGCCATGTGTTTTGTTGTTATGTTAGAGTGCAGTAACTTGTTGTTCTTGATGCATTTAGATGGCCTCGTGCTGTTAACCGCAGCTCGGTGCCATATTTGTTTTGCTTGTCATTTGCAAACCGTGCATCCGATTCCGGTGATCTTTATATCCATTTCGACCGAAATCAACTCATGTTTCCAGTGGCACTCTTGGTTTTCCAAGTTGAGGCCAGGTTGAATCTTTCCTTTCCGAAACATGCATATGCATCGCATATCATGCCATGTTTTGCATCATGTGGCTTGTGCATTGCACCGTGGTTGATTGTGTCTCCCTTTGCTTGTTGTTCTTTCTTTGGGTAGAGCCGGGAGACGAGTATGTGATCGAGGAACCAGTTGAGTACGCTTACGAGAATCAAGCTAACATCAACTCGGAGAACTTTGCAGGCAAGATGACCATACCCTCGAAATCACTTCTATCTTTGCTTGCTAGATGCTCGCTCTTTTGCTATGCCCATGCTACGATACCTACCACATGCTTATCTTGTCTCCCATATTGCCATGTCAAACCTGTAACCCACCTTGTCCTAGCAAACCGTTGTTTGTCTATGTTACCACTTTTCTCAGCCCCTCTTATAGCATTGCTAGTTGCAGGTGAAGATTGGAGTTTGTTCCTTGTTGGAACATGTTTATTGTTGGGATATCATTATTATATCTTGTCTATTTTAATACATCTATATACTTGGTAAAGGGTGGAAGGCTCGGCCTTATGCCTGATGTTTTGTTCCACTCTTGCCGCCCTAGTTTCCGTCATACCGGTGTTATGTTCCTTGATTTTGCATTCCTTACACGGTTGGGTTATAATGGGAACCCCTTGACAGTTTGCCTTGAATAAAACTCCTCCAGCAGGGCCCAACCTTGGTTTTACCATTTGCTACCTAGCCTTTTTCCCTTGGGTTTCGCAGAATCAAGGGTCATCTTTATTTTAAACCCCCGGGCCAGTGCTCCTCTGAGTGTTGGTCCAACTTGTCAGCCGTCGGTGGCCACCAGGGGCAACTCTGGGCGGGCCTACCGGAAGTTTGGACAATCCGGTGTGCCCTGAGAACGAGATATGTGTATATCCTATCGGGATTTGTCGACACATACGGGTGGCTTTGCTGGTTTAGTTTTACCATTGTCGAGATGTCTTGTAACCGGGATTCCGAGTCTGATCGGATTGTCTTGGGAGAAGGAATATCCTTCGTTGACCGTGAGAGCTTGTGATGGGCTAAGTTGGGACTCCCCTGTAGGGATTTGAACTTTTGAAAGCCGTGCCCGTGGTTATGGGCAGATGGGTATTTGTTATTGTCCGGTTGTAGAAAACCTGAAACTTAACTTAATTAAAATGAATCAACAGAGTGTGTGGCCATGAAGGTCTCTTTTCGGCGGAGTCCGGGAAGAGAACACGGTCTCGTGTTATGTTTGATCGTAGGTTGTTCTAGGATCACTTCTTGATCATAGTTTATCGACCGTGCCTTGCCTCTCTCTTCTCGCTCTCATTTGCGTATGTTAGCCACCATATATGCTAGTGCTTGATGCAGCTCCACCTCATACCTTTTACCTTACCTTTAAGCTTAAATAGTCTTGATCGCGAGGTTGTGAGATTGCTGAGTCCTCATGACTCACAGATTACTTCAAAAACTAGATGCAGGGGCCGATGATACTGTTCCAGGAGATTCGACTGAGCTCAAGTGGGAGTTCGATGAGGACTCAGGATGATACTACGTTTCCTTTCCAGACGATCAGTAGTGGTGCCCATTTGGGGCGATCGGGGACATTATGCATTTGGGGTTGTCTTTATTTTGGTTCCGTAGTCGGACCTTGATTGTATCTGGATGATTGTAATGTTATTTATGCATTGTGTGACGTGGCGATCGTAAGCCAACTATGTATATCTTTTCTTATTTAGTACATGGGTTGTGTGAAGATTACCCCACTTGCGACATTGCTTACAATGCGGTTATGCCTCTAAGTCGTGCTTCGACATGTGGGAGACATAGACGCATCATGGGCGTTACACCTTGCTTGAAGCGCCGCCTCCTCGTCGGCGACCCTCCTTCACGCTGCTCGGCCTCGTCTATCCAGGCAGGTAATCCACACCCAACCCCCATCCTCCTCCTCCTTCCACATCCCACATGCCCTGACCACCGGCGCGAGCGCGACACCTTCCACCCAAATCATCGACCCCTCCACCAAATAAGCGCCGCCCTAAGCCATGGTGCATGCAGTATAGCCAGGATCTCAAGGAGCATTTGGCAGCGGATAAGCAAATCACGGCCGCACACGCGGATGAGGTCGCGATGGCTGCCATTCGTGCGGACCCCTAGATCTTGGAGGAGCACCTTGCCATTTGCTAGCTATGCAAGTTAAGCATGATCGGTTTACCCGTTGCATATGCTGCTTCTGCCTTTCCTTCAGAAATTATAGTGAATTGTGCTATCTAATTTTACCATGCAATCTCTTGCTCTAGTGTATATGTTCTATATGTCATGGAGTGTGGTGCTCATATATTAGCTATTTTGGTAATTAGTTGTCGTCTTCAGTTAACTATTTGGTTCATTTCTGCAAATGTGATGTTTAATTCTTCAGGCTGCAATTTTGTATTGTCTTCCATGTGAGAAATAAATCGGATTTATATTTATGAAATACATGAGAAACGAATACAATTGCTATATTTCCAAGTTGTCAAGCATGCTTGGTTTGGTTATACATTGTGCGATGTGGTGCTCAGTTAATGTTTGGTTCATTTGTATTGTGGTGTTTAGTTAACTGTTTAGTTCAATTCTGCAATGCGATGTTAAATAGTTGTGGGTGCATTCTGTTATTGTATACCATGTGAGGAATAAATTGGATTTGGTTGTAGTAAATACATGAGAAAAAAATACAATTGCTACAATTGGTTGTAGTTAACTGTTTGGTTAATTGTCTGATCTTCTATTAGGAGTATGCTATATTGTGCAATGTGGTGCTCAGTTAATGTTTCGTTCATTTGTTGTGGTGTTTAGTTAACTGCTTGGTTCACTAGAATTTGCAATGTGCTTATTTTCCATCAACATATTTTACTGATAGCGTGCGAACCCTTACTTAACCTGATGACCAACTACCTTATATGTGTTGTAGGGAAACAATGAGAAGCACTGAGGTTTGCAATTGAGGTTAGCACGTGCATGATCCATTGTCTAATAGCACATTATTGTGCAATTGCATGAACCATTCTAATATTTAGGTTTTTAAAAATTTGGCGTTGCACATGTAGGTCCTGCTGTCAGAGGTTTTGACCCACTGTTCGACCCTTTTTGCATATGGGGAAATGAGTTGTCCATGAATATCAATCAAATCAAGAAACTTAGAAATATTGTTAGGATAAAGAAATTAGCGACAAAAAACAACAAGATCTTTGTCTGCACAATGAAGAAGACATCAGTTCACTACAAGATGGTACTAACTATTATACCTTGCCTTTTTTATTCCTTTGCCCCATTTCCAATATAGAGAAGATATTTATGCACATCCTTGTTTTTAGGCCTTTCCAAAGCATTTCACTGATGATTACCTCTCGAACCATCTCTATGGTCAGGAGGCGAGGAAGGTTTTCATACAACACCCATGGTTCAATATTGAAGTGTTCCTGAAGAGGACGAAGGACGGACAGTCAATCATCCACATGCACTGGCCTAAAGTTGCAAAGACCTTCAACATGAATGAAGGCTCAATATTCGCCTTCCGCTTCAGCAGTTTTCCAGATGAGATGCATCTGTCTATATACCGTCTATGATGCTAATTTCGAAAGGTTCTACATGTTGCATGTGAAACTTGGTGCTGGTGCAGTTGTGTAATGGGGTAGCTGAGTGCTGAAGCTATATCATGTTGTACTCTGATGTATTTTAATTATGAAATTCTACTTCCTTAATATGGAAATGAAATATATTATGTGCTTAATATGAATGTCAATTAGATTAATAAATATATTATTAATAATAGGGCAATTAGCATGCTAATGGCGAATTAGCCTGCTAATTGGTTTTGCTATTGCAAACGGTTATTAAAAAAATACCGTGGGCAATGACCTCATGCAACGCACACAGTTTCTAGGAAGAAACCGTGTTGGATCAATGAACAATCACTGAAGACTTTCTCTTGAAAACTGTTTGTGTTAGGCCACCTTGCGCAAATGTTTACCACATAAAAACTGTGTGTGATGGACAGCCTTTGCCACATAGTTTCTTCTACGAACCATGTTTGATACATTCAATAACGCAAACGATTTAATGAGAAAAATTGTGTGTGATGTACCTATGAACGGAAATGTTTTCCTTGGAGCTACTATGTGGGATGTACATACGAACTGAAACGTTTAGTGGGGACTGACTCTGTGGGATGTACTTGCGACCGGAAACAATTTTGCATGTATAATTGTATTTTTTAGCTCTACTATACATATTTCCGTATTTGAGCGCCTGCCGGTCGCACACGACCTCATTTTGCCGAGCGTTTGTGCCAGGAGGGCCATATCCCCGATGGTTTTCTGGGTCGTGTGGGAAGGACCCCCCTATTGCCCACACTCACTAGGCAACGGTTCCAAATGCCGTCGCGGAAAGGGGTTAAAAACCGTTTGTATAGCACCGACGCATACCAGTGGGTGCTTTGTGATGGGTTTGATCTTACGACGCTTGATCCTAGTGACAGTGTAGCGACCAGACCTCAAACGGTCCAATCTCTGTGCTCCGGTGTCATCCCTGGATCAGTAATGCTGACACCACACAGTACTTGAAGGATTTATAACAGAGTAGCAATCACACACTTATTACATCGAGTGTCTCAAAAGAGAACTTATTACAATAAATATGGCTTAAGGCCATCTAATAACGATAACAGCGGAAGGCTTGGAAGATAAGTGAGTCCATCAACTCCAACGGCATCACTGAGTATAGAACCACGACCTAAGGCACCTTAATCGCCGTCTGAAAAGTCTACAGCATTAACGTTGCAGCCCGAAACGGGTCAGCACATGGAATATGCTGGCAAAGTAACACATAGAGAGTAATACAAGAATATGGCTATTCTATATGCATATATGGCTGGTGGAAAGCTCTATGGTTACAGTTTTGCGTAAAGCCAAATTTTCCCTACTGCAAAGGAATAGATTTTATTTAACTATCATGGTGGTTGTTAAACATTGAGAATGGTTGACAGCATTCTCAATCCCAATTAAGCATCATCATTAAAAACCCAACAATTAACTTTAGAGTAACATGATGAGATTCACATGATAATCCAGGTACTAGATACTCAAGATGTCCATAACCGGGGACACGGCTAACCATGATTAGTTTATACACTCTGCAGAGGTTTGCGCACTTTTCCCCACAAGACTCGATCTCCTTCGTTGGTTTTCTCGTACTGCATGGTGTTTGAGAAACGGATGACCGAGACATAGTCTTTCAGAAGCGCTAGCACCTTACGAATGGGTAGACCGTACCAACCTACATCCCCTACATCTGTTAGTCTACCACTGTAAGAGTTTGCACGACTTAGTCAACTATGCTAGAGCCCATAGTAGCTTGTGGCTGCACACGGAAGTTTCTAGTATGAATAATCTCATGATCCCTTTGAGCCTGGGTGGCGGTCCAAAAGAAAACAGGCAATCGCTGGAATACCCAGGTGCCTCAATCCACCTAGATGTGTGTTTAGGTTGCCACCTTAAATAAACCATTAATTAACAAAGCTCACATCTATCATAGATTCACTCACCCAATCCATGTCTACTAGCATAGCATAGCAATAATAAGCAAACATAGAGTAACTCCCAAAGGTTTGATAATAAACAGGTAATAGGTTCTACCTCAACTACTCCCCAAACCCACAATTTAATTAGATCCTAATCATGCAATGTGTGAGGATTGATCTAATGCAATAAAACTGGGTAGTAGGAGTATGATCAAAGTGTTACTTGCCTTGCCGATGATCCGGGAAACCTAGCGATTCAAAGTAGCAAGCGGCGCACTCCGGGTACTCTATCGCAAACAAACAAGCACACAATAAGTACTCAACTAATGCACAGGTAAAACTTGAACAAAAGATCTAACCAGAAAGTTCAACTTAAGAACTCCGGTTGGCAAAAAGAATCAAAAAGAACGAAGCAACGAAAGACAAACGGCAAAAGAAACAAGCTTCGTTTACTATCCTGGATCTAAGGCAATTTTTACAGTGGCAAAAACTTGTTTGAGTTGGTTAAACGGAAAGAGGGTTTCGAGATGAAACTCCAGGCGCTTGAATCACCTGATTCCGATAAACAAGCAAAAACATAAACTAGAACGAACATCGGATCAGAGATCGCGATCAGAAAAACCGCGGATTTAATCCGAGAAAAAGAAAAACGACGAACAGTTAACGAACGAACGTTCGTTAACAGAAACTAAACGAAAAACGCGTTCGTTAAAACTAACGGACGAACGGGCGCTCGCTAAATAAATAAACCGGAAAAAACCGATCTATTTATTTAAAAAAAATGGAAACTAGGGTTTAAAAAAAACGATTCGGTGTTTTTCTCAAAAGCGGCCGGCGGCTACCTCGGCGGCGGGGCGGCGGTGGCGCGAGGCGGCGGCTCCGGGCGGCGTGGGTGCGGCAAG
>NC_041386.1:478343266-478419618 GCF_002162155.2 Triticum dicoccoides | reverse complement strand
GGCGGGGCGGCGGTGTGGGGTTGCAAGGGGGGTAGCGGCGGTTATATAGGGGGCGGGGGAGGTCGACTTGGGGGAGGGGTCGACCTCAGGAGGCGTGTCCTCCCCGGACACGGCGGCGGCAGCGGTCGGGACTCCGGTCCCGATCCGGCTGGAGGCGTCGGCGGCTGGCTGGGCCGGCCTGCTCGGCTGGGCCCTTGGCCCAGTCGGGCGCAGGTTTTTTTTAACAATTTCACTGCGCCTAAAAAAATCTAGAAAAAAAAAACTAAAAATGCCAAAACAAAATTTTCTCCGTCTAAATAAAATATTTAGAACAGGATGAACATTTTTTGGCTCTAAATGCAATTTTTGAAAACGTGCAATTTTTCCTAAATTCAAATAAAATAGCAAATAAAACCAAAATAAAATCTTATTTGATTTTTATTAAATCCGCAATATTTCTTTATTTTGGGAAAGTCATTTTATTCCCTCTCTCATATTTTGATAATGGAAATAATTGAAGATAAAATAAATAAAATCAAATGATCCTATTTTCAAAATTTGAGAAAAACTCAAATATGAAAATAACGAAATCCCCAACTCTCTCCGAGGGTCCTTGAGTTGCGTAGAATTTCTAGGATCAACCAGAAAAGCAATAAAATATGATATGCAATGATGATCTAATGTATAACATTACAAATTGAAAATTTGGGATGTTACAGACAGAAGGGGAACCGACACGTATGTATCGTTGATATTAAGGATAACAAGATAGGGCTATTTTTACATAAATAGATCTTGTCTACATCATATCATTGTTCTTATTGCATTACTCCATTTTTCCATGAACTTAATACACTAGATGCATGCTGGATAGCGGTCGATGTGTGGAGTAATAGTAGTAGATGCAGGCAGGAGTCGGTCTACTAATCTTGAACATGATGCCTATATAATGATCATTGTCTGGATATCGTCATCACTATTTGAAGTTCTATCAACTGCCAACCATTAATTCGTTTACCCACCATTCGCTATTTTTCTCGAGAGAAGCCACTAGTGAAATCTACAGCCCTCGGGTCTCTTCTTTAGTATATTAGCCTTTGCGATCTATTTTAATTTGCTTTTATTTTTAGATCTATATTTCCAAAAACCCAAAAATACCTTGCTGTAATTTATTCCTATTTATTTTACCCCGCGTTCCAGCGAGATCTATTTATCCAATCTATCATATTTTTATCACGTCCTCTTGCCAATTTCTGACGCCGTTACCCGAAAGGGATCAACAACCCCTTTAATATGTCAGGTTGCGAGTATTTGTTATTTCTGTGCAGGTGCCGTTCATGTAGTATTGCGTGATTCTCCTACTGGTTTGATAACCTTGGTCTCATCACTGAGGGAAATACCTGCCGTTGTTGTGGTGCATAATGTTACTTGAAGCTACGTCGATATTTCCCCAAAGAAGAAGGGATGATGCAGCACAGCGACGGTAGGTATTTCCCTTAGATATGAAACAAAGGTTATCGAACTAGTAGGAGAACCAAGAAACACAACGTAAACAGCACCTGCACACAAATAACGAATACTCGCAACCCGACGTGTAAAAAGGGGTTGTCAATCCCTTTCGGGTAACGGCGCCAGAAATTGGCAAACAAACGTGAGAGAGTTGTAAATATTGATAGATCGAATGCCAAATAAAATAAATTGCAGCAAGGTATTTTTGTATTTTTGGTTTAATAGGTCTGAAAATAAAAGGAAAATAAAGTAGATCGCACAGGCAAATAATATGAGAAAGAGACCCGAGGGCCGTAGGTTTCACTAGTGGCTTCTCTCAAGAAAAATAGCAAACGGTGGGTGAACAAATTACTATTGGGCAATTGATAGAACTTCAAATAATCATGACGATATCCAGGTAATGATCGTTATATAGGCATCACGTCCAAGATTAGTAGACCGACTCCTGCCTGCATCTACTACTATTACTCCACACATCGACTGTTATCCAGCATGCATCTAGTGTATTAAGTTCATGGAGAAACGGAGTAATGCAATAAGAACGATGACATGATGTAGACAAGATCTATCTATGTTGAGATAGACCCCGTCGTTTTATCCTTTGTAGCAATGATACATATGTGTCGGTTCCCCTTCTGTCATTGGGATCAAGCACCGTAAGATCGAACCCACTACAAAGCACCTCTTCCCATTGCAAGATAAATAGATCAAGTTGGCCAAACAAAACCTAAATATCGGAGAAGAAATACGAGGCTATAAGCAACCATGCATATAAGAGATCAAAGAAACTCAAATAACTTTCATGGATATAAAAAGATAGATCTGATCATAAACTCAAAGTTCATCCGATCCCAACAAACACACCACAAAAAGAGTTACATCATATTGATCTCCAAGAGATCATTGTATTGACAATCAAATGAGAGAGAGGAAGCCATCTAGCTACTAACTATGGACCCGAAGGTCTACAAATAACTACTCACGCATCATCGGTGAGGCACCAATGGAAGTGGTGAACCCCTCCGTGATGGTGTTTAGATTGGATTTGGTGCTTTGGACTCTGCGGCGGCTGGAATTGATTTTCGTCAACTTCCCTAGGGTTTCTGGCCCAGGCGCGCCCTAGTGGGTTGTGCTCCCCTCATAGCAGCCACCAGGCGCTGCCTTGGCCCATTAGGTGTCTTCTGGTCCATAAAAAATCTCCGTAAAGTTTCGCTGCATTTGGACTCCGTTTGGTATTGATTTCGTGCAATGTAAAAAACATGCAGAAAACAACAACTGGCACTTGGCACTATGTCAATAGGTTAGTACCAAAAAATGAATAAAATGCCTAAAATAATTATAAAACATCCAATATTGATAATATAACGACATGGAACAATCGAAAATTATAGATACGTTGGAGACGTATCAACATCCCCAAGCTTAACTCCTACCCGTCCTCGCGTAGGTAAGTGATAAAAACAGAATCTTTGATGTGGAATGCTGCCTAACATGTCATATCACATTCTTTTCTTTATAGCATGGACATTTGGACTTTTATATTGTTCAAAGCAATAGTCTAGTTTTGACATGATAACTTAAATACTCAAGCATATCAACAAGCAATCATGTCTTTCAAAATATCAATGCTAAAATAAGCTATCCCTAGCCCATCATGCTCAATCATTGATCCATTCATGAAACACACGAGCATATTAACTACACCCATTGCTCAAGTACGACCATAGTGCCTCCTAGTTGGTGCTTTTATAAGACAAGATGGAGACTCAAATTCAAAATAAAAATTGCATAAAGTAAAAGAAAGGCCCTTCGCAGAGTGAAGTAGGGACTTGTAGAGGTGCCAGAGCTCAAAGCAAAAAACTTAGAGAGAGAAAATTTTTGGGAGGCACATCCTTCCCACCAACGAAAATGACTTAGAATTCCCAACACTTTCCATGCTAGATATATCAAAAGCGGTTCCCAAACAGAAAATAATGTTTATTCCTTTTTCCACCATACTTTCACTTTCCTTGGCTAACCGTATCCACGGGTGCCTTCCATACCAACACTTTCCAAGGAATTTATTATTTGACAACATAAAATAAATTCATTTTTCATTTTGGGACTGGGCATCCCTAATACCTTTGCCTTACTCTCGTGCAATGACAAGTGAATAAACACTCATCATGAGAATAACACACCTAGCATGGAAAATATTAGCCACCCCTCACCACTCCGCGAGCGGAACGAACACACAAAAGAGAAGTTTATTTTGAAAATTAGAGATGGCACTTACAAATTTTCTTAGAACAGAAAAAGAATACCACATATAGGTAGATATAGTGGACTCATGTGGCAAAACTGGTTTAAAGGTTTTTGGATGCGCAAGTAGTGATCATACTTAGTGCAAAATGAAGGATAGCAAAAGATTGAGAAGCAACCAACCAAGAAACGAATAATCTCATCACACCAAATAATGCACCACAAGTAGGATATAATTTCATTGCATAATTATTGACTTTTGTGCTTGCATAGGGAATCACAAACCTTAACACCAATATTCTTACTAAAGCATAATTACTCATCAACATAACTCACATATGACATCATCATATCTCAAAACTCTTACTAAGAATCAAGTTTATTTTGTCCAGTGATCTTCATGAAAGTTTTTACTATATCCTTCTTGGATATCTATCACTTTGTAACTAATTTTCATATGTTGCTTTTGATAAGCTCAAACAAATATAAGTGAAGATCATGAGCATAATTTTTCTTTCTCTCAAGTTAATTTAAGTGAAGCAAGAGAGAATTTCTTAAAAGATACTAACTCTCAAATAAATCTAAGTGAAGCAAGAGAGCATTTCTTCAAAAATACTAAAGCACACCATGCTAAAAAAGATATAAGTGAAGTACTAGAGCAAGTTGATACGTCCATTTTGCATCATGCTTTTATATCGATATTTATTGCATTATGGGCTGTTATTACACATTTGTCACAATACTTATGCCCATTCTCTCTTATTTTACAAGGTTTACATGAAGATGGGGAATGCCGGCATCTGGAATTCTGGGCTGGAAAAGGAGCAAATATTAGAGACATATTCTGCACATCTCCAAAAGTCCTGAAACTTCACGGGAGCATGTTTCAGAATATATAAAAAATATTGGGCGAAAAAAGTACCAGAGGGGGGCCACCCACTGTCCACGAGGGTGGGGACGCGCCCCCTGCCTCGTGGCCCCCTTGGTGGCCCTCCGATGCCCATCTTTTGCTATATGGAGTCTTTCGTCAAGGAAAAAATCAGAAGCAAGCTCATGGGACGAAACTCCGCCGGCATGAGGCGGAACCTTGGCAGAACCAATCTAGGGCTCCGGCGGAGCTGTTCTGCCGGGGAAACTTCCCTCCGGGAGGCAGAAATAATCACCATTGTTATCACCAATGATCCTCTCATCGGGAGGGGGTCAATCTCCATCAACATCTTCACCAGCACCATCCCATCTCAAACCCTAGTTCATCTCTTGTATCCAATCTTTGTATCCAAACCTGTCGGATCATGGGTTCCGGTAAAAGCCTTAATGTTCAAACTCTGGGGTGCGCACGAAGATTTCTCCCCTACCGGTCCACGTCCTAACTCAGCTAAGATCTTGCGAACTAACTCGATGAACTCGCAACACAAAGGACGCAAGATTTATACTAGTTCGGGCCACCGTTGTGGTGTAATACCCTACTCCAGTGTGGTGGCGGTGGATTGCCTCTTGGGCTGATGATGAATAGTACACGGGGAAGAACAGCCTCCTGTGGAGAGGTGTTCTTATGCTCGGTGAACTTGTGGTTGTTCTGGTCTCTCTCGATCTGACCTCCCTCTCCCTCTCTCCTCGATCTCCTCCCCTAGCTATGGTGGTGGCTAGTTCTATTTATAGAGGCCCTGGTCCTCTCCCCAAATATTGAGCGGGAAGGGAGCCAACAACGGCCAATTTGAAAGTGGACAACTAGTACAGCTTATCCTGACAAAAGTGGTCTTCGCCTGCAAAAGGCTCTGGTGATGACGCCGCCTTGGGCTCCATGGTGACCTCCGTCTTGCCGTCCTGCTGGTCTTGGTCTCGTTGCACCGATATGGAAACCTTTGCTTGACGCCTTGGTACTCCACGCCTGCGCTAGCTTCCTTAGCACCAAAGAGGAAACAAGGACGCTGCGCGCGCCGGCGCCCACCTGGCCTTGTTCATCATGGCTCATGTCACTAGAACCTCGCGAGGTTTGCCTGGCCTTGAACTCTCCGCCCCTCGCGAGCCCGCCTGCAAGGCCGCTCCTGAGGAGGTCTTGCGTCGTCCGCCTCGCGAGGCTTGGCCCCTCGCGAAGGTCTTGAATGCCTCGTCGATGAAGATGGGTCGTACAGGCCTGCTAGCAAAGCCACACCGTGGGCCGCAGGCAGGCAAGTCTGGGGACCCCGTTCCCAGAACGCTGATAGTAGCCCCCGGGCCCAAGGTGCCCTCGGGCTTGGTTTCTAGGCAAAGCCAAAGGTCAAGTGCGGAGTGTCGCGGGCCCTAATAGCATGCGGCCTTGGTCGACGCGTGGCAGTTGATTGGACGTGGGCATCTCAGCTTCCCCATGCTGCCTGACTTGACAAGTCCCTGCGGCATGCAAGGAAAATCATCATTACCTGTGATCATGGGGGGTGCTGGTTGGCCTTCTCCTGGTATAAATGGGAGGGGGCAGAGCCCCCGTTTCCCATATCTCCTCTGCCTCTCCCGCTTCTTCTCCTTCCTAGCTCCACTCCTTGCTTGTGCAGACATGGCGCCAATCCAGAGGTTCTCGGCCACCGAGAAGGGCAAGGCTCCCCTCAACGAGCTCAAGTTGCTTCCGCCGAAGAAGGGAAGGTCCCATCGCCGCGAGATGGTAGTGAGGCCGGTGGTGTCGCGGCCTTGGTACGAAAGGCCGCCTCTTGGGTACCCGTTGCCCTTGTATGCTCATGCCGATGATTCCGGAGGGAGGAGTGGTGAGCGGCACCGCCCGCGCTAGGGCCTCGGTCACGGCGCCGTGGAGGTGCATGCCGTCGCCCCAGGGGTCCACGCCAAGGACTCCTTGCGCGAGTTCGTGCTGTGGGCGGTGATGCCCCCGAGCACCTGGATTCGCCTCCCGCAGTTCTTTGCCGCCGAGGGGCCTTCACGAGCTTTGGCTGCAACACGCCGACTACGACGCCCCAGCGACTGGAGCGGAGATTGGAGCCGTTGCCTCCGGGAAGATCTTCATGACCCGAGGCTGGGGCGAGATTGCCCGAGTCTGCCACACGGAGGGCGCCCTCGCGATCCACTTCGATTACGACGGAGCCTCTGTGTTGTTCTTCAAGGTCTTCAACGAGGAAGGCCGCCGCCTGGAGTGCTGCCCTATAGGAGGTTGCCAGGATGATGCTGCAGCGAGCGCTGGGCCCGCCGCAGGCCTCGCCTGCAGCTCCTCCAGCGACAGCGGTGACTCCTGGTGGTCCAGCGACTCTCCTAAGCTTGTGGAGTCTCCGGAGACGAGCGATGACACCTACGTGCCCCCGAGCTCCCACCGAGCCCGGAGCAGGGCCGTGGTGTCCAGCCGCCGTCGCCGCTGATCTGGATGGGGTTGGAGCCGGCCTCACGTGGCCCACTCTTGATGATGGCGTCGGCGACATCTGGTGTGTGTAGATAGAACTCCTAGGAATTCCTTCCTTTTTGTTCCTTGCGAGGAATCAAGAAATGAACCCCGTGGGGGCGTGTAAAGCGTCTGTAATGCCTTTTGTCAATATAGCCCTCATTATGAAGATTTGCGTGCGCATATCCTACCGAGGCTCGGCCTCCCCTTTCCAATCCCGCGGTAGCTTGGTGTTCTATGCTGACAGGTCCCGGTCCCCAGGCAGGCTGCAGCCGTCGCTGGTATGCCTGGTCGCATGCCGTAGTCAAGGCCAGGAGGTGAGCGGCCCGAGGTCCAGTAAGAGCTCCTAAGGCACGATGCTCAAGAGGTCCCGTTTAGCGCGTAAGCAGCTATCTTAGGATGTGAAAGGAAGAGAACGTTGCCACAACAGGGCAGCGAAGGGTGTGAGCGAGGGTCTCGTGCCGTAGCGACTGGTGGATCCAGAGCGAGAACTTATCTTGGCTGTCCGGGGTCGGCTCCTCGAGTCATGCCGAACTCGTACGTCGGCCACTGTAGTGTAGCTTGGCCAGGCCTGTGCGGGTCTGCCCCTCCCCTCCATGTTCTTCTTGGTGCTCTGCGTCCTCAGGTCCCGGCCCTCGAGCGAGCTCAGCCGCCGCTGGTATGCCAGGTCATGTGCCATGATCAAGGCCAGGGGGTGAGGGCTGGAGAGCCAGTAAGAGCTCCTGAGGCACAATGCTTAGGAGCCCCCCTTTTAACGTGCAAGCGAAACGCATGAGAGAAGAGGGAGAGTCCGTGGTACCGCCTGCTGCGGCCCTCAGGAGGTCCCTGCAAGTTAGCGCGAGGAAGGGCACCAGTTGCCATGGTGACTGCTGATTCGCTTCTGGTGCGTGAGAGGGGACTCCATACTGTGGAGAGCCCCCGGGGCGTATACAGCCCCGCCATGACATATGGCTTGCGCGGCAGGGCTAGACGAGGTGTGTCTGGGCACTCGTGAGCCAGCGCGGGACTCACGAGGCCCTACCTCAAGGCGGGTTGCACCAGGTCTTGGTTCTTGTTCGCTGTCTTGGTCCTGCGAGGTGGTTAGTCAACCTGCGCTGAACGAATCTCCTGAGGTTATCACGTGAGAAATATAAACACCAATGGCCCCAGGAGGTGACGTGAACGGGGCCGTCGCGCCAGACAGAGCTCAGCCGCTAGATTTATCGACGCTGCAGGGACGGGCCCAAGCACAGACGCCGTGCTTAACTTACTCACGCAATGGGTTCTGAAGAAAGATGGCCGGCGCGCGGCTCCCATGGTGGGCGACAATCAAGCAGGTGACAGTCATAGATAGATTAAGCATGAAAGGAAACCTAGCTCAGGTAAATGCAGGGAAGATGCATGCCACTGGGTCAGGCCTGAGCGGCTTGGGGATGATGCAGCCCAAGGGGCGCCCCCAACAAGGTAAGCTAAAGACATAAAAAGGGATACATGCCACAGGGACGGACCCACACGGCCTGGGAATGATGCAGCCCTGGGGGCGCTCCCAGCTGAATGAACTTGGAAAATGTCACCTGGTTCTGTTGATGAAGTAGAGTTGGGGCAGCTCAAGGTATGCGGCGAAGGGGCTACTCCTCATGAGCCACCGGGGCCCTAGGCCTCGGGAGGCTCTGGGGTCTAGGGGGTTCCTTGTGGACCATCTTCATCTCCGTCAGCACAGCGTGGTTCTTGGCCTCCTGAGCCGCCAGGATGCTCCGCAAGTTGCACTGATAGGTGGTCACCACGCTCGGCAGGCCAAAAGGTATGTGAATGTAGCTGTGAGGTGGGCCCTTGCAGCGTCCCACGCGCGAAGGCCAGAAAAGCTCCTGAGAGGTGACCCGGTTGAGCCCTGGGACGTCGATGGGGAGTTGCGCCTGGTGAGCGGCGGCCGCCACGCATGGTCCTTGCGTCTTGTAGTTCCTGAGTGTTCTTGGTGATGAACCCCTGAATGGTGGGCACTCCTTGCCCTATGTTCTCCTGAGGGAAACGTGCCATGAAGCACGCCTCCAAGTGGTGCCCAAGCGCCTTCCTCGTTATGTTGGCAAAGTATGAGGCCCTCCAGAAGAGAGCCCCCAAGCCCTGCCCGAGAGGGGCGCTGGGCGCGCTTTCCTATGCGATGGAGGGAGGTGCCCCAGGCATAGGCACCGGTCCTGACGAGGCGCCGCTTGCCTGAGGCCCTGCGTGGCGCAACTGCTTCTTCTTCTTGGCGGTGACCTTAGGAGGGTGCTCGCCCTGGCTGTCAGGGTCGTCGATTGCTGCATCTTGGAAGGCACGCTCGAGGGAGCACACCACGTCTATTTCCTCGCATGGGACTGTGATGATTCCGCCGCTTCCCGGCATCTTGAGGACATTGTTGCCGTGATGGGTCACCACCATGAACTTGGCCAGGGCTGGATACCCGAGGATGGCGTTGTACGACAGGCGGATGTAGGCGACATCGAAGTCGATGAGTTCAGTGTGGTAGTTGTTGCATTCTCCAAAGGTAACGGGGAGGCGGACCTGCCCGATCGGGGTAGTAGAGCCGTCGATCACTCCTGAGAAGGGCTTGGTAGGCTGAAGCTGGTCATATGACACTTGGAGGTTGTCGAACGTGTCGACGGACAGGACATTGAGCCCTGCGCCACTGTCGATAAGGGTCTTGGTAACCTGCACGTTGCTGATGACTGGTGAACAAAGCATTGGGAGGACGCCTACGGTAGCTGCGCACTTGAGCTGATCTGCCGAACTGAACGTGATGGGGCACTTGGACCATATGAGCGGGTGTGTGGCCTCGAGCTTAGGGAGGACTGCATTCACTTCATGAGCAAACTGTTTGAAGATACGCTGCGAGGCTGGGGCTTGAGCTCCGCTCAAGATGCAGGCGATAGCGCGCGGCTCCTGGAAGCCCCCAGCCCCCTCGTCTTGGTGGTGGTCATCATTCCTTCTGGGTGGTGGTGGTAGTGGAGGAAGGCCAGCGTTGCCTTGAGGACGATCCTCACGAGGCTGGTCCCTCCAGGCGCCCTCGCGAGGCTGATCCTGCTAGCGGTCCTCACGAGGCCGGTCGCGCCACTCCTGGCGCAGGCCACGGTCGTCCCAGCGTCCGCCACCACATCCTCCTCCTCAGTCGTTGTTGGGGATATTATTATTAGGTATAAACCGGCCATGAGGGGCCGGGTTATGCCCACAAGGAGTTAGTCATGTTCGAAGCCCATGAAGACAAGAGGTATGGCGCTTTACAAAGGAGATCTACATGAAAGCCTAGGGCCCAAAGGTGGATTAGGACCCGTAGATATAAACCGCCATATGATATGTAAATTATGTTGTAAGGCAAGGAAAGGTAGAAACCGAGCCGGGAACGTGTATGAGCATGCCTCGGGATTCTGTAAACCACTGGGCGTTAACCTGTGTATATAAAGGGACGACCCGACGGCGGTTTAGGGACGAAAACAATAACTCGAGAGCCAGGAAAAGTGGATTCGCTCCCTGGTCATCGAAACCCTAGCAATTCCATCATAACTGGACGTAGGCTTTTAACTTCACCGTAAGGGGCCGAACCAGTATAATTCCTCGTGTCCCTTGTCCCGTGTCGCGATGGCTCCACGACGAAGTCCTTTCACGAGGACATCTGCCGTGACAAAACCACGACAGTTGGCGCCCATAGTGGGGCTATCACACGATGGTTTCGAGTTCTTGAAGGGCAGCTTCGAAGGAATCAAAGGATACGATGTGGGCTGGATGACCAAGAGTCGTCGCGGCAAGCTCTACATCGACGACGTAGGCTGGGGCCCCGAGGCCGGCTCGATCAAGTATGGGTACCGAGTCCCCTTTGGCGGAATACACGTCTTCATTGGCAAGATCGGCGAACCGGGCCCTGAGCCGGACATCTGCACCAGCATCATCGAGACGGCTCAGCGTGCAAGACCTGCCCGAGTTCAGCCTACCGTAAAATGTGCCTTCGTGGGAGTCATCCATGGAGTGGAATCTGAGGGTAGATCGGTATCCTGTGGCAAAACCGTCGTCTACTCTGATGACGAGTCTTCAACTGGAGAGACCGAGTTGCTGTATCAGCTGCAGGATGGCCGGATTAGTGGTGGTTCCGATGGCGACAGTATTCTGGACCCCTCTGATCCGCCGAGCCGAGTTGTGATCTTCATGGCCGGTACACAATCAGTGCAGCATTCTTCTACCGTCGCGACGGTGATTTTCGGTTCAGCAGCTGCAACGCCAGCCGGGGCAGGGGGCTCATGGCCGGTACACAATCAGTGCAGCATTCTTCTACCGTCGCGACGGTGATTTTCGGTTCAGCAGCTGCAACGCCAGCTGGGGTAGGGGGCTCTGCACCACCGCCGGCTCAGGCTTTGTCCGATTTATTCGACACATTGGCAATGTTGCTAGCAGCTAAGGTTAATCCAGCAGATCAGGACTGGCATAACGTAGAGGTTGAAAAGGTGAAGGATCAGATAGTTCAAGCTAAAGCAGATCTGGTAGCAGAAAACACAAGGATGGCCGTAGAGTGGGCCGAGTTAGAGGCGCGGGCTTATCGGCTTATGTTGGAACAGAGCGCGTCAGATGATGTCATGAGGAGAAGGTATCGGTCTCACCTGCCACCGGTTTACGAGGGAAGGAACCTCTTTAACACACCAGGAGCGGGAACCAGCAACTAGCCAGTGGTAAACCGGGTGGAGGCACCTGGGACGGGGGCGTCGGTCTAGCCACGCACGACAGATCCGCCTCGTCAGAACAATGTCCTACCACAGCATGTTTCAACGCCTCCGGGTCATTACTCTAACTTGTTGGATAACATCATCGCTGTCGCTTCATGATTGGCAGCTCTCACAATCGAAGGCGAGTCTCCAGTAGCAGTTGAAACACGACGGGCTAGAGAGCTCCTTCAGACGGCTTTGACCCAACAACAGGCTTATTCGCACAGTCGTGAGAGGATTCATTCCACCCCCCGCCCAAGTCAGAGCTACAGCAGGCATATCGATGAACCGACTGTATCAAGCAGTGCGCGAAACCGTAACCCGCCGCGACGGCATAACCCAGCAGGTGGCGGTGCTAATGCCTAGGATGTGGTGGATCACGGTCGAACACGTCGAGAAGCCGAGTTAGCAGCGCAATACACAGCTCCTCAGCTTATTCCAGTTCGTCCAACCACTTTAGTGGAACCAGGTGTGGTTTTCAGTTCTTTCGGGGTGTCGTGTCTCACCCCGGCCTTGCGTAACGTATGGCTGCCTAAGGACTTCAAGGGTCGTCGTAAGGTGCCCAATTACACTGCCGATTTACCCCCTGAGTCATGGGTTGAGGGCTATTAGATGGCGATGGAGATGCTGGACGTGGATGATGCGGCATGTGCTAAGTACTTCACCATGATGTTGGAAGGAACAGCTCGCACTTGGTTAAAAGGTTTACCAGTTAACTCCATTGGGTCATGGGCCGAGTTAAAAAGCCGGTTTATCCAGAATTTCAAAGGTACGTGCAAACAGCCCATGTTAATTGTGGACTTAGCCGCTTGTGTTCAAGAGGAAGGGGAGTCTACAACCCATTGGGTGCAGCGGGTATCAGCCATTCTGCATTCATCAGACCGCATCAATGCTGACACGGCAGTCTTAACATTGGAAGGCAACTGGCGGTTTACGCCTTTGAAGCTAAAGTTGGGAAGGCTCAAGCGTCACTGCAATGACATGTCCACGCTTATGGCAACCCTGGTTAAGTATGCCGATTCAGATAGTACCAAGGACCCTGAGTCTGAGGATGAAAAGACGGGGACGGGAAAGAAGAATGGCAGCACCAAGGGGCAACAACATAACTCGGCGGGTCATGGAAACAACGGTAAGCGCAAGGCGGATAACAGCTTGGATTCTATGGCTAACACCAACACCTAGGATAATGGTCAACGCTGCAAGGGTAAACCGCCCCAGCGGGGTAGAGGTTCAGGCCCCAATTTGGAACGCATGTTAAATGAGCCTTGCCCAAAGCACGGGTCACGAGAGAGGTCAGCTACGCACCTTTGGAAGGATTGTTTCATCATGCGGGAGTTTAAAAATTCAAGTTCTTTCCAATACGACCAGGGACCGCCCGACGGTTCAGGAGGTGGTTCTCATGGGTCGAGTTATGGTGGAGGCGGTTCCGGTTCAGGATTTCAAGGCAATCAAACTAGACATGGCAATCAAGGCAGTCAGGGTAACCAGGGGTGTTATAATCATCAGGGGGGTCAGCAGCAGCAACAATCAGGTTATCAGAGTAATCCGAAGCAGTTGAATAGTGGGCAGTACCATGTTTTCACCACTAGCCTATGTAAGCGCGATCAGAAGCTGCATAAGAGGGCAGTAAACTCTGTTGAACCGGCGGTGCCCCGTTATCTGCGCTGGTTTGAACAGCCCATTTTGTGGAGTCGAGAGGATCATCCACCCCAGGTTGATAATTCAGGTCATCTGGCCTTAGTGGTGGCACCTCAGGTTGGGGGGTATAAGTTCACCAAGGTACTCATGGATGGAGGGAGCAGTATCAATATCCTTTACTATGAAACCTTCCATCGCATGGGGTTTACAAATAAGAATCTTAAACCGTCGAACACCGTTTTTCATGGTGTGGTGCCTGGTAAGTCGGCGTACCTAGTTGGTAAGATAGCTCTAGAGGTGGCTTTTGGAGACGATCATGATTCAAGATTAGAAACATTGACTTTTGAAGTGGTGAAAATCAAGAGCCCATATCACGCCCTGTTTGGATGGCCGACTTATGCTAAGTTCATGGCAAGGCCTTGTTATGTTTATCTGCAGCTTAAGATGCCGGGTCATAAGGGGACCATCATAGTGTATGGGAGCCAGAAGATTGCTTTGGAATGTGAAGAAGGTGATGCGGCCTATGTTGAGTCGGTTTGTGCATCAAAGGAGTTGAAATTTTACAAAGACAACGTTGATTCGGCAGATATGACTTCTCTGAAAAAGCCAACTATAGAGCATGATCTGGCTTTGAAGTTTAAATCGGCTGAGGAGACTAAGTTGGTTGACTTTGTTCATGTTCATTCATCCAGGCAGTTCAGCATCAGTGCTAACCTGGATCTGAAATAGGAAAGCGCGCTCATCGAGTTCATCCGTGAGAACAGAGACATGTTTGCATGGAAGCATTCTGACATGCCAGGTGTACCGAGGGAACTCGCTGAGCACACTCTTAATATAGATCCTAAGTTTAAACCGGTCAGGCAGTTTCTCCGCCGCTTCAATGAAGAAAGGCGCAAGGCTATTGGTGAGGAGGTAGCCCAGCTTTTGGCAGCAGGGTTCATTGTGGAGGTTTTTCACCCTGAGTGGCTAGCTAATCTGGTGCTGGTACTTCAGAAAAATGGCACTGGCGTATGTGTGTGGACTACACAGATTTGAACAAGGCCTGTCTGGCTGATCCCTTTGATCTCCCTCGTATTGATCAAATCATTGATGCTACGGCGGGTTGTGATCGTTTGTGTTTTATGGACGCTTATTCTGGTTATCATCAGATCAAAATGGCGGTTAAGGACCAGGAGAAGACAACTTTCATAACTCCCTTTGGAGCCTTTTGCTATGTATCAATGCCTTTTGGGCTCAAGAGTGCCCAAGCGACTTATCAGCGCTGTGTATAGAATTGTCTTCATAATCAGATTGGGCGCAATGTTCATGCTTATGTGGATGATATTGTGGTGAAGTCCAGAAAGGAGGAAACATTGATAGGTGACTTGAAGGAGACTTTTGATAACCTCCGGTTTTATAAGATGATGCTTAATCCGGCCAAATGTCTCTTTGGTGTACCGACAGACAAGCTTTTGGGCTTTGTAGTGTCTAACAGGGGCATTGAAGCTAATCCGGAGAAGATCACAACTATTACGTCTCTGGCTAAACCAGCGTGTATTAACGATTTTCAGCGACTGGCGGGTCATATTGCAGCATTGAGCCGATTTATCATCCGTTTGGGAGAAAAGGCAATCCCTCTGTATCAGATGATAGAAAATATAGACCATTTCACCTAGAGTCACTACTAGGAAAATGCTTATAGATAGAAGTTTACCAGTAGCGCCTGTTTATGACCCTACGTTACTAGTATTTAGCAGTAGCGCTGGGTAGAAAACACGCTACTACTAATATATAACAGCAGCGTTTGTTTGCTTGGGCCGCGCTACTGTTAGATGGGCCGCAGGGCAAAAGCAGTAGCCCACTTAGTAGTAGCGTTTTTTTTGAACGGGCGCTACAGTTGGTGGGCTTAGCAGTAGCGCCAGCCTCTAAACAACGCTACTACTAGAGCAAAAGAAAACCGGCCCGAGCGCCCCCGCACCCCCTCACACTCTCACAATCGATCCCCTCCGCCCGACGATGCTGCCGTGGTTAGGGTTCGTCCCCGGCCGCCTCACCCCCGTCGACTGTGCCATGCGCCGCCACCACGCGCGGTCGCCTCTCGCCTACTCCGACGCTCCAGCCCCGTTAGCCCCCCTCGATCTCCTCCTCCCTGCGTGCACCACACTAGCTAGGCTCCAATTGATTTTCCGCGGCGGCTCGCCATGTTTTGGGATTTAGGGATTGCACGGTGGCTCCGTGTTTCGATGTGACATGCTCCTCGCATGATTGGGGAGAGAGTAGAGAGATGGGTTAGGTGAGAGAAGTAGAGGCTTTTTGTTGCTCACCAAAACTTAGGAGAGAGTAGAGAGAAGTAGCTAGAGAAGTAGAGGCTTTTAGCACATATAATTGAAACTTGGGTTTCAATTCTTGGCTACTGCCCCTAGAGGAGTGGTGGCGGCAGCGGTGCCTAGTGTTCTAGGGTTTAGAGAGGGGGCGTCCATGTCGTGACTATTGTTTCTGACATTTAGGATCATTGATGTAGTACTTGTAACTACTTGTCATTCCTTCGCTGGAACAACCATAGTGCTCGACCGTAGAATCGTGAGCATTTTTTAGCTTTGACATGACAGCAACGGTTGAGGGTTTCAATTCTTGGCTACTGCCACTAGCTTCTTTGTTGATGCACATAAAGATATGACCAAGAAGCCCTCATTGTTATGTGGTTTCATGGAAAAACCAATGCTTGATTCGATGCTCTCTTTCAGGTTGAAGAGAGTATATGTATGTGGTGATGCTCAAATTGCTAAGTTCTTATGATGCTGTTAGTGAGCCCATTTTTGGTAAATTTCAGAAAAAGAAAACACAGATAGACAGAAAGTTGTATCTGATCGAAAAGGGGGGGTGTTTGCCTTTTATAGTTTTAATTATTGTGCATCTGATGCCAAAGGTGGAATGGATGTTTACTTATTGTGTTCTGGAAGATTCTAAGCTGGTTCAACTTTTGGATGTGGGAATAGATAAAGTGTTCCCCTGGACTGAACTTTATGTTTACTTTTTAGTTGTTATTTTGCTTGTCATGTGAACTCTAGCTATGAAAACTTTATGTTTACTTTTTGGATCGTTAATCCTTTAATCATATTGCTTTAGGGAAATGGCGCCACCACCACCACCACCATGTCGACGGTGCAAGTCAAGGTGCGCCAGCAGCCTTGCAACTGGCACGCTTTTGGCATCTACTTCGAGTCTAGTTTTCTTCATGCGGCGGTAATAAATTATATGAAACTAGTAACTACTATTTTGTTTTTAGTGTTATTGGCATTAATGCATCGTGTATATATCATTTTGCTTTTTGTACACATATCATCCCATGCAATGTGAGGTCAGAATTCAACAATCTGACTGGAGACTCTGTGACCTTTGAGGCTCCTGGGGGCCCCTAGACTATGGAGATCGAGAAAGGACGAAAGATGACGCGGGTGGGAGGAGATGGATGGGTCCGTTTCATCGACCACATGCGTATCACCGGTGGTGAGTTGATCAGCTTGTCCTTCAGAGCTGAAAGACCCAAGCTGGTCGTGATTTATGTCAACAAAGCAAAAGATTATGAGGATGATGAGGATGATGAGGATGATGACGACCCACTCGGTGATGCCATCGTAGCTCAAAGAATGAAATTGAGCGAGGAGGAGGTGTGCAACCTGTGGGACATCATTCCGCCACGTGCTGACTTCGTCAGGGTGCCATTCGTGACCCGCCTGACAAGTACCATGGTTGATCGGCATATCATGGTATGTTGCATTTACTGTAGTTTTTAGAGTAATTTGATGATATGCATTATTGTTATACATAGTTTAGAGTCCGATGATATATATGCTTAGTGAATCTTATATGCTTTATTGTTATACTTACTGTAGAGTCTGATGATATATATGCTTAGTCAATCTTATATGCTTAGTGAATCTTATATGCTTAGTGAATCTTATATGCTTTATTGTTATACTTAGTGTAGAGTCCGATGATATATATGCTTAGTGAATCTTATATATGCTTTATTGTTATACTTAGTGTAGAGTTCGATGATATATATGCTTAGTGAATCTTATATGCTTAGTGAACTTATATGCTTAGTGAATCTTATATGCTTTATTGTTATACTTAGTGTAGAGTCCGATGATATATATGCTTAGTGAATCTTATGTGCTTAGTGAATATTATATGCTTTATTGTTATACTTAGTGTAGAATGTGTGAGGCTACTTATTAATTGATATGTTTTTCTTATTCAGAAATTGTCAAAGAGCCCATCTGAGAGTTGTGGTATCAAGCCTGATGAAGAAGGCTCTGCTGGAATACGCCTTACCGCAAGGGGCTCCGTCACCACTTGTGCGTACGGCGTGGACACGGACGGTCGCACACACTTCAACTAGGTTGGGTGGAAGAGCTTCCTCGTCGGCAAGAATCTTCATGTTGGACAGGCAATCCTAATTACTATCAGGAACACCCACCGCCCAGGCTTGAGGATGATGGTCGTCATCAACATCATCTAGAACTTCATATGCATGCGTGTGGCTGTTGAACCATATATATGCTAGTATGACTACCTAGTAGACTTATCAACGATGATCTATCCATGCATTGTTGACTACTATATGAGTTTGTGAGATTGTGTGGTTATATTAAATGTGGTATTGTCGTTAATGTTTGTGAGATGGTTCTGTGAACTTAGTTTATTTGCAGTGGACTTGTCTTGATTTCCATGTATATTGCAGCTGACTGCTTTTTTATTTTTTATTTCTATTTGCCTAGTTGTAGCGTGGGGAGAAAATAAGGCGCTACTACTACGTGATGATAGTAGTAGCGTTGGTGGAGAAATCGACGCTACTAATGAGTATTTTAGCTGCAGCTCTTGTTTAGAAACGCACTACTGTTAAATAATAGTTGTAGCGCCCTAGCAGTAGCGCGGGTGCCCGCGCTACTGGTATGTAAAAAACCAGCGCCACTAGAAGCTTTTCTCTAGTAGTGAGTGATGCTGCCGATGAAGCCTTTGAGAGTTTAAAACGGCAGCTAGCTGAGCCGCCTATCCTTGCTGCTCCTGTTGAGAAAGAGCCCCTGCCGTTATATGTGGCTGCTAATGCCCGAGTTGTTAGTGTGGCTATTGTGGTGGAGCGCAACGAGGCTGGAAAGGAGTATCCGGTTCAACGGCCGGTTTATTACATCAGTGAGGTACTGATTGAGTCCAAGCAGAGGTACCCACATTGGCAGAAGCTGGTGTATGGGGTTTTCATGGCAAGCCGGAAGCTCAAGCATTATTTTCGGGGTCAACCTATCACGGTGGTCAGTTCTGCCCCCTTGGGGGATATCATCCAAAACAGGGAAGCCACTGGCCGGGTCGCCAAGTGGGCTATTGAGCTTGGACCTCACGGGTTAAAATATACGCCTCGCACAACAATCAAATCCCAAGCACTTGTGGACTTTATCAATGATTGGACAGAGTTGCAGGCATCAGAGGAAAAGCCAGATAACACTTATTGGACTATTCATTTTGATGGGTCCAGACAATTGGAGGGCTCGGGGCTGGAGTCATATTAACTTCCCCACGAGGTGATAAGTTTTGTTATGTTCTCCATTTAATGTTCCCTTCCAATAACAATGCAGCTGAATATGAGGCCTTACTCCATGGTCTTCGAATGGCTAAGGAGATGAATTTAAGCCGGGTTAAGTGCTTTGGTGACTCAGACCTGGTAGCTCAACAGGTGTCTGGCACTTGGGATTCCAAGGATCCACTCATGGCGGCGTATTGATGAGAGGTGGACATAGTGGCTGGTCATTTCAAGGGTTATCAGGTTGACCATATAGACTGGCGAAAGAATGAAGCAGCGGACGCTTTAAGTCGCTTAGGCTCTCAACGTAAGCCGGTGCCGCCCAATGTCTTTCTGGATGTGCTACATAATCCGTCAGTCAAGATACCTACAGAGGAGGATTTGGCTGTTCCTGACCCGGAGGCTCAATTGGTGGTGGCTCTTCACGTTATCCCGGATTGGACAGTCCCATACCTGGCATACATGAACCATGGCGAGTTACCAGACGATGAAACTTTGGCCCGGCAGATAATCCGGGGATCCAATACAATGACCATTATCAATGGGAAGTTGCATCATTACAACGTAACATGGGCGTTTCAGAGTTGTGTGTCTCCTCAAGAAGGCTATGAGATTTTGCATGAGATCCACGAAGGAGATTGTGGTCACCACGCCGGTTCAAAATCCTTGGTAGCTAAGGCCTTTCGTCACGGTTTCTATTGGTTGATGGCTCATGCTGATGCTGAGGATTTGGTAAAGAGGTGTGACGGTTGTCAGAAGTTTGCACACCGCGCTCATGTTCTGACTCAAGAATTAAGGATGATTCCAATCACTTGGCCGTTTGCAACTTGGGGGCTGGATATGGTTGGGCCCTTTAACAGGTCCAAGGACAAGAAGACCCACCTACTGGTGGCGGTTGATAAGTTCATCAAGTGGGTAGAGGCAGAGCCAGTCAGTAAGTGTGATGCGGCCACGGTGGTTCAATTCATCAAAAAGGTGATCTTCTGTTTTGGTTTTCCACACAGCATCCTAACTGATAATGGTACTAATCTGTCCAAGGGTGCTATGGAAGAATTTTGTCAACGTGAGCACATCCGGCTTGACGTGTCACCAGTGGATCACCCCTAATCTAATGGTCAAGCAGAGAGAGCCAATCAAGAGATTTTGAGAGGCATCAAGCCCCGGCTTATGGTTCCTTTAAAGTGGACGCCGGGCTGTTGGGTGGAGGAGTTACCTTCCGTGTTATGGAGTATCAACACCACACCGAACAGATCTATGGGTTACACACATTTCTTCATGGTTTACGGAGCAGAGGCGGTTCTCCCTAGTGACATCCGTCATGACTCGCCCCTTGTGGCGGCTTATGTTGAAGCTGATAATGAGAAAGCACATCAGGACTCACTGGACCTGTTAGATGAGGAGCGTGATCTCGCAGCGGCACGTTTGTCGATTTATCAATAAGGTCTGCGACGTTATCACAGCCGCCGGGTTAAAACCAGAACTTTTCAAGAAGGCGATCTGGTGCTCCGGCTCATCCAGGATCAGACTGATATGCACAAGTTGTCCCCACCTTGGGAAGGACCTTTTGTGGTCAGCAAAAATCTGCACAACGGATCATACTACCTTATCGATGTTCGAGAGCACGAAGACTCGCGTAAATCGGAGGAGGAGACCCAACGGCCGTGGAATATACCTCATATTCGGCCTTATTATACTTGAGCCATAGGCTCTTCTTATGTACATAATTATGACAATGTATATATTATGATCAATATAATAAACCAGAACCTCAGCTAAAGCGGGGTCTCTGTTGTTTTTATTACATCATGTGTGCTTACATGGGGGCTTTTGTTTATAAAGCGGAGTTCTACTGATCCGGCCTATAAAGCCACACATATCAAAGGAAATCACTAGGGGGCTTGGTCGTATTCGAACCATAGCTACACCTATTGATCAGCTTAAGGCCAAAAGGAAATCACTAGGGGGCTTGGTTGTATTCGAACCATAGCTACACCTCTTGATCGGCTTAAGGCCAAAAGGAAATCATGTGGGGCCAAAGAGAGTGTTGCAACAGCACAACTCAAACATAGGCACCCACCAAGCACAACTCAAATGTTGCTTGGGGGCTCTTTGCTTCTCAAAGGACAAAGAGCTTGCACCCTTGCAATAGGCTATCAAGCCAGGCTTGGAAGCCAGGTGTATTCACCTAAAACCCCGGGTTATCCTGCCTTTTTAAGTAAGCCACTCCGTCCAGGTAAACCTGGTATGACCCGCCGAACGTTTGACAAGTCAATATCATAGACCCTGAACTTGTCAGAGTTAAAACGACGATTGGTTAATGATTGAGGTCCATCTTAAAAGGCTTCAAAAAATGGTTTAACTCAGTGGCCTGGCAGCCCATGAAAAGCCTCGATTTAGGGCCTGGCAGCCCATGAAAAACCTTGCATGTTCTTTTTTGTGTTTTTATTTGACAAGTTCTTCTCCTTTGGTGAGATTTCAATATGTTATGATAAACCGGCATTTTATTAACCCGGGTCGGCTTTCAATGATAAATTGTTAGTACATGATCAATTATAATCCGGTGCTTATTGACCCGGTCTATTTTCGACTACAAGTCACCAACATTATATATGGATACACCGGTGTTTATTATAGCCCGGTATGGTTTTATCATAAACCGGCAAAATAGGAAAGGAGTTATCAATACTCAAGATTGGGGTTATTATCCTAAAATATACAAAAGTTGGTCAACCAACAGAGTGATTCAATATCACATGTATCATCTCTTTCATATTTGATTATTTTCAAAGTACAGCCTTGGTTATAAACCCCGGCTATATATTTGGGCATCACGACCCGTCCAGCGGTAAACCGCCAGGACACTTTCAAATTTATTGTATGCAGGAATAATTTGAATAACACCGCTATGGATTATGAACATAATATATCCTAAAGCATGGTGGATTCATAGTATCAGGCAAAATAAGTATGCACGATGGCATAGCAGACCGAGGGTTTTGAACTAACCTATTACAAGGCGCTTAAATTCCCAAAAGAATAATTGTTTTCAGCAAGTGTGGCAGTACGCAAAAGGCTAAGCCGGCCTCCGGATCATGACTCGTCACTATGCTGAGTTGAAGGCTGTGGATCTTCCTGCGCTGGTGCATCTTCCTCCTCTCTACCCAGTGGTTGGAAGTCAATGGTTGCCCAATCGATTCCAGTTAAGGCTTGGAACACAGCTTCATCACTTATAAGGTTTGAGGGGTCAACATCAGGGGCATAGGTGTGCTTACGAATTGGCAAAGTAAGGTCTTCTACATCATGTGTTGGCGCATGATGTCTTTTCTGATTAGAATCATAAACCGGCTAATAGTGAGAGAGATCCGTTTCCTCAGCCAATTTGCTCGCTATGGGGCGCATTTACCTTGTCAACCTTCGAAGATCGTCGTTGTTAAATTCTGATCCGTCCTCCTTTACGCCAGGGTAGCCGCGGCCTATATCTGATGGTTCAAGATCTGGTATCCATGCCTTCGCCCAGATTAGCGCAGTCAGCGCACCTGACCTTGTAGCTGATCTTTTTAGTTCGTCCAACTGGACAGGAAGCATTGATAGCTTCTCAATGGTTTCCTTTATCAAGGTTGGAGGCGGTTTGTTATGCGCAGCGGTGCAAATGGTCCGTTGGGCTCCGGAATATAACCGCTCTATCAGCGTATAGGCAGCTTTCAGCTTCATCCGCATGTCAGAGCCCAGATGGGTAATGCGAGTTCCTTTGTCATTGCAAGCATTATTAAACCGGCAACTGATGAGATAATGTATATTGAAAAGCTTCAGATGAGGATACTTACCAAACACAGCAGAGGTCATGGCATTTATTTGCCACTTTAAACCGGTCAGTTCTTCGACCACCGGTTTAAGGGCTGCTTCTGCGTCTTTAGCTCTCTTTTGTAATCCGGTTTTCTTTGTGCCCCAATCTGCCCGTTCCTTATTAAAAGCTTCTTTTAGCTTTTCCATGGCTGCTAAGGCACTGGTCAATTCCTCTTTGGATTTGGAGGTTTCCGCTTGCTGAGATTTGATGTTTTCTTGAAGATCAGCGGTTTGGGTTTCCTTTTGCTCAGCTCAACCTATAAGAGAAGGACATATTATGAGGTGGCAGTGAATATTTGAAGTACCAAACACGTAACAAGTTATACACTTGGCACTTGGGGGCTAATGCCTATTTGCTTGATTATCAGAAATTTTTTCAAGTCCCAAGCACAATACAAGTATTATTCTTGACACTTGGGGGCTAATGTACGTTTGCTCAAAGTAACATCGGTTAAAGTCTTGGTTTAGCTTGGAAAGATAAACCGGCCCTTGGGGGCTACACAGGCGAAAGTTACAGGATTAAAATGTGAAAGCACCGGTTCATCTTTAAAGAATCAACCAACCCTTGGAGGATAAGCATGCAGAGTTGAGATATTGCAAAGTCCCGGTTTAGATTTGCATCATAAATCGGCCCTTGGGCCCTACTGGAGTTGGTACTTGAACTTAGACATAAGAGAGAAACGGTTATGAAATTACCTCATATCGCTTCTTCATTAGATTCACTAAACCGGCTTCGTAGTCACGGTTTGTGTATAGACAGTTTAAGAAACCAGAATGAAGTTCTTGGGCGTTGAGGTGGGCGTAGCTTGACAAGTCTGTGCTCCACTTGCCTTTGCCCATAGCAGAGAGTTCCTCCTTGGCACTATGCTTTGATAATGTAACAGGATTGCCAGGGGTGGTGTGGCCAACGCCAGTAATGATAATACCATCTTCCTTGTCACTAGCAGCCTTTACTGCAGTTGACGATTCATCAGCAGCCTTAGCTGGACTTGATGGTTTATCATCAGTTGGGACCGGGCTTGCCAGTTTATCAGCATGGCATGTTGCATCAACTTCTACTTGTTCAACAACAAAGTCATCATCTTGAGGCGGCGGATCATCAAACATGGCATCAGCATTTGTTCCTTCCGGTTCTGGAGTTCTTTCCGGTTCAATAACCACATGGTCATCAGACGGTTTATCTACCCGAGCTTTCTTGCTGGGTCTGGCCTTGGCTCTGAAATAAAAAGATATAAAGGTCGGTATAACACGCAAATATAAAGCGTCAAAAGGAGTAAGTTTAAAGTGTTTACCCAGGAACAGTCTTAAGAGGAGGGAGCCGTGTGGCCGTTGACTCGCCAGATGATGAAAGAGGCGTTCCCTGATAATTTGAATCGGATGGATTAAGAGGTTGTCAGAAATAACCCGCCTTGGGATAAGAAGTATCGGAAGTGTTTGAGACCTTAAATCAACGTTTCCGAACTGGAGTGTTCGGTAAACCGGCTGAAGTGACTACTTGGCCGCTGTGTCGGGTTGTGCGGCAAGCTTCGTGTTGCTGCTTCTTCAAAAGAAAGTTTGGGTCCAAGTGAGCTAGGGGTGAGAAAATCTTACTTTCCGGACTGCTTGACGGATTTTTTGTGTTGGCAGAGGGTCTGAACCGGAGGAAAGGATAATTACCTCTGCGTCATCGGCTTGGCTGCCTTCAGCGTCATCCTGATAATAATCATTGTCAATGAGGTGTATGAAAAATGAACCAAGAGAGTCAACTTCTATCTCTACGTCCGGATCATCAAGTATGTCATCAAGGTTTAACCCGATGGGTTCAGCTGCCTTTTTCTTGGCAGGTCTTTTAACAACCTTCGTCTTTGGTCGAGGGGTCTTGGCCGATTTATCCTGCGGTTTCTTCTTCCAGAATGGGTCGTCACCCTGTTAAAAGATGGACAAAGGATATCAAAGACAACACAGTTAAGAATATCAAGTACAAACAGGAGTGAGGCAAGTCTTACAGCTGGCGGTTTATTGGAAATGAAGAAGGGACTAAGCTCTATTTTGCTGTAGACAGCCACCGAATCATCCAATATTTTCTTAACAGACTTAGTGACTTTAGCCTCTGTTAGCTGAATATCAATATGTCGTTGAGGATCTTTTAAGTCCCCTGTGTACTGACACATTAAACCGGTGCGACGACTTAATGGTAAAATGCTCCAAGATATCCAACAACGAGCGAAGTCAACTCCAGTCAAACCGTTAGCTGTAAAAGCTCTGAGCTTGGCAAGTTGTGGTGCATATGTGGCCCGTTCTTTGGCAGTCAGCCGTTGCGGAAAGGGATGTGTATTGGTAAGCCGGTGAGCACGATAACCCAGCAGAGGGTTCTCATCATCAGGGGAAGTATCCTTACAGTAGAACCAAGTCTGGTTCCAATATTTGGGATGACTATGAAGTTTGGCATGGGGAAAGCTGACGTCCTTCTTTTTTGAATGGAGACGCCGCCAAGTTCAGTGTTGGGCCCGTCTACAAATTCTGTACGATGGTTCAAGTAGAAAAAATCCCTGAACAATTCCACGGTTGGCTCTTCTTGCAGATAGGCTTCACAGAACACTTGAAAGTGGCCAATATTGGACACAAAGTTGGGTGCAATATCTTGAGGGTGGATCTGGAAGCTGGCAAGCACATCACGAAAGAACTTGGATCCGGGCGGTTTAAAACCACGACTCATATGATCAACAAATACTACCACCTTGCCATCCTTGGGGGTAGGAGGATTTCCTGGACGGGAACTCGCCAGTGGATTTCGCTTTGTTTTGGTAAAGCGCCAGTTCTGAAGCATCCATCTAGTTTCTCTTCAGTAACCCGGGAAGGGACCCAGTTACACACATAAAATTGTTTGGCCATTTCAAATTAAAAAATGGAAAAAGATCAAATGCCGGTTTAAGGTTCATGGCAGACAAGCGTAAAGCATAGCAGATTAAGGGAAAGGTATTCAAGCATGCAAGATTGTTAAACTGGAGATTGATGTTATTATAAAAGGTAAAGCGATTGGCGGTTTACAAGGGGACTAATGGCATATGGCAGATTATTTTCTAAAGGATAAATCGCCCACGCAGACAATGAAAGTATAGGTCTGAAGCAAAAATGACTAAGTGAGGAAAAACAAGTTTCACAGTTTTACATTGGAATTTTGGATCTACCACATGTCAGGAAAAGGAAAATAAGTCTAGACCTAAAAACTAGTACAGAGGAGTTCATCAAGGAGGCCTTTGTACAAGAAAAGGGGATCTACTAGCATCTAAAATGGATATGAAACAGCTACAGCGTGAGTTTCATACTTCTTTTAGATCAAAAGAGGATGCAGTGGAGAAACTACGAAGAATCCATAAGGAACAGCGAAGAACACAGAAGAACTTGCAAACCCTAGCAGATCTACAGAGGAGGTGGGGAAGTCCTGGATTAGGGGGGTATCCGGACAGCCGGATTATATCCTTTGGCCGGACTGTTGGACTATGAAGATACAAGATTGAAGACTTCGTCCCATGCCCGGATGGGACTCTCGTTGGCGTGGAAGGCAAGCTTGGCAATACGGATATGTAGATCTCCTTCCTTGTAACCGACTCTATGTAACCCTAGCCCCCTCCGGTGCCTATATAAACCGAAGGGTTTAGTCCGTAGGACAACATACAATCATACCATAGGCTAGCTTCTAGGGTTTAGCCTCTCTGATCTCATGGTAGATCAACTCTTGTACTACTCATATTATCAAGAATAATCAAGCAGGACGTAGGGTTTTACCTCCATCAAGAGGGCCCGAACCTGGGTAAAACATCGTGTCCCCTGCCTCCTGTTACCATCCGCCTTAGACGCACAGTTCGGGACCCCCTACCCGAGATCCGCCGGTTTTGACACCGACATTGGTGCTTTCATTGAGAGTTCCTCTGTGTCATCGCTGTTAGGCTTGATGGCTCCTTCGATCATTGATAGCGATGTAGTCCAGGGTGAGACTTTTCTCCCTGGACAGATCTTTGTATTCGGCAGCTTCGCACCGCGGGCCAACTCGCTTGGCCATCCGGAGCAGATCGAGAGTTACGCCCCTGGCCACCAGGTCAGGTTTGGAAGCTTAAACTACATGGCCGACATCCACGGAGACTTGATCTTCGACAGATTCGAGCCCCTGCCGAGTGCGCCGCACGGTCATGATGAGCATGATTTAGCTCTACCACCGGACAGTGTTCAGGAGACCGCACCGGCAACCGCTCCAACCCTCAATTCGGAGCCAATTGCGCCATCCATGGACGGGTGGATAGACCCTGCCACGGAGGCCATATTCTCAGCGGCGATCGAGCCAAGTATCGACCTTACCCTTCACGGGAGCCGTGACGCTGAACTACCAGATTCTTCCCCGGCCACGGACTCCGAACCGCCTGCGCCCGTGCCTATCGAATCCGATTGGGCGCCGATCATGGAGTTCACCTCCGGGGATATCTTTCAGCACTCGCCCTTCGGCGACATAGTGAACTCATTAAGGTCTCTCTCCCTGTCAGGAGAGTGCTGGCCGAACTATGTTCGGTAGGATTGGGATGCGGATGACGAAGAAATTTGCCGCCCACCCACCACCCACTTAGTAGCCATTGTCGACAATTTGACCGACATGCTCGACTTTGACTCCGAAGACATCGACGGTATGGACGACGATGCGGGAGACGAAGAGGAACCACTGCCCACAGGGCACTGGACAGCCACCTCATCATATAATATATACATGGTGGACACACCCAAAGAAGGCAATGGCGATGAAACAGTGGAGATGACCCCTCCAAGAAGCAACCCAAGCGCCGACGTCAGCGGTGCCGCTGTAAGTCTCACCAAAGCAAAAGCGGTGACACCGGCACAGGAGATAATATCACTCCGGACAGTGTCGAAGACGACAACAATCCCCTCCAGCAAGATTTAGAGCAGGAGGATGGAGAAGCCAGCCCTCCCGAGAGAGCGACAGATGGAGAGGAGGAGGATGATAATTACATGCCTACCTCCGAAGACGAGGCAAGCCTCGACGGCAATGAATTTGTCGTGCCGGAGGATCCCGCCGAGCAAGAGCGCTTCAAGCGCCGGCTTATAGCCACGACAAATAGCCTTAAGAAAAAGTAGCAGCAGCTTCAAGCTGATCAAGATTTGCTAGCCGACAGATGGACTAAAGTCCTTGCGGCCGAGGAATATGAACTCGAACGCCCCTCCAAGAGTTACCCAAAGTGCAGGTTGCTACCCCGACTGGAGGAGGAAGCATTAAAACCTACATCTCCAGCATATGACGCGGCTGATCGACCACCTCGTGGCCGCGACAGAGAGGCATTTCAGCCAAAAACTCAGCCCGCACCTCGACGCCACTCAAATAAAAATGACAAGGCACGGGACGCTAGACCTACGAGACGTATTGGAGGACAAAGCAAAACACGCAAGATCGATCTACGGATCACGAGGGTGCGCCACTATGTGAGACGATAACCGTCATGCCAGATACAGTAAAAGTAAATCTGGCCGGGCCGAACACAGCGGACAAGACTCATTCGAGCTGCGTCGCGACATAGCCCACTACAGAGGCGCCACACACCCCATATGCTTCACAGACGAAGTAATGGATCACCAAATCCCAGAGGGTTTCAAACCCGTAAATATCGAATCATACGATGGTACAATAGATCCCGCGGTATGGATCGAGGACTTCCTCCTGCACATCCACATGGCCCGCGGTGACGATCTACACGCCATCAAATACCTCCCACTCAAGCTCAAAGGACCAGCTCGGCATTGGCTCAATAGCCTGCCAGCAGAATCCATTGGCTGTTGGGAAGATCTGGAAGCCGCATTCCTCGACAACTTCCAGGGCACTTATGTGCGACCACCAGATGCCGATGACTTGAGCCACATAATTCAGCAGCCAGAGGAATCGGCCAGGCAATTCTGGACACGATTCCTGACAAAGAAAAATCAAATCTTCAACTGTCTGGATGCATAGGCCCTAGCAGCTTTTAAGCACAACATCCGCGACGAGTGGCTCGCCCGACACCTTGGCCAGGAAAAGCTGAAATCCATGGCAGCCCTCACGACACTCATGACCCGCTTTTGCGCGGGAGAAGACAGCTGGCTGGCTCGCAGCAATAACATATCAAAGAACCGCGGTACTTCAGATACCAAGGATAGCAATGGCAGGTCACGCCGCAACAAACATAAGCGCCGCGTCAATAGCGACAATACCGAGGATACGGCAGTCAATGCCGGATTCAGAGGCTCTAAACCCGGTCAGCGGAAAAAGCCATTCAAAAGAAGCACTCTGGGCCCATCCAGTTTGGACTGTATACTCGATCGCTCGTGCCAAATACATGGCACCCCCGACAAGCCAGCCAACCACACCAACAGGGAATGTTGGGTGTTCAAGCAGGCCGGCAAGTTAAACGCCGAAAACAAAGATAAGGGGATACATAGCGATGACGAGGAGGAGCCCCAGTAGCCGAACACCGGAGGGCAGAAGAGGTTCCCCCCACAAATGCGGACGGTGAACATGATATACGCAACCCACATCTCCAAGAAGGAGCGAAAGCGTGCATTAAGGGATGTATATGCGTTGGAGCCAGTCACCCCAAAGTTCAACCCATGGTCCTCCTGTCCGATCACCTTCGATCGCAGGGACCATCCCACTAGTATCCGTCATGGCGGATTCGCCGCACTGGTCCTAGACCCAATCATCGACGGATTTCACCTCACTCGAGTCCTTATGAACGGCGACAGCAGCCTGAACCTGCTTTATCAGAACACGGTGCGCAAAATGGGTATAGACCCCTCAAGGATCAAACCCACAAAAATGACCTTCAAAGGCGTCATACCAGGTGTAGAGGCCCATTGCACAGGCTCAGTCACACTGGAAGTGGTCTTCGGATCCCCGGATAACTTCCGAAGCGACGAGTTAATCTTTGATATAGTCCCGTTCCGCAGCGGCTATCATGCACTGCTCGAGCGAACCGGTTTGCGAGATTCAACGCGGTACCGCACTATGCATATCTCAAGCTCAAGATGCCAGGACCTCGGGGGGTCATCACAGTCAATGGAAACACATAGTGCTCTCTCCACACGGAGGAGCACACTGCGGCCCTCGCAGCAGAAGCGCAAAGCAGCCTCTTAAAGCAATCCACCAGTTTGGCGATTAAGGACCCGGACACCTTCAAGCGCGCCCGGAGTAATCGGCAACAAGACCGCCTGGCATGTTCCGAGCTCGCATAGCAATGCGGCCCCCACCCCAGTACCAGCCAAACAGCGAAATCCGTGCCACTCGTACATAATTACGCATTGAAAATACCATGGGCACAGGTGGGGAGGGGGGCACGACTACGGCACGCCCCAAGACGCGGCTCAACCGCACCAGGGGCTTCTCGCTTTGTTATTTTTCTCTATTTCAGCACTTTAATCTCTGGAAACCCCGTCCGGCGGTACGATTGCCGGACACACGATGCAACAACCAAGGAGGCAGAAAGCTACGTCGCACCATGGAACTCCCAGGTGGTCTTTGATAACGAGTGAAATGCTTGCTTTAAATACCATTCCTCGGGTTGCCCTTGGAGGGGACATGTCAAATAGTCCTACTTTTTGCTTATCGCACTACTTGTATTATTATGCTTCGACGCACCTTTTTGAATAAACAATGCATAGAACTAGACTATTACCGCATTCTCTATTCTTCCTTTATATATATATGTTCATTCATGACATTCAGCACTCGTACACTCTGGTACGACCAATACGCCAGGGGCTTAAGCGTACCCCATAATACGGCATGAGAAGTCCGAACACTTTCGACAGTGCGGCACCCCAAACTTATAGCATTATATGCATTAGCTCTGAATCATGTCTTGGATCAATAGCTGGGTTTGCCCGGCTCCCATGTTTTCGTACCTTATGTTCTGCTATATCGGCTAAGGTAGCACTGGGAGAACTACTGCGATTGTGCCCCGGTTCATCTGGGCTAAGCACCTCAGTAGAGAAAGCTAAAACTGATTGTCATGATAAGGCGAGAGCTGGTCGCTGTTCGAGAGGTCTCGAGTCCCTAAAGACTTATGCCACTTAGAGCGAGGAGTCGGCTTTGTTTGGCTTAAGGCGTGTATAGCGCCCCGAATTTGGCCTTCCGAATACTAGGGGCTTCGCCAAAATTTAAAATTGTAGACTTCTATGGCTAAGTGAGAGTGATAAAGCATTATAGTCCGGTTACCTTGTTCGTTGCGCTGAGCACCTCCCTCGAAGGACCCAACAATGGGAACAAGAGTGCTCATATTCATCCCAAACACCCCAGCACTCGTGGCATGGGGGCAGAAGCCGACGACTAGCCATCTCTCAGATTTAATAAACAGCCGCACAGAAGGTAATATTTTAAATTCAAACAAGTGTTGGATAGCGCATATGAACAAGTTTTCATAATACAGGATCACACGAGCAAGTTCATTCAAAACTTACATCCTTCGCACACTCATCCGCCACAAGATGGGCACCCTTCAGGACACCCTCATAATACATTTCGAGGTGGCGATGCTCCTTGTCCTGTGGCGGCCCCTCCTTCACCAGCTTCTCGGCGTCCATCTTGGCCCAGTGCACCTTCGCACGGGCAAAAGCCCGACGTGCACCTTCGATGCAGACGGACCGCTTTATGACTTCCAGCCGTGGGCAGGCATCCACAAGCCGCCTCACCAGGACAAAGTAGCTGTTGGGAAGGGAGTCGCCAGGCCACATCCAGACTATAAGGCCCCTCATGGCCTGTTCGGCCGCCTTGTGCAGCTTGACCAGTTACTTCAGCTGGTCGCTCACAGGCATCGGGTGTTCGGTCCCAGTATACTGAGACCAGAACAACTTCTCCGTCGAGCTTCCCTCCTTGGCCTGGTAATACTTCGCGGCATCTGACACGCTGCGGGGCAAATCTGTGAATGCTCCTGGAGAGCTCCGGACTCGGGTAAGTAACAAGTAATTTACTTTCACATGCTTGCTTTGCATATTGAAGGCCTTACCCGCCGCTATCTTCCTCATCACCGCAATTTCCTGGAGGGACTTTTGGGCTTTAGCCTTGGCATGCTTTGTGCTCTCGAGGGCCGCGGCAAGCTCGAACTCTCGCGTCTTCGAGTCAAGCTCCAAAGCCTCGTGCTTCTTCACGAGAGCCTGGAGCTCTTGCTGCACCTCGCCCACCCGTGCCTCTTGTTTTTCCCGCTCGGTGCTCTCCTTGGCCGCTTTGTTTTCGGCCTCAGACAACGCTTGCTTCAGGGTCGCCACTTAGATCGTGGCCCCTAGCACATCCATGATGATCCTATCATTTCGCAACTGCATCTTATATATACATATATATATATAGGGAAAATAGATTCTACCACTTAGTGGTAGTTACCTCCACCTTTATGCCGTTGGATTTTTTTAGATACGTGCTTCTATAAACGGGTCGTAGGTGCAAAGCTATTGCCAGTTTCCAGATCCAATCCAATAACATACCAAACTTTCCTACTTTCGTGCCTCTATAAATTAAAAAACGACAGTAGATCATTTAATCCCCTTGTTTTCCAATCTACCTCACACGATGCTGCCGTACGCATGACCACCGCCGTCGCCCCACCGTGATGAATCAGGTGCGTTCCACAATCTAATGGGCATGACCTGACCATCCTGCCTTTTCTCCTTTGGATTTGCTGTAAACAGCTAGTGCATCTAGGAGAATTTTTCTGACATGAAGCACCGGCTGGATGGTTCAATGCATGGATGTTTCAAGGTGTTGATTGATCAAACATGTGAGGTGTGTCGCTAATTGATAATTTATGTCCTTTTTTCGTTTGGTACTCTCCTTTTAGAGATTGTCGATTACACGCCGGCCTCCATAATGATGTCGTGCACGCCAGCGAGCCGGCGAGGGATCTTGCACGCCGGCGTCCCAAGGTGGAGAAGGTGCCATCGGTTTCCTTGGTAATGACGTCTGCAATGACATGGGGCGCTGACGAACAGCTGCATATGACCAATGGACATCTACTTCGGCGGCGGCGAGGACGCTAATGTATGACCGCACACTGCGACGACAACGTACGATGGACGGACGGATGCAATATAGTTGCTCGCACAACTCCATGGATGAGAACATGTAGTGACATGCATGGATTGCTGACATCACGGTTTTGCATGCATAGTGTATTTACAAGATCTTGTACTTCATACAAAGAATCAGTTAAAAGTACAGATAAATATACAAATGTTTTGAATTAAAGGCTGCACATATTTCGCTCTTTTTCTTACAAATGGATTGGCAGACACTGTCCTGTAAATCTTTCTCGCTGGCCGGCCAGCCGGCCGCGTATACGTACCCTATGATCTATTCTATGTATTTACTTTCTAAGATACTATATACTTCATATTTTCTAAGAATCCATGTCATATTCTCATCTTTGGACACTGAGAATTTTGTACATGCTACATCTATGCTGGCAGCCCATCACACCTTCTTATGCAATATATGCTCCATACTCCTTACTCCATACTATTTATTTGAAATACAACATACTCCATTCTCTCTTATTGAATATACTCCATACTATTTATTTTGAATTACAACATACTCCATTCTCTCTTATCGAATATATTCCATACTCCTTACTCCATACTATTTATTTTGAAATACAACATATTCTATTCTCTCTTATTGAATATACTCCATACACTCTTTCAATGATATATACGGATATAGAAATATGTAAATGAAACCATGCCATGCATGACATACTTCACATACGGATATACGTTCATTGCAATCCATACACTCCAGACCATATGCAACCCTACCTAAACAAGAAATAATAACACGAAGTAGCATATACTCAGTTTTGTGTATGTATTTGAAGATACTCTATTTTCTGGATACTCCATTTTTGGGAGCATGTATACTACTTTCCATTAGGAGATTTTCCTTTCTGGAGTATGTATACTCTTATATTTGAAGACACTGCATACTCCGTTGTTGTAGTATATATATACCAAATAAAAGAAATACCGCATACTCTTATTTCCAAAAACATAGACCCACTGTACGTACTTTTCTAGTTAAAAATGTGTATATACCCCCACTCCAACGAAGGGACACATGCTCCTATTTGAATAAAGTGCACATATATACTTCATGATAAATAGTCATTTTGAAAATTAAAAGGTAAACATGCTGATGCTGAAAAGATGTACGCCAGTAGTTAGTTAGCTAGCTTCTCATGCATGCTTATCTACTCGGAATTGCTGCAAATAGCCAGCCAAGAATCAGGAAGTGGTTCCCCTATTTCCTAATCAGCCGCACATACCTCGCCACCTAAAAATCAGGGCCTTATCTTATCTAAAAAAACAATATTTTCTCCACCTCTTAATTGCGCTGCTCGTGCGAAGTGGGTTAGCGGGTTTCTGCCTGTGAACAGGCCACGGTAGCACACCCTTGTTGGTTTGGCTCTAAGCTGAGGGACACGTGGAGGGCATAGAGATAGGAGGTAACTACCACTGCTTGTAGATAAAATTTGTCCTATATATATATATGGACAAGGCATTACTTACCTTTGTTCTCCTCGAGCTGCCTTTTGGCAAGACCGAGCTCTTTCTCGGACCGCTCGAGGTTCTGCCTCAGTGCAGCGACCTCCGTAGTCAGTGCGGCAGAGGTCAGCAGCGAAGCCTGCATATGCATACAGACATACTTATATTAGACTCCTGTAGATATTATTTGATCCTCTATTCGGCTTTTCTATGTGAACACCAAACAGAGCATCAGGGGCTACTGTCTATGCGGTAATATTTTCCTATATTTTAAATACTTACCTCAAAGCCTGTTAGAAGGCTGGCACATGCTTTAGTCAGTCCGCTCTTGGCGGACTGAACCTTCTTGATCACCACACTCATAATAGTGCGGTGCTCTTCGTCGATTGAAGCGCTGCGAAGCGCTCCCAGTAGGTTGTCCGGTGCCTCTAGATGGACAGAGGTCACCGGCACGGGCGGCTTGACCCTCTTGGAAGGGGGCCGCCTGCCGGAGTCCGGAACCACTGGAGGTTCCGGCGCGGCGTTCGGCTGGGGGTCGAACTTGGAGCCCTTGGGAGTCTTGCTCCCTTCACGCCTGGAGTCCGAAAGGTCGCCTTGAGGCGCCCCCGGGACTGTCTCCCCCTGGCTCGGTGCCCCTTGAGACAGTACCTCGACATCATCCATAGGGCGAGGAGAGGAGGCGGTTGGAAGTGTATCACTATCCATATCCGACGAGTCCAAGGAACCGTCCGACGAGGATACGTCGATACGGGCTCGGGGCGGACTTCATAATCATATTCGACGTTAGGAGAAGCAGTGCAACAAGAGTATGCTATGAGTTACTCTGGTATCCAAATACTTACGACTTCGCCAGGGGCTTGGCCCTGAGTAACCACTCGTCTTCATCATCGGCGGCGGTGGTGGAACAGTCCGGAAGGAGAGTCCTTCCCTTCTTGGACCCTTCGGCCTCCCCGGTTGGGGCGGCCTTCCTTTTCTTGTCTCCCCCGGCTGGAGGGGGAGAGTCTTCATCTTCCTCCTCCTTATTTTCACGGGAGGAGTGCGTCTCGGAGTTATCGGACGATGAGTCTGATACCACCTGGTGCCGGGAACTCTTTCGGGTTCCCTTGGCCTTCTTCTTGGTCTTCTCCGGCACCTCATAAGGAGCCGGAGTCCGCATCTCCGTCAGGAGAGCGTCCGCAGGGTCTTCAGGCATAGGGGTCGGACAGTTAATCTGCTCCGATGTCTCCACCCAGTCCTGTCAAAGGCATGGGAGCTCAGACCCCGCACATGGTTAAGCTATGGGAAATAAATACCCTACCAGATGTACATAACTTACTTGATTCGCAGGGCGCTTCGCGCTTAGCCCGCGGTCCTCGGTAAGAGAAGGAGGGACCTCGGTGCCCTTGAACATCACCTTCCAGACGTCCTTATGCGTCGTGTTGAAGAGCTCGCGTAGAGTCTGGTGCTGGGCCGGGTCGAACTCCCATAAGTTGAAAGCCCATTGTCGACACGGGAAGATCCGGCGGAAGAGCATGACCTGGACTATGTTGACAAGCTTAAGTTTCTTGCTTATCATGTTCCGGATACACTTCTGGAGTATGTCAAGCTCCACCGATGAACCCCAGGACATGCCCTTCTCCTTCCAGGAAGTGAGTCGCGTGGAGATTCTGGATCTAAACTCGGGGGCCGCCACCCAGTTGGTGTCACACGGCTCGGTGATGTAGAACCACCCCGATTGCCACCCCTTTATGGTCCCCATGAAGGAGCCCTCGAGCCATGTAACGTTGGGCATTTTGACCACCATGGCTCCGCCGCATTCCGCTTGTTGGCTGCCTACTACCTTCGGCTTGATATTGAAGGTCTTCAGCCATAGGTCGAAGTGGGGCCGGATGCGGAGAAAGGCCTCGCACATGATGATGAACGCCGAGATGTTGAGGATGAAATTCGGGGCCAGATCATGAAAGTCCAGCTCATAATAGAACATAAGGCCGCGGACGAATGGATGGAGGGGAAACCCTAGTCCATGGATGAAGTGGGGGAGGAATACCACCCTTTCGTGAGGTTCCAGGGTAGGGACGATCTGCCCCGCGGCTGGCAGCCGGTGCGCGATATCCGCGGTTAAGTATCTGGCCCCACGTAGTTTTTTGATGTGTCCCTCCGTGACGGAGGAGACCATCCACTTGCCTCTCGCTCCGGACATGTTTGGAGAGAGTTGAGGAGAAGGATGTGGACTTGGGTGCTGGACCTCGAGTGCGCGAGAATGGACGAGCAAGGAGGAAGAAGGCGTGGGTAGAAAAAGGTGAAACCTTATCCCTTTATAAGGGCGGACGAAACTATGCACCCCCACGAGCCTGGTAAAATTCTCTTATCCCCCAAGCGCCGTAATTGATGGCGCAGTTGGGTTACCCACGTCCGTACTGATGGGAATCCCGTAATAAGGGGACACGATCTCTGCTTTGACAAGACGTGCCAAGGAAACCGCCTCGCGAAACACGCTGAGATAGGTTATGAAAAACGATTCGAATAAAGACCTGGCTGTGGTGTGATGTCACACTACGGGGTACATTAGCAGATTAGATTTGTGGAAATATTATTCTCTCTATGGTGGTATGTGGAACTTGTTTTGCAGAGTCGGACACGATCCTCGTGTTCAAAATCTTCTATGAAGTATTCGGGGGAGGAACCCGCCTTGCAATGCCGAAGACAATCTGCGCGTCGGACTCATCGTCATTGAAGCCTGGTTCAGGGGCTACTGAGGGAGTCCTGGATTAGGGGGTATCCGGACAGCCGGATTATATCCTTTGGTCGGACTGTTGGACTATGAAGATACAAGATTAAAGACTTCGTCCCGTGTCCGGATGGGACTCTCCTTGGCGTGGAAGGCAAGCTTGGCAATACGGATATGTAGATCTCCTTCCTTGTAACCGACTCTGTGTAACTCTAGCCCCCTCCGGTGCCTATATAAACCAGAGGGTTTAGTCCGTAGGACAACATACAATCATACCATAGGCTAGCTTCTAGGGTTTAGCCAATCTGATCTCATGGTAGATCAACTCTTGTACTACTCATATTATCAAGAATAATCAAGCAAGACATAGGGTTTTACCTCCATCAAGAGGGCCCGAACCTGGGTAAAACATTGTGTCCCCTGCCTCCTGTTACCATCCGCCTTAGACGCACAGTTCGGGACCCCCTACCCGAGATCCGCCAGTTTTGACACCGACAGGAAGGGAAGAACAACTTACTGAAGCTGTGAAACAGCAAAGAGGCGCTGCAGGTTTCTGGTACGGTCAGGGTGATGCAGCGGCCAGAGTTGAGGCAGAAGCGAAGGTTGACGACGGCGGAGGTGCTCGAGTGTTGAGGTGACACGAGATAGAAGAGAGACGAAGAGGCAACGGGAGGAAAGAAAAGGAACCCTCGGCCCTATTTATAAGACAAAGAGATAAGCGACAGGCGTGAAAATCAAGGAGCCCCAAAAATGGATATGCAGCAAAGTTGTTGCCTCGATTGTTGGAGGATCATTAATGAAGGGTATCTTCGGTTTTAATGAAAAGGTGACATCATGGCAGTTTATTACAAACCTGGAATATGACGTCATGGCGGTTTACAAGATCTATGCGAAGGTGCAGAAGGAGGAATTTTTCTAAGTGTTGAAGATTAACATGAACGAGTTCAAATCAATCTAGGGCCTAATGTTGGGGATATTACTATTAAGTATAAACCGGCCATGAGGAGCCGGGTTATGCCCACAAGGAGTTAGTCATGTTCGAAGCCCATGAAGACAAGAGGTATGGCGCTTTACAAAGGAGATCTACATGAAGGCCCAGGGCCCAAAGGCGGATTAGGACCCGTAGATATAAACTGCCATATGATATGTAACTTATGTTGTAAGGCAAGGAAAGGTAGAAACCGAGCCGGGCACGTGTATGAGCCGACCTCGGGATTCTGTAAACCACCGGGCGTTAACCTGTGTATATAAAGGGACAACCCGACGGCGGTTTAGGGATGGAAACAATAACTCGAGAGCCAGGCAAAGCGGATTCGCTCCCTGGTCATCGAAACCCTAGCAATTCCATCATAACTGGACGTAGGCTTTTACCTTCACCGTAAGGGGCCGAACCAGTATAATTCCTCGCGTCCCTTGTCCGCTTTAACCCCTTCAAGCTAACCCGTCGCGATGGCTCCATGACTAAGTCCTTTCACGAGGACATCTGCCAACACAAAACCACGACAGCCGTAACCCCCGTCGCTGTGCTCGGGGCGTCGACCGAAGCATCCTTCTCGAATGGCCCTGAGCTCTTGACAGTCGCTGGTGTTGTGGGTATGCATGTTATGGAAGGCGCAGAACGGTCGGCTGCTCTTGGATGACCTGGGAAGATCTCGGCCGCGCTTGGTGTCTGGCTCAGCCGCGAGCACGACCACTCCTTTGCGCTTCACGTCCTTGGCCTTCGTCTTCTTCTCCTCTGGGTCAGCGGTAGGGAGCTCGAGGAGGGAGAGGCGCCCCTCCTCACCTCTTGCACACTTGGTCGCGATGTTGAACAGCTCCAAGGTCATGCACAGCTCCTCATGGATGGCGAGCTCCTCCTTCATCTTGACGTCACGGACGCTGTCGGAGAACGCTGAGATGATGGCCTCATTGGTCACCTTGGGGATCTTGATTCGTGCGCTGTTGAAGCGCTGGATGTACTTCTGCAGGATCTCTCCTGGTTGTTGCTTGATGCGGCACAGGTCACCCGCGACCGGGGGGCAGTTGCTAGTGCCCTGGAAGTTGGCGATGAAGCGGTTGCGCATCTCGTCCCAGGAGGAAATCGAGCCTGGAGGCAGGTTCAGGAGCCAGGAGCGGGCGCCATCCTTGAGGGCCATGGAAAACCAGCTCGCCATGACCTTCTCGTCGCCGTTGGCCACCTCGATGCTCAGCTTGTAGAGCTGCAGGAACTCCGTGGGGTCAGGGGTGCCGTCGTAGCAAGGAGGCAAATCTGGCTTGAACTTGCCCGGCCAGGCGACGCTACGCAGCTCGGGGGTGAAGGCGCGGCAGCCAGCCATGGTCACCGGGGCCTGCCTTGGAGGTGGAAATTGGTCTTGGCGCCTGCACGCCGCTACGGCAAGTGGCGCGGGGCCTTGTCGCAGCAAACGATCTTGGCGCGGCGGTGCGAGGAGTGGCGGAGCGTTCTCTTGCGGTCGAGGGACTTCTTGACAGCTTATTTCTTCACGGGCGGGTGCCGAACTCGGTGGGTCGCGCGGTAGAGTCGCGCGCCTTGGTTCTAGGGCGCCGTCTTGGTGCAGAGGTGGTGGAGGTGCTTTGTGAGCTGCGTCGCCCGTGGCTAGCGGAGGGTGAGGCAGAGAGAGGGACGACGCAGGGGAGCCCCCTGCGGCGCGGAAAAGCTCAGCGATGCGGTCAAGCCAGTCCTCGTAGAGGTCGTCGACTGGGTGGTAGCGTAGGAGCTCATGTACCATGAGGAGAGCGACCCGTGCGTTGGTGGGGACGCGACGAGCGTGAGACGATGAACCAGCGAGAGTCAGTGATGGAGTGGCGGTGCGGCCGTCCTGTCGCACCGAGGGGTGCAGCGAGGATGCTTGCTGCTCGTTCCCCGCCGGGCCAGTGGCGGCGTTGGCGGCATGCCACGGAGAGCGACAGGGTGGCCCGCCGACAGGGGCCATCTAAGCAACGTAGGTGGCGAGGGCGGCTGGGCACTCGGCGCGGGCGCGGCGTGCGTCCACTATGGAGACGATGAAGCGACATGATGCAAGAGCGACAGAAGGGAAGCTTTGGCGCACCCCTACCTGGCGCGCCAAATGTCGGATCACGGGTTCCAGCAAAACCCTTAAGGTTCGAACTCTGGGGTGCGCACAAAGATTTCCCCCCTACTGATCCATGTCCTAACTCAGCTAAGATCTTGCGAACTAACTCGATGAACTCGCAACACAAAGGACACAAGATTTATACTAGTTCAGGCCACCATTGTGGTGTAATACCCTACTCCAGTATGGTGGTGGTGGATTGCCTCTGGGCTGATGATGAACAGTACAGGGGGAAGAACAGCCACCTGTGGAGAGGTGTTCTTGTGCTCTGTGAACTTGTGGTTGTTCTGGTCTCTCTCGATCTTACCTCCCTCTCCCTCTTGCCTCGATCTCCTCCCCTAGCTATGGTGGTGGCTAGTTCTATTTATAGATGCCCTGGTCCTCTCCCAAAATATTGAGCGGGAAGGGAGCCAACAATGGCCAATTTGAAAGGGGACAACTAGTACAGCTTATCCTGACAAAAGTGGTCTTTGCCCGCAAAAGGCTCTGGTGATGACGCCGCCTTGGGCTCCATGGTGACCTCCATCTTGCCGTCCTGCTGGTCTTGGTCTCGTTGCACCGATATGGAAACCTTTGCTTGACGCCTCGGTACCCCGCGCCTGCGCCTGCTTCCTTAGCACCAAAGAGGAAACAAGGACGCTGCGCGCGCTGGCGCCCGCCTGGCCTTGGTCGTCATGTCTCACGTCACTAGAACCTCGCGAGGTTTGCTTGGCCTTGAACTCTCCGCCCCTCGCGAGCCCGCCTGGCGAGGCCGCTCCTGAGGAGATCTTGCATCGTTCGCCTCGTGAGGCTTGGCCCCTCGCGAAGGTCTTGATTGCCTCGTCGATGAAGATGGTCCGTACAAGCCTGCTAGCAAAGCCACGTCGTGGGACACAGGCAGGCAAGTCTGGGGACCCCCGTTCCCAGAACGCCGACAAAACCTCAGATTGGTACCTGTGGGTTGCTAGTAGTTTTCATTACTCCTTGTAGTTGATGCTAGTTGGTTTACTTGGTGGAAGATCATATGTTCAGATCTATTATGCATATTAATACCCCTCTAATTATGAACATGAATATGCTTTGTGAGTAGTTACATTTGTTCTTGAGGACATGGGAGAAGTCTTGCTATAAGTAGTCGTGTGAATTTGGTATTCGTTCGATATTTTGATGAGATGTATGTTGTCATCCCTCTAGTGGTGTCGTGTGAACGTCGACTACATGACATTTCACCATTATTTGGGCCTAGAGGGAGGCATTGGGAAGTAATAAGTAGATGATGGGTTGCTAGAGTGATAGAAGCTTAAACCCTAGTTTATGCGTTGTTTCGTAAGGGGCTGATTTGGATCCATATGTTTCATGCTATGGTTAGGTTTACCTTAATACTTCTGTTGTAGTTGCGGATGCTTGCAATAGGGGTTAAATCATAAGTGGGATGCTTGTCCAAGTAAGGACAGTACCCAAGCACCGGTCCACCCACATATCAAATTATCAAAGTACCGAACGCGAGACTCTTTTCTGGCGCCATTGCCGTGGAGTGAAGCGCCTTTGGTAAGGAAAAATTTATATAGTGTGCTGAAATTTACTGTCACTTGTTACTATGGAACATAATCCTTTGAGGGGCTTGTTAGGGGTATCTTCACGCCGACCAGTAGAGCAAAGAGTTGCTCCTCAACCTACGGGAAATGTTTACATTGAAATTCCTTCGGGTATGATAGAGAAACTGCTAGCTAATCCTTTCACAGGTGATGGAACATTACATCCCGATTTGCACCTAATCTATGTGGATGAAGTTTGTGGATTATTTAAGCTTGCAGGTATGCCTAAGGATGTTATCAAGAAGAAGGTCTTCCCTTTACCTTTGAAGGGAGATGCATTGACATGGTTGAGGCTATGTGATGATATTGGATCATGTAACTACCAACGATTGAAATTGGAATTTCGTCAGAAGTTTTATCCTATGCATCTTGTTCATCGTGATCGTAATTATATATATAATTTTTGGCCTCGCGAAGGAGAAAGCATCGCTCAAGCTTGGGGAAGGCTTAAGTCAATGTTATATTCATGCCCCAATCATGAGCTCTCAAAAGAAATGATTATTCAAAAAATTTATGCTCGGCTTTCTATCAGTAATCGCTCCATGCTCGATACTTCTTGTACTGGATCTTTTATGATGAAGACTACTGAATTCAAATGGGATTTATTGGAAAGAATTAAACGCAACTCTGAAGATTGGGACCTCGACGAAGGTAAGGAGTCAGGTATAACACCTAAGTTTGATTGTGTTAAATATTTTATGGATACCGATGCTTTTCGTGAATTTAGCACTAAATATGGACTTGACTCTGAGATAGTAGCTTCTTTCCGTGAATCCTTTGCTACTCATGTTGATATCCCTAAGGAGAAGTGGTTTAAATATAATCCTCTCATTGAAGTAAAAGTAGTTGCACCTATTAAAGTTGAAGAAAATACTATCACTTATAATGATCCTGTTGTTCCTACTGCTTATATTGAGAAACCACCTTTCCCTGTTAGAATAAAGAATCATGTTAAAGCTTCAACTGTGGTCAACAAAAGTAATATTAAGACACCTAAAACCCCTGAGCAAATTAAATTTGAACCTAGTGTTGCTATGGTTAAAGATCTCTTGGCCGATAATATTGATGGGCATGTTATTTACTCCTGCAATGAATCTGCTAGAATTGCTAGACCTGATACTAAAAATAAACATAGACCTGTTGTAGGCATGCCTGTTATTTCTGTTAAAATAGGAGATCATTTCTATCATGGCTTATGTGATATGGGCGCTAGTGGAAGTGCAATACCTCATTCCTTATACAAAGAAATTATGCATGATATTGCACCTGCTGAGATAGAAGAGATAGATGTTACAATTAAGCTTGCCAATAGAGATACTATTTCACCAGTTGGGATTGTTAGGGATGTTGAAGTCTTGTGTGGGAAAGTTAAATATCCTGCTGATTTTCTTGTTCTTGGTTCCCCACAAGATGACTTTTGCCCCATTATATTTGGTAGACCCTTCTTGAATACTGTTAATGCTAAGATAGACTGCAATAAGGATATTTTTTCTGTTGGTTTAGGGGATATGTCTCATGAGTTTAATTTTGCTAAATTTCGTAGACAACCCCATGATAAAGAATTGCCTAGTTAATATGAAATTATTGGTCTCGCTTCTATTTCCATGCCTCCTACTGATCCTTTAGAACAATATTTGCTAGACCATGAAAATGATATGTTTATGAATGAAAGAAGGGAAATAGATGAAGTATTCTTTAAACAGGGACCTATTTTGAAACACAACTTGCCTGTTGAAATCCTAGGGGACCCCCCTCCACCTAAGGGTGATCCTGTGTTTGAGCTTAAACCTTTACCTGATACTCTTAAATACGCTTATCTTGATGAGAAAGAGATATATCCTGTTATTATTAGTGCTAACCTTTAAGAGCATGAAGAAAAGAGATTATTGAAAACTCTGAAGAAGCATTGTGCTGCTATTGGATATACTCTTGATGATCTTAAGGGTATTAGTCCCACTCTATGCCAGCACAAAATAAAGCTGGAGAAAGACACTAAACCGGTTGTTGATCACCAACGAGGTTAAATCCTAAGATGAAAGAAGTGGTAAGAAAAGAAATACTAAAGCTTCTGGAGGCAGGTATAATTTATTCTGTTGGTGATAGTCAGTGGGTCAGTCATGTCCATCGTGTCCCTAAGAAGGGAGGTATTACTGTTGTTCCTAATGATAAAGATGAATTGATCCCACAAAGAATTGTTACAGGTTATAGAATGGTAATTGATTTCCACAAATTAAATAAAGCCACTAAAAAGGATCATTACCTTTTACCTTTTATTCATCAAATGCTAGAAAGATTATCCAAGCATACACATTTTTGCTTTCTAGATGGTTATTCTGGTTTCTATCAAATACCTGTGTCAAAAGAGGATCAAGAAAAGACAACTTTTACTTGCCCTTTCGTTACCTTTGCTTATAGACGTATGCCTTTTGGTTTATGTAATGCACCTGCTACCTTTCAAAGATGTATGACTGCTATATTCTCTGACTTTTGTTAAAAGATTGTTGAGGTATTCATGGATGATTTCTCTGTTTATGGGACTTCTTTTGATGATTGCTTAAGCAACCTTGATCGAGTTTTGCAGAGATGTGAAGAAACTAATCTTGTCTTGAATTGGGAGAAGTGCCACTTTATGGTTAATGAAGGTATTGCCTTGGGGCATAAATTTTTTGAAAGAGGTATTGAAGTTGATAAAGCTAAGGTTGATGCTATTGAAAAGATGTCGTGCCCTAAGGACATTAAAGGTATAAGAGGCTTCCTTGGTCATGCCGATATTTATAGGAGGTTCATTAAGGACTTTTCTAAAATTTCTCGACCTCTGACTAATCTCTTACAAAAAGATGTTCCTTTTGTCTTTGATGATGATTGTGTAGAAGCATCTGAAATACTTAAGAAAGCTTTAGTTTCTGCACCTATTGTTCAACCTCCTGATTGGAATTTACCATTTGAAATTATGTGTGATGCTAGTGATTATGTTGTAGGGGCTGTTCTAGGACAAAGAGTTTTTTTTGACCATGAAGACTGCAGGGCTTGCACCCCACAGCATTTTATTAATAAAGCAAAAGGCATACAGGGTTTCCTCAAGATGAGGAAAGAAATAAAAGAATAAAAGAAAAGAGGGAAGGCTCTAAAGAAGGCTATACAGAGAAGGGGTGCACTATACCTATTAATACAAAGAAACAAAGAAGCAACTCTCCTCAAGGAGGAAGAAAATCAATCCACTCAAGAAGGGCGTCTCTATATTTTCGTTTGATTCGATGAGAGAGCAGAGTAAGATCATGAATGAAGCCATTCCTCCATGCCCTGAAAGATGGTTGAATGTTCCTGAAAGCTCTATCATTCCTGATCTTCCAAATATTCCACCAGGCCGTGAAAACCACCTCCCCAAAGAAAGGCTTGTTGAAATCCTTCCTAGCATGACGAGCAATTTCCACCATATCATCACAATCTTTCCATTAAATTTGCAGATAGTTCCACACGCGAACACTAAAATTGCACTGGAAAAAGAGGTGATTTCTGTCCTCCAGTATTCCAGTCAGGTAAAGAACACATTCTGGTCCTTCATTAATCCTCCAATGCCTCCTCTGAATCATGTCCTTGGTGTTAACCCTGTCCATTATAACAAGCCAAGCAAACATCTTGATCGACATAGTACAACAGCTTTTCCATATCCACCCCAGAATGGGGTTTGATACCATTGGCTGATAGACAAAATCATAAAACTTCTGATTTCTTGCCATGCCTCCATCCCCAGTGGTCATGGGAGTTACTGTCCAAATGGAAAGACTCCATTAAAGAGGAAAGCTGATGTAGTTCCTGAAAAGCTTGTTCAGTAAGAGGCAAGTAAAAAAGGTCCTGGAAACTACTAGCCTCAAAGACTTCCTTGACTGAGAGATTTTTGTGGAGACAAAAAGAATATAGCCTAGGAAATTGATCTTGCAGAGGGACATAACTGTTTCCAATTTGCCAATAGTCAGACCAGAACTGCACCGTATCTCCACTATGAACATCAACCGAAGTAACTACCCTGAAATTATCCATCAACTTACAGACATCTCTCCACAAAAAAGAGCCACAAAGAACTGTATCATGTGGAATCCTTTCAAAATAGTAAGTATCCCAAACTAACTGCACCCAGGGCACATCCATCTTGTTATAAAATTTATTGAGATGTTTCAGTAGGAGAGCATCATTCTGCAAACCAAGGTTTAAGATTCCAAGCCCCCCCTTCGACTTAGGCCTGCAAACAAGTGGCCAAGCCGCCAATGAATGTCCCCTTTCCTGACCATATTTCCTCCATAAACACTGCCTCTGGATTCTTTCCAATTGTTTCAAAATACCCTGAGGAATTGACAAACTGCAAAGGAAGAAGATAGGCAATGAAGAAATGACATAATTAACTAATTGCAATCTGCTCCCTTGAGGCAAGAACCAAGAACTTGCTGTCAATCTTCTCTCCATACAATCCACAAGGGGAAGAAGGTCCACAATTTTGGGCCTGGTGGTCCCCACTGGCAGACCCAGATAAGTAAAAGGCATATTGCCTAATTTGCAACCAGAATAGGCAGCAAGGTCAGAAGCATCCTGATCACTTACATTAATGGGATACATGGAGGATTTATGGAAATTGATTTGAAGTCCAGTTGCCTGTGAGAAGGAATGCAAAACTGATTTCAGAGCCCCCAATTGATCTTTATCAGCATTTAAGAAAAGCAGTGTGTCATCAGCATATTGGACCACTAGGAAATCAGGATCATGGGTAGGCAGAGGCCTGCATATTAAACCTTGATGAAGCAGATTATTAATCAATGTCTGCAAGAGATCAGCCGCAATAACAAAGAGCAAAGGAGAAATTGGGTCCCCTTGCTTGACTCCACATTTGCATTTAAAGTGATTACCAGGGACTCCATTCAGAAGGACGAAAGAAGTGCCAGAAGACAGCAACTGCTTAATCCAAATAATCCAGCGTTCATCAAAACCTTTTGCAATTAAAATCTTTATGATAGCCTCATGCTGAATAGAATCAAAAGCCTTTTCAAAGTCTAACTTAAGCAAAAGGATGGGCCTTTTAGACTGATTGCACTGATGGATATACTCAAAGGTCCAAGAAAGACAATCCTGGATTGTTCTTGATTTTATGAAACCATACTGATTTTTATGCACACATTTGGTGATCTCCTGTTGGAATCTGTTAGCAGCAAGCTTTGAAAGGAATTTCAGACCAACAGAGGTTAGTGAAATTGGCCTAAAGTCTCCCACACACTCAGGTGTCTGCTTCTTTGGAATCAGGGTAATGTATGCATCATTCAAATTTTCTAATTGCACTGTTCCAGCATGAAACTCCTTAACCAGCTGTATAAAATCAGCAGAAATTATATGCCAACACTTTTTTTTAAAAGCCCATTAAAGCCATCAGGTCCAGGGGCCTTATCAATAGGCAAGTCCTTAATAACCTGCTCAATTTCTTTTAATTCAAACGGTTTTGTGAGCACCTCCAAGCCCTGGACCCTAGGTATTAGAGACAATATGTTTTCATCCAAAGAAATTGACTTAACTGTCCCCATTCTGCTTTTGAAGGGTGACAAGAATTCTTTGGACATTTCCTCATGGTTTGACGTTACTGATCCATGAGGCAGCAACAAGCTAGCAATAGAGTTTTTTCTATATCTCTCAGTTGCCATGGCCTGAAAGAATTTAGAGTTTTCCTCTCCCACTTTGATGTACCTAATTGTACATCTCTTCCTCTAGTACAAATATTGCATGTGAAGCAGATGTTCATGGTGCAATTTTGTGATTTTCCTGAAATTAAACTCAGGCCTGGACAGAGATCTCTTCTCCTCAAGATTGTCCAACCAAAGAATTACCCAGTTACACTTCTCAATTAACCTTTTAATATGTGATAAACCTTTCTGCCATTTCTTCAATGCAAACCCCAATGCCTTGAGTTTGTCAACAATTATTGCCGAAATATGGGTCTTACGGGGGGACGAGTCCAAACCTCCTAAACACACTCCATGAAACCAGCCTGATGGATCCAAAAGTTTTCAAACCTGAAGATATGTGCTTTTGGAATTGTTGTACTGATGGTCACCAGACAAGGAACATGATCAGACGCAGTCTTGGCCAAAGGGGTCAGTTGGGTCATGGGGTAAATGTTAATCCAACTTGCAGAAGTAAAAACCCAGTCCAACTGTTCCAGAAGAGGCCTGTCCTGCATATTAGACCAAGTAAATTTTCGTCCTTTTAGAGGAAGTTCCAACAGTCCCAAATGGCCAATTATTTCATTGAAAATAAACATATCATTTATATCGCCCCTGGGGAGATTCCTATTATCAATGGAATGAATGAAGTTGAAATCCCCCATCAACATCCACATCTGGTCCAGATCAATGTCCAAGTTGTAAATCCAGGAAACAAACTCATCGCGCAACTCCCCCTAACATGGACCGTACACATTAACCAGAAACCATTGCTCATTATTATGAACCGAGGTAAATTGCATAACGATAGCGTAGGGTTTGACTTCAAGCAGGGTGCCACAAAACACATCAGATCGCCACGCTGTTAAAAGACCCCCAGAGGCTCCACTAGAGGGAGACTCAGCGAATTGATCAAACCCATGAGGACAAATGCTTTTCATGATTGAACGTGAGCTAGAGGATAGCTTAGTTTCTTGCAAACAAAGCACTGAACACTGACTCTCTGTCACTTTCTCCCTGATAGAGCGCTGCCTAGCATCCGAGTTCAGACCGCAAACATTCCAACATAAAACTTTCCAACTACGCGTTGTAACATGATTCATAAATAACCATTGTGTAGAGTAGCAAGAAGAGCATGGCACATAATGCCATACCATCCAAAATAAAGTAAAGTTCAGAGTTCCAATGTGCCACATCCCAGACCAGACTCAGTTCAACAGAAAAAAAGACAAGCATAATAGGCGCCCTCGGCCTCGACATAGAAGATAACATAAATACTAAGCAGAAGATGTAGGCGAGTCCTCCTGTGGATTAGCCATAAGCTTGTCCACCGATAGTAGCGAAGGATCAATCTCTAGCTCCGCGCCCACAGCTTGGAGAACATGAAGTGGGGTGTGTGGTGGTGCAGTAGGCAGAGCATCTTCAGAATCATCCGCAGAAGTGGGCTGGGCCTTGTTCTCCATGGGCTTTGCACGGGGGCGCTTCTTAGATGGTTGTAGAGAAAGATGCTCAAAAACCACGTTTTTGTAGCCATCCAACTTTGCCGCGCTCCGAGTGCAACGCCTTAGTAACGTATCAACAACAGGAGCCTTCTTCTTCTCTCTCCGCTTACGCGCAGAGGATTGTTCCACAGAGAAAACCAAAGGTGATGATTGAACCGATACAGGAACAGCAGAACTATCAGACCCAACTTCTTCATAAACAGAATCTGAAACAGTCGGCAGCGCCTCAAATAAAGCTCTGGCCATCGGGCGCTTCACCATGACAGGTTTTCTGACAGCAGGAACCACAGGCAGAGAAGCAGCCAAACAAGAAATCATCCTTGATTCGTCAAAAGCAATGGACCACGACCTCTTGGAGTAAATGATTGTGCCCATCGGCTTGAAGAAGATAGACCTTGGCACTTCCCTAACTGAGAAATCAAACATAAGGTTCTGGAAAGACCTTTTCCAAACCATCTCCAGGGGAAGAGGAGGTCCAGCCACAATGCGTGCCATACCAATAAAGATTTCCTGCTGCTGAATCACAGGAGGATGATAGGGCACAATGGCAAGCTGATTCTCCTCAAAGACAGGGTGTTGAAGTTCTGGAAGTGGTAAATCATGCTGTTGTTGGATTTGAACTTCTTGTTCTTGTTGCTCTACAGAAGCAGATCCTTCGGGCTGATCAATCACTATTGAAACTTGATCCTGTTCGGGAGCAGCAGGGTGTGGGGCCTGCTCATTCCCAGCTTCATCTCCCCACATGGCATTGCCCCAACTAGGCACTTCGTCATTCACCGGTGGAGGAGGTGGAGCGACAGGTGCATCATTCCAACCCAACATTGGGTATGGTGGTAAGACAAACATCAAATTATCTGGAACCAGATTACCAGGCAACGGGTGAGGGTTTCCATCCAAGGGCATAGGGTCTTCGTCATTTGGCATCTGATCTGCAAAATCTGCGCCAAGAACATAGCAAGCAGCAGTCCAAGACACTTGAGCACCTCCATACTCCGCATAATCACCAAACACAACATCTCTTGGAACCAACGGCATATCTAGGAAACTAGCTTCAACCAAAGTCCGGACAAGATAAGGATCCTCACTATCCCAAGAAATAAACTTTCCAAAAGTGCCTACGGCCTGCGAAATGTATTCAGTGGTGCGGTAATCCAGGGGAATCCCAATGAACATTAACCAACCCTTGCGAAAACCATGTGTTCCTTTGAAATTTTCTCCCTCATCATGCTTCATAAATCTGACAAAACGAACATTGCCCAATGGAAAAGGTGCATGCTGAACCAAGGTATACCTAACTGACGGATCCCTGACTTGAAACAGCCCTACCCCATGAAACCACGACTGAGCAGATCGGACCAAAATACCTCTGTTTTGCAGAAACTAGACAACTTCTTCCCACACCGGGCCGAATGGCCCCTCCGGCGCCGGCATCACCTCGGCAACCATGAAATCCTCATGCCGACGGAGCGGACGTGCGGCGGGCGTGAAGAAGGTGTGTGGTAGCCGACGATCGCCATCGTCAATGATGTGGTGGCCAGGGGGCACAAAGCGCTGTGGATCGAGCTCGTAGTTCGCCATGGAAGAGCCAGAAGCTTGTCGGGGGTTTTCTTTGGCTTGGGGAGAGGGAAGATGCAATGGAGGCGGCGGTGATGGGACAGGACAGTCTATCCCAATAACTCCGGCTCTGTTCCCATGAGAAGTAGCAGATTCTGATAAACTCATTTTTTTGTTGCACCGAAATTGGCCTCCAAACCAATCCATTGGAGCGCGCGAAATCATCATAGTCATGGCTAGAGTGACCAGGACGAGAGCAAGCTGTACAGACTACTCGCATTCCACAAGTCGTTGATAAGTAGACCTTCTGAGAACAAATAGTGCAGGTAACCACACGGTCCACCATGTCATCGACCATAGCTTCAAACTGCCTCGCAGCCTCCTGAGATGTAGGGATATCTGGACAATGGCCCAGAGGAGTTGGGACCGGAGGCGTGGAAGGCCCAGAGGCAGATGGGCTAAGCAGCAAAGGTGGGGTAGTGACCTAACGGGCCTCCAAAGCCATTGGGTCAGAAACATGACAATTGTTTTGAATGGGTGACAATCCCGCCTCTGCGCAACTTACAGGAGAAATCTCCGCATGCACAGGGGAAAGTTCCTCCGAAACCGGATCAATTACCGGTGAAGAAGATTCCGGCCGGCTCAACACCGGCAAAGGAGTGACTGTACCAAAAACAATAGGTGGACGAGCCACCATCCAAAACAAGTCTGCGGGTGGCGATTGATGTATGACTACACGTTCATGAGCAGGAAGATCATACCCCGCATCTGTCATGATGTCAATGCATTCTTGCGTAGCCGGATATCAATATCCCTTGCAAGCAGAGTATCGCTCAAACATGGCAAAAGAAAGCTTTTTATGAGCAGATGCAGCAGTCTTAATAGCTGATCTAACCGGAGGCTTATTCATGGCCAAAAGACCTAAAGATGATCGACGCTTAGTAGGACTAACTAGAATCCATTCAGCATCACATTCCTTCCTCCAGATTCGGAGCTCTCTAATCCAATTAGGTCCCCCATTTCCCCACAAATGAAAACAGCACTTGAATAGATCACATGCATAGGAACGAAGATCCATAATAAGAAAACCAACTTGCTTGCAAGATACCTGAAAGGAGTAAACCTTATCTTTGATGTGATCAACATGAAGATCAATTGCCGAACCTCCAATTACTTCCTCCAAAACCGTGGCCACAGAATCCTCCGAGAGACGAAAGGCATGGCGGCTGAATGAAACCACTAAGATGAATGACCTCCTATGTCCTGAAGGGTGGACCGTATGCCCAGTAGATCTGAAAACCTCATCTGCAAAAACCCTACCCTTGGAGAAATCCAAGCCAAGGGTAGATCCACCAGAAGAACCCATTGGAGATGGGTATTTCCTTGATCCAAAGAGGACGCCGGAGCAGATGATCGGTGAGAATCCACAAATTAGTGGAGAAAGAGGGAGATCGCCGGAGAGGGTGGGAGAGCCGTGGTGGGGGTGGGAGCACCATTTCTAGGACAAAGAGTTGATAAGAAATTAAATGTTATTCAATATGCTAGTAAAACTCTAGACAGTGCCCAAAGAAATTATGCTACTATTGAAAAAAGAATTTTTAGCAGTTGTATTTGCTTGTGATAAGTTCAGACCTTACGTTGTTGATTCTAAAGTAACTATTCACACTGATCATGCTGCTATTAAATATCTTATGGAAAAGAAAGATGCTAAACCTACACTTATAAGATGGGTTCTTTTGCTACAAGAATTTGATTTGCATATTATTGATAGAAAGGGAGCTAAGAACCCCGTTGCATACAACTTGTCTAGGTTAGAGAATGTTCTTGATGACCCACTACCTATTGATGATAGCTTTCCTGATGAACAACTAGCTGTCATAAATGCTTCTCGTACTGCTCCATGGTATGTTGATTATGCTAATTATATTGTTGCTAAATTCATACCACCTAGTTTCACATACCAGCAAAAGAAAAAGTTCTTCTATGAATTAAGACATTACTTCTAGGATGACCCACATCTTTGTAAAGGAGTAGATGGTGTTATTAGACGTTGTGTACCTGAGCATGAACAGGAACAGATCCTACGCAAGTGTCACTCTGAGGCTTATGGAGGACACCATGCTGGAGATAGAACTGCACATGAGGTATTGCAATCTTGTTTTATTGGCCTACTCTCTTCAAGGATGCCCGTAAGTTTGTCTTGTCTTGTGATGAATGTCAAAGAATTGGTAATATTAGTAGACGTCAAGAAATGCCTATGAATTATTCACTTGTTATTGAACCATCTGATGTCTGGGGCTTTGATTATATGGGACCTTTCCCTTCCTCTAATGGGTATACACATATTTTAGTTGCTGTTGATTACGTTACTAAATCATCAAGAATAAATCAAGCAGGATGTAGGCTTTTACCTCCATCAAGAGGGCCCGAACCTGGGTAAAACATCATGTTCCCTGCCTCCTGTTACCATCTGCCTTAGACGCACAGTTCGGGACCCCTACCCGAGATCCGCCGGTTTTGACACCGACATTGGTGCTTTCATTGAGAGTTCCTCTGTGTCGTCGCTGTTAGGCTTGATGGCTCCTTCTATCATCGATAGCGATGCAGTCCAGGGTGAGACTTTTCTCCCCGGACAGATCTTTGTGTTCGGCGGCTTCGCACTACGGGCCAACTCGCTTGGCCATCTGGAGCAGATCGAAAGTTACGCCCTGGCCACCAGGTCAGGTTTGGAAGCTTAAACTACACGGCCGATATCCGCGGAGACTTGATCTTCAACGGATTCGAGCATCTGCCTTGTGAATCACGCGATCATGATGAGTACGATTTAGCTCTACCATCAGACAGTGTTCAGGAGATCGCACCGGCAGCCGCTCCGACCCTCAATTCGGAGCCAGTTGCGCCGTCCATGGACGGCTGGATGGACCCCGCCACGGAAGCCTTATCCTCATCAGCGATCGAGCCAAACATCGACCTTACCCTGCACGAGAGCCGTGTTGTCAAACTGCCGGATCCTTCTCCGGCCACGGACTCCGAACCGCCTACGCCCATTCCTAGCGAATCTGATTGGGCGTCGATCATGGAGTTTACCTCTGCGGATATTTTTCAGCACTCGCCCTTTGGCGACATACTGAACTCATTAAGGTCTCTCTCCTTGTCAGAAGGATCCTGGCTGAACTATGTCCGGCAGGATTGGGATGCAGACGATGAAGAAATTCGCGGCCCACCCACCACCCACTTAGTAGCCATTGTCGATGACTTAACCGACATGCTCGACTTCGACTCCGAAGACATCGACGGTATGGACGATGATGCGGGAGACGAAGAGGAACCACTGCTCACAGGGCACTGGACAACCACCTCATCATACGATATATACATGGTGGACACACCCAAAGAAGGCAATGGCCACGAGACAGCGGAGGATGACCCCTCCAAGAAGCAACCCAAGCGCCGACGCCAGCGGTGCCGCTCTAAGTCCCGCCAAAGCAAAAGTGATGATACTGGTACAGGAGATAATAACACTCTGAATAGTGCCGAAGATGACAACAATCCCCTCCAGCACGATCTTGGACAGGAGGATGGGAAGGCCAGCCCTCCAGAGAGAGCGGCGGATGGAGAGGCGGAGGACGATAATTACATGCCCCCCTCCGAAGACGAGGCAAGCCTCGACGATGCCGAATTTGTCGTGCCAGAGGATCCCGTCGAACAAGAGCGCTTCAAGCGCCGACTTATAGCCACGGCAAATAGCCTTAAGAAAAAGCAGCAGCAGCTTCAAGCTGATCAAGATCTGCTAGCTGACAGATGGACTGAAGTCCTCGTGGCCGAGGAATATAAACTCGAATGCCCCTCCAAGAGTTACCCAAAATGCAAGTTGCTACCCCGACTGGAGGAAGAAGCGTATGACGCGGCTGATCGGCCACCTCGTCGCCGCGATAGAGAGGCATTCCAGCCAAAAACTCAGCCCGCACCCCGACATCATTCAAATAAAAGGCATGGGGAAATGCGCCAGACCTGCGAGACATATTGGAGGACAAAGAAAAGCATGCAAGATCGATCTACGGATCACGAGGGCGCGCCACTATGCGAGACGATAAACGTCACACCGGATACAGTAAAAGTAAATCCGGCCGGGCCGAACACAGCGGGCAAGACCCATTCGAGCTGCGTCGCGATATAGCCCAACAGAGAGGCGCCGCACACCCCCTATGCTTCACAGACGAAGTAATGGATCATCAAATACCAGAGGGTTTAAAACCCATAAATATTGAATCATAGGATGGCACAACAGATCCTGCGGTATGGATCGAGGATTTCCTCCTCCACATCCACATGGCTCGTGGTGATGACTTACACGCCATCAAATACCTCCCACTAAAGCTCAAAGGACCAGCGCGGCATTGGCTTAACAGCTTGCCAGTAGAGTCCATTAGCTGTTGGGAAGATCTGGAGGCCGCATTCCTCGACAACTTTGAGGGCACTTATGTGCGACCACCATATGCCGATGACTTGAGTCACATAATTCAGCAGCCAAAAGAATCGGCCAGGCAATTCTGGACTCGGTTCCTAACAAAGAAAAATCAAATCATCGACTACCGGATGCAGATGCCCTAGCAGCTTTCAAACACAACATCCGCGACGAGTGGCTAGCCCGGCACCTTGGTCAGGAAAAGCCGAAATCTATGGCAGCCCTCACGACACTCATGACCCGCTTTTGTGCGGTAGAAGATAGCTGGCTGGCTCCCAGTAATAACATATCAAAGAACCATGGTACTTCAGACACCATGGATGGCAATAGTAGGTCACGTCGCAACAAACATAAGCGCCGCATTAACAGTGACTATAACGAGGATACGACAGTCAATGCCAGATTCAAAGGCTCTAAACCCGGTCAGCGGAAAAAGCCATTTAAAATAAGCACTCCGGGCCCATCCAGTTTGGACCGCATACTCGATCGCTCGTGTCAAATACACGGCACCCCCGACAAGCCAGCCAACCACACCAATAGGGATTGTTGGGTATTCAAGCAGGCCGGCAAGTTAATTGCCGAAAACAAAGATAAGGGGCCACATAGCAATGACGAGGAAGAGCCCCGGCAGCCGAACACCGGAGGATAGAAGAGGTTCCCCCCACAAGTGCGGACGGTGAACATGATATACGCAACCCACATCCCCAAGAGGGAGCGGAAGCGTGTGCTCAGGGACGTATATGCGTTGGAGCCAATCGCCCCAAAGTTCAACCCATGGTCCTCCTGTCCGATCACCTTCGATCGCAGGACCACCCCACTAGTATCCGTCATGGCGGATTCGCCGCACTAGTCCTAGACCCAATCATCGATGGATTTCACCTCACTCGAGTCCTTATGGATGGCGGCAGCAGCCTAAACCTGCTTTACCAGGACACGGTGCGCAAAATGGGTATAGACCCCTCAAGGATCAAACCCACAAAAACGACCTTTAAAGGCGTCATTCCAGGTGTAGAGGCCCATTGCACAGGCTCAATTACATTGGAAGTGGTCTTCGGATCCCCGGATAACTTCCGAAGCGAAGAATTAATCTTCGATATAGTCCCGTTCCGCAGTGGCTATCATGCACTGCTCGGGCGAACCGCATTTGCAAGATTCAATGCGGTACCGCATTATGCATACCTCAAGCTCAAGATGCCAGGACCTCGGGGGGTCATCACAGTTAATGGAAACACAGAACGCTCTCTCCGCACTGAGGAGCACACTGCGGCCCTTGCAGCAGAAGCGCAAAGCAGCCTCTCAAGGAAATCCACCAGTTTGGCGTTTCAAGACCCGGACAACTTCAAGCGCGCTCGGAGTAATCGGCAACTAGACCGCCTGGCACGATCTGAGCTCGCGTAGCAATGCAGCCCCCACCCCAGTCCTAGCCAAACGGCGAAATCTGTGCCACGCGTACATAATTACGCATTAAAAATACCATGGGCACAGGTGGGGAGGGGGGCACAACTACGGCACGCTCCAAGACGTGGCTTAAACTGCACTAGGGGCTCCCCGCTTTGTTATCTTTCTCTTTTCAGGACTTTAATCTCTGGAAACCCTGACCGGCAGCATGATTGCCGAACACATGATGCAGCAACCAAGGAGGCAGAAAGCTACGTCACACCACGGAACTCCCAGGTGGATTACGATAACGAGTGAAATAATTACTATTCCTCAGCTTGCCCTTGGATGGGACATAGTCCTACTTTTTGCTTATCGCACTATCTGTATCATTCTGCTTTAACGCACCTTTTTGAATAAACAATGCATAACATTACGACTATTATTGCATTCTTGTTATATATATATATATATATATATATATATATATATATATATATATGTGTGTGTGTGTGTGTGTGTGTGTGTGTGTGTGTGTGTGTGTTCATTAATGACGCCTTGCAACCGTACACTTTGGTACGGCCAATACACCAGGGGCTTAAGTACCCCACATTATGGTGTGAGAAGTCTGAACACTTTCACAAGTGCGGCACCCCGAACTTATAGCATTATATGCATCAGCTCCGAATCATGTCTTTGGTCAAATGTTGGGTTTGCCCGGCTCCTATGTTTTGGTACCTTACGTTCCGCTCTATCGGCTAAGGTAGCACTAGGAGAACTACTGCGATTGTGCCCCGGTTCTGCTGGGCTAAGCACCTCAGTAGAGAAAGCTAAAACTGACTGTCATGATAAGGCGAGAGACTGGTTGCTGTTCGGCGAGGTTTCGAGTCCCTAAAGACTTATGCCGCTTAGAGCGAGGAGACGGTCCTGTCCGGCTTAAAGGCATGTATCACGCCCCGAATTTGGCATTCCGAATACCAGGGGCTTCGCCGAAATTTAAAATTATAGAATTCTATGGCTAAGTGAGAGTGATAAAGCATTATTAGTCCAGTTGCCTTGTTCGCTGTGCTGAGCACCTCCCTCAAAGGACCCAAAAATAGGAACAAGAGTGCTCAGGTTTATCCCAAACACCCCAGAACTCGTGGCATGGGGGCAAAAGCCGAGGACTAGCCATCTCTCAGATTGGATAAACAGCCAAACAGAAGGTAATATTTTAAATTCAAACAAGCGTTGCATAGCGCATATGAAACAAGTTTTCATCATACAGGATCACACGAGCAAGTTTACTCAAATATTACATCCTTTGGACATTCGTCCGCTACAAGACGGGCACCCTTCAGGACACCCTCATAATAAATTTTGGGGGTGCGATGCTCCTTGCCCTGCGGCGGTCCTTCCTTGATCAGCTTTACGACGTCTAGCTTGGCCCATTGCACCTTCACACGGGCGAAAGCCCGGCGTGCACCTTTGATCCAAACGGACCGCTTGACGACATCCAGCCGTGGGGAGGCATCCACAAGCCGCCTCACCAGGGCGAAGTAGCTGTTCGAAAGGGCATCGCCAGGCCATAGCCGGACTATAAAGCCCTTCATGGCCTGTTCGGCCGCCTTGTGTAGCTCGACCAGCTGCTTCAGCTAGTCGCTCATAGGCACCGGGTGTTCGGTTCTAGTATACTGAGACCAGAACAGCTTCTCCATTGAGCTTCCCTCCTTGGCCTGGTAAAACTGTGCGGCATCCGACATGCTGCGGGGCAAATCTACGAATGCTCCTGGAGAGCTCCGGATTCGGGTAAGTAATAGGTAATTTACTTTCACATGCTTTCTTTGCATATAGAATGCCTTACCCGCCGCTATTTTCTTCATCGCGTCAATCTCCTGGAGGGCCTTTTGGGCTTCGGCCTTGGCACTCTTTGCGCTCTCGAGGGCCGCGGCAAGCTCGGACTCTCGCGTCTTCGAGTCAAGCTCCAACGCCTCGTGCTTCGTCACGAGAGCCTGGAGCTCTTGCTGCACCTCGCCCACCCGAGCCTCTTGCCTTTCCCGCTCGGTGCGCTCCTTGGCCGCTTTATCTTCGGCCTTGGACAATGCTTGCTTTAGGGTCGCTACTTCGGTCGTGGCCCCTGGCAAATTCATGATGATCCTCTCATTTTGCAATCGCATTCTTTTTATACATATCCATAGACTATGTACTACTTACCTTTGTTCTCCTCGAGCTGCCTCTTGGCAAGGCCAAGCTCGTCCTTGGACCCTTTAAGGTCCTGCTTCAGTGCGGCGACCTCCGCAGTCAGTGCGGCAGATGCTAGCAGCGAAGCCTGCGTACGCATATTGACATACTTATATTAGACTCCTGTGATATTGTTTGATCCTCTGTTCGGCTTTTCTTTGTGAACACCGAACAGAGCATCAGGGGCTACTATCTATGCGGTAATATTTTTCCTATATTTCAAACACTTACCTCAAAGCCTGTTAGAAGGCTGGCACAGGCTTCAGTCAATCCGCTCTGGGCGGACTGAACCTTCTGGACCACCGCACTCATAATAGTACGGTGCTCCTCGTCGATGGAAGCGCTGTGAAGCGCTCCCAGCAGATTATCCGGTGCCTCTGGATGGACAGAGGTCACCAGCACAGGCGTCTTGCCCCTCTTGGAAGGAGGTCGCATGCCCGAGTCCGAAACCACTGGAGGTTCCGGCGCGGTGTTCGGCTGAGGGCCGAACTCGGAGCCCTCAGGGGCCTTGTTCCCTCTGCTCCCGGTGTCCGGAAGGTCGCCTTGAGGCGCCTCCGGGACTGTCTCCCCTCTACCCGGTGCCTCTTGAGACAATACCTCGACGTCGTCCGCAGGGCAAGTGGAGGTGGTGGTCGGAAGTGGATCGCTATCCATATCTGACGAGCCCAGGAGCCGTCCGACGATACATCGATACGGGCTCGTGGTGGCCTGCATAATCACATTCGGCGTTAGGGGAAGCAGTGCGACAAAGTCATGCTATGAGTTACTCTGGTATCGAATACTTACGACTTCGCCAGGGGCTTGGCCCTGAGCAGCCACTCGTCTTCGCCTTCGGCAGCGGTGGTGGAACTGTCCGGAAGGAGGGTCCTTCCCTTATTGGACCCTTTGGCCTCCCCAGTTGGGGCGGCCTTCCTTTTCTTGTCTTCCCCAACTAAAGGGGGGCATCTTCTTCTTCCTCCTTGTCTTCGGGGGAGGAGTGTGTCGCAGAGTTATCGGACGATGAGTCCGATGACGCCTGGCATCGGGAACTCTTTCGGGTTCCCTTGGCCTTCTTGGTCTTCTCCGGCACCTTGTAAGGAGCCGGAGTTAGCATCTTCGTTAGGAGAGCGTCTGCTGGGCCTTCGGGCAAAGGAGCCGGACAGTCGATCTGTCCGGCGGTCTCCTGCCAGTCCTGTCAAAGGTACGGGAGCTTAGATCCCGCATAGAGTCAAACTATGAAAAACAAGTATCCCGTGAGAGGTAAAACAGCTTATCGTGCTGGCTTGGCGCTTCACGTAGAATCCGCGATCCCCGGTAGTGGGAGGGGGAACCTCGGCACGCTTGAATAGCACCTTCCAAGCATCCTCGTGAGTTGTGTCGAAGAAACTGTTCAGAGTTCGGTGCTGGGCCGGGTTGAACTCCCACAAGTTGAAAGCCCGTTGTTGGCACGGGAGGATCCGGCGGATGAGCATGACCTGGACTACGTTGACGAGTTTGAGCTTCTTGTTCACCATGTTGTGAATACATGTTTGGAGTCCGGTCAGCTCTCCTGAACTACCCCAGGACAGGCCCTTCTCTTGCCAAGAGGTGAGCCGTGTGGGGATGCCAGATCGGAACTCGGGGGTCGCTGCCCATTTAAGGTCACGCGGCTCGGTGATTGATACGTCTCCAACGTATCTATAATTTTTGATTGCTCCATGCTATATTATCTACTGTTTTGGGCAATATTGGGCTTTACTTTCCACTTTTATATTACTTTTGGGACTAACCTATTAAACGGAGGCCCAGCCCAGATTTGTTGTTTTTTGCCTATTTCAGTGTTTCGAAGAAAAGGAATATCAAACGAAGTCGAAACGGAACGAAATCAACTGGAGAAGTTATTTTTGGAAGCAAAGCAACCCAGGGAACTTGGAGTGCACGTCAGGGGAGACACAGGCTGCCCACGAGGGTGGGGGCGCGCCCACCCCCCTAGGGCGCGCCCCCCTGCCTCGTGGGGCCCCCGTGGCTCCTCCGACGTACTTCCTGCACCCATATATATCGTCGTACCCTAAAACTTCCACAACGGACATTAGATCGGGAGTTCCGCTGCCAGAAGCCTCCGTAGCCACCGAAAGCCAATCTAGACCCATTCCGGCACCCTGCCGGAGGGGGCAATCCTTCTCCGATGGCCATCTTCATCATCCCGGTGCTCTCCATGACGAGGAGGGAGTAGTTCTCCCTCGGGGCTGAGGGTATGTACCAGTAGCTATGTGTTTGATGTCTCTCTCTCTCTCATGTTCTTGAGGTGATACGATATTGATGTATCGCGAGATTTGCTATTATAGTGGGATCCTATGTTTCTCCCCCCTCTTCTCTCTTGTAATGAATTGAGTTTCCCCTTTGAAGTAATCTTATCAGATTGAGTCTTTATAGATTTGAGAACACTTGATGTATGTCTTGCCGTGGATATCTGTGGTGACAATGGGATATCACGTGATTCACTTGATGTATGTTTTGGTGACCAACTTGCGGGTTCCGCCCATGAACCTATGCATAGGGGTTGGCACACGTTTTCGTCGTGATTCTCCGGTAGAAACTTTGGGGCACTCTTTGAGGTTCTATGTGTTGGTTGAATAGATGAATCTGAGATTGTGTAATGCATATTGTATAATCACACCCACGGATACTTGAGGTGACATTGGAGTATCTAGGTGACATTAGGGTTTTGGTTGATTTGTGTCTTAAGGTGTTATTCTAGTACGAACTCTAGGGCTGTTTGTGACACTTATAGGAATAACCCAACGGATTGATTGGAAAGAATAACTTTGAGGTGGTTTCGTACCCTACCATAATCTTTTCGTTCATTCTCCGCTATTAGTGACTTTGGAGTGACTCTTTGTTGCATGTTGAGGGATAGTTATGTGATCCAATTATGATATTATTGTTGAGGGAACTTACACTAGCGAAAGTATGAACCCTAGGCCTTGTTTCAACGCATTGCAATACCGTTTATGCTCACTTTTATCACTTGCTACCTTGCTGTTTTTATTATTTCAGATTACAAAAACTATTATCTACCATCCATATACCACTTGTATCACCATCTCTTCGCCGAACTAGTGCACCTATACAATTTACCATTGTATTGGGTGTGTTGGGGACACAAGAGACTCTTTGTTATTTGGTTGCAGGGTTGCTTGAGAGAGACCATCTTCATCCTACGCCTCCTACGGATTGATAAACCTTAGGTCATCCACTTGAGGGAAATTTGCTACTGTCCTACAAACCTCTGCACTTGGAGGCCCAACAACGTCTACAAGAAGAAGCTTGTGTAGTAGACATCAAGCTCTTTTCTGGCGCCGTTGCCGGGGAGGTTTGCGCTTGAAGGTATATCTTTAGATCTTGCAACCGAGTCTTTTAGTTTCTTGTTTTATCACTAGTTTAGTTTGTAAAAGAAAATTACAAAAAAATGGAATTAAGTTTGTCTCATACGCTTCACCTTTTTAATATCTTTCGTGAGTATGATGGAAAGAATAATTGTGCTCAAGTGCTAGAAAAAGAAATCTATAAAATGTTTGGCACTAAGTATTTGAATGATGAGCATGATTGCAATGTTGTTAGTATGAATTCCTTGAATATCCTTGATGCTAATGATATGCAAAGCCACAAGCTTGGGGAAGCTATGTTTGATGAAGATGATATTTTTTGTCCCCCAAGCTTTGATGAGAAAATTTATTATGATGAAAGCATGCCTCCTATCTATGACGATTATTGTGATGACACGTATGCTTTAAAGAATAATGATAACCGTGAAACTTGTCATATTGATCTTAATTTTCAATCACATGATAGTTATTTTGTTGAGTTTGCTCCCACTATTATTCATGAGAAGAATTTTGCTTGTGTGGAGAGTAGTAAATTTTCTATGCTTGTAGATCATGAAAAGAATACTTTAGGTGCTGGTTATATTGTTGAATCATTCATGATTCTACTGAAAATTATTATGAGGGAGGAACATATGCTTGTAGGAATTGCAATAATATCAAGTTTCCTCTCTATGTGCTTAAAGTTTTGAAGTTATGCTTGTTTTGCCTTCCTATGCTAGTTGATTATTATTCCCATAAGTTGTTTGCTCACAAAATCCCTATGCATAGGAAGTGGGTTAGACTTAAATGTGCTAGTCATATTCTTCATGATGCTCTCTTTATGTTTCAATTCTTATCCATTATGTGAGCATCATTGAAATCATCATGCCTAGCTAGGGGCGTTAAACGATAGCGCTTGTTGGGAGGCAACCCAATTTTATTTTTGTTCCTTACTTTTTGTACCTGTTTAGTAATAAATAATTCATCTAGCCTCTGTTTAGATGTGGTTTTATGCTTTTAATTAGTGTTTGTACCAAGTAGAACCTTTGGGAAGACTTTGGGAAAGTCTTGTTGATCATTCTGTCAAAAACAGAAACTTTAGCGCTCACGAGAATTTCTGCCATTTTTATTTGGAGAGTGCTATTTAGTTAATTCTTCTTGCAGATGATTAACAGATAAATTCCTCAGGTCCAGAAATTTATTTGAGAACTTTATGAGTTCCAGAAGTATACGTTTGATCCAGATTACTACAGACTGTTCTGTTTTTGACAGATTCTGTTTTTCATGTGTTGTTTACTTATTTTGATGAATCTATTGCTAGTAAAATAGTTTATAAACCATAGGGAAGTTGTAATACAGTAGGTTTAACACCAATACAAATAAAGAATGAGTTCATTACAGTACCTTGAAGTGGTGATTTATTTTCTTATACTAACAGAGCTTACGAGTTTTCTGTTAAGTTTTGTGTTGTGAAGTTTTCAAGTTTTGGGTAAGGATTCGATGGACTATGGAATAAGGAGTGGAAAGAGCCTAAGATTGGGAATTCCCAAGGCACCCCAAGGTAATATTCAAGGATAGCCAAGAGCCTAAGCTTGGGGATGCCCCGGAAGGCATCCCCTCTTTCATCTTCGTTCATCGGTAACTTTACTTGGAGATATTATTTACCACATGATATGTGTTTTGCTTGGAGCATCAATTTATTTTGTTAGGATTTTCTTTCTGTTATTTATAACAATGTTTTGCATCTTTTATTTCAATAAAAGTGGCATTGATAGCCTTTACTATGCCTATGCGACAAGTATACATGTTGCTGTTTGAAAACAGAAAGTTTAATGCTGTTGCAATAATTCCCTAGAAAATTCAGAATGTGATAAAATGTTCAAACCTTTTGAATATTAAGATATGATAAATTTACTACAGTGGGAATTTTATTTCATAATTTTTGGAGCTAGGGAAGTATGGATGTTGCAGAATTCTTTACAGACTATCCTGTTTAGGCAGATTGCTGTTATGTTTGCATTGTTTGCATATGGTTGCTTCTTTAATGATTCTATTTGAGGATAGGACTATTAAATATGCAGAGGCATTTAGTATGAAATGTTGAATAATAATTTTAATGATTTGCTACAGTAGAGTATGATAAGGTTTCGGCAATGGTTTATACTAACTTATCTTACGAGTCCTTGTTGAGTTTTGTGTGGATGAAGCTTTTGAGATTTAGGGAGACCGTGATATGAGAGGAATTAAGAAGACACAAAAGCTCAAGCTTGGGGATACCCAAGGCATCCCAAGATAACATTTCAAGAAGTCTCAAGCGTCTAAGCTTGGGGATGCCCCGGTTGGCATCCCACCTTTCTTCTTCAACAGCTATCGGTTAGTATCGGTTGATCCTAAGTTTTTGCTTCTTCACATGATGTTTGCTATACTTAGATGTCATTTTATTTTGCTTTGCTTGCTGTTTGAATAGAATACCAAGATCTGAAATTATTAAATGTTAGAGAGTCTTCACATAGTTGCATAATTATTCGACTACTCATTGATCTTCACTTATATCTTTCGGAGTAGTTTGTCGTTTGCTCTAGTGCTTCACTTATATCTTTTAGAGCATGGTGGTAGTTTTATTTTGAAGAAATAAATGAACTCTCATGCTTCAATTATATTATTTTGAGAGTCTTAAATAGCATGGTAATTTGCTTAAAATCCTAATATGCTAGGTATTCAAGAATAATAAAATTCTCTTATGAGTGTGTTGAATACTATGAGAAGTTTGATACTTGATAATTGTTTTGAGATACGGAGATAGTGATATTAGAGTCATGCTAGTTGAGTGGTTATGAATTGGAGAAATACTTGTGTTGAAGTTTTTGATTCCCGTAGCATGCACGTATGGTGAACCGTTATGTGATGAAGTCGGAGCATGATTTATTTATTGATTGTCTTCCTTATGAGTGGCGGCCGGGGATGAGTGATGGTCTTTTCCTACCAATCTATCCCCCTAGGAGCATGCACGTAGTACTTTGTTTCGATAACTAATAGATTTTTGCAATAAGTATGTGAGTTCTTCATGACTAATGTTGAGTCCATGGATTATACCCACTCTCACCCTTCCACCATTGCTGGCCTCTCTAGTACCGCGCAACTTTCGCCGGTACCATACACCCACCATATACCTTCCTCAAAACAGCCACCATACCTACCTATTATGGCATTTCCATAGCCATTCCGAGATATATTGCCATGCAACTTTCCACCATTCCGTTCATCATGACACATTCATCATTGTCATATTGCTTAGCATGATCATGTAGTTGACATAGTATTTGTGGCAAAGCCACTGTTCATGATTCTTTCATACTTGTCACTCTTGATTCATTGCATATCCCGGTACACTGCCGGAGGCATTCATATAGAGTCATACTTTGTTCTAGTATTGAGTTGTATCATTGAGTTGTAAATAAATAGAAGTGTGATGATCATCATTCAATCGAGAATTGTCCCAAAAATAGGCCATAAAAAGGCAAAAAAAGGGACAATGCTACTATCCTTTTACCACACTTGTGCTTCAAAGTAGCACCATGATCTTCATGATAGAGAGTCTCCTATGTTGTCACTTTCATATACTAGTGGGAATCTTTCATTATAGAACTTGGCTTGTATATTCCAATGATGGGCTTCCTCAAAATGCCCTAGGTCTTTGTGAGCAAGCGAGTTGGATGCACACCCACTAGTTTCTTTTGTTGAGCTTTCATATACTTATAACTCTAGTGCATCCATTGCATGGCAATCCCTACTCACTCACATTGATATCTATTGATGGGCATCTCCATAGCCAGTTGATACGCCTAGTCGATGTGAGACTATCTTCTCCCTTTTTGTCCTCTCCACAACCACCATTCTATTCCACCTATAGTGCTATGTCCATGGCTCACACTCATGTATTGCGTGAAGATTGAAAAAGTTTGAGAACATCAAAAGTATGAAACAATTGCTTGTCTTGTCATCGGGGTTGTGCGTGATTTAAATATTTTGTGTGGTGAAGATAGAGCATAGCCAGACTATATGATTTTGTAGGGATAACTTTCTTTGGCCATGTTATTTTGAGAAGACATGATTGCTTAGTTAGTATGCTTGAAGTATTATTATTTCTATGTCAATATGAACTTTTGTCTTGAATCTTATGGATCTGAATATTCATATCACAAGTAAGAAGAATTACATTGAAATTATGCCAACTAGCATTCCACATCAAAAATTATCTTTTTATCATTTACCTACTCAAGGACGAGGAGGAATTAAGCTTGGGGATGCTTGATACGTCTCCAACGTATCTATAATTTTTGATTGCTTCGTGCTATATTATCTACTGTTTTGGGCAATATTGGGCTTTATTTTCCACTTTTATATTACTTTTGGGACTAACCTATTAACCAGAGGCCCAGCCCAGATTTGCTGTTTTTTTGCCTATTTCAGTGTTTCGAAGAAAAGGAATATCAAACGAAGTCGAAACAGAACAAAATCAACTGGAGAAGTTATTTTTGGAAGGAAAGCAACCCAGGGAACTTGGAGTGCACGTCAGGGGAGACACGGGCTGCCCACAAGGGTGGGGGCGTGCCCCCCTGCCTCGTGGGGCCCCCGTGGCTCCTCCGACGTACTTCCTGCACCCATATATATCGTCGTACCCAAAAACTTCCACAATGGACATTAGATCAGGAGTTCCACCGCCAGAAGCCTCCGTAGCCACCGAAATCCAATCTAGACCCGTTCCGGCACCCTACCGGAGGGGGTAATCCTTCTCCGGTGGCCATATTCATCATCCCGGTGCTCTCCATGATGAGGAGGGAGTAGTTCTCCCTCGGGGCTGAGGGTATGTACCAGTAGCTATGTGTTTGATCTCTCTCTCTCTCGTGTTCTTGAGGTGATACGATCTTGATGTATCGCGAGCTTTGCTATTATTGTTGGATCCTATGTTTCTCCTCCCCCTCTTCTCTCTTGTAATGAATTGAGTTTCCCCTTTGAAGTAATCTTATCGGATTGAGTCTTTATAGATTTGAGAACACTTGATGTATGTCTTGCCGTGGATATCTGTGGTGACAATGGGATATCACGTGATTCACTTGATGGATGTTTTGGTAACCAACTTGCGGGTTCCGCCCATGAACCTATGCATAGGGGTTGGCACACGTTTTCGTCGTGATTCTCCGGTAGAAACTTTGGGGCACTCTTTGAGTTTCTATGTGTTGGTTGAATAGATGAATCTGAGATTGTGTGATGCATATCGTATAATCATACCCACAAATACTTGAGGTGACATTGGATTATCTAGGTGACATTAGGGTTTTGGTTGATTTATGTCTTAAGGTGTTATTCTAGTATGAACTCTAGGGCTGTTTGTGACACTTATAGGAATAGCCCAACGGATTGATTGGAAAGAATAACTTTGAGGTGGTTTCGTACCCTACCATAATCTTTCCATTCGTTCTCCGCTATTTGTGACTTTGGAGTGACTCTTTGTTGCATGTTGAGGGATAGTTATGTGATCCAATTATGATATTATTGTTGAGGAAACTTACACTAGCGAAAGTATGAACCCTAGGCCTTGTTTCAACGCATTGCAATACCGTTTACGCTCACTTTTATCACTTGCTACCTTGCTGTTTTTATTATTTCAGATTACAAAAACTATTATCTACCATCCATATACCACTTGTATCACCATCTCTTTGCTGAACTAGTGCACCTATACAATTTACCATTGTATTGGGTGTGTTGGGGACACAAGAGACTCTTTGTTATTTGGTTGCAGGGTTGCTTGAGAGAGACCATCTTCATCCTACGCCTCCTACGGATTGATAAACCTTAGGTCATCCACTTGAGGGAAATTTGCTACTGTCCTACAAACCTCTGCACTTGGAGGCCCAACAACGTCTACAAGAAGAAGGTTGTGTAGTAGACATCAGTGATGTTGAACCACCCCGATTGCCACCCCTTTATGGTCTCCACGAAGGAGCCCTCGAGCCATGTGACGTTGGGCATCTTGCCCACCATGGCGCCTCCACACTCCGCCTGGCGGCCGCTCACTACCTTCGGCTTGACATTGAAGGTCTTCAGCCATAAGACGAAGTGGGGCTTGATGCGGAGGAAGGCCTCGCACAAGACGATAAACGCCGAGATGTTGAGGATGAAGTTCGGGGCCAGATCGTGGAAATCGAGGCCGTGGTAGAACATGAGCCCCCGGACGAATGGGTGGAGAGGGAATCCCAGTCCGCGGAGGAAATGGGTAAGGAACACTACCCTCTCATGGGGCCTGGGGGTGGGGATGAGCTTCCCCTCATCTGGGAGCCGGTGCGCGATGTCGTCGCGCAGGTATCCGGCTCTCCTTGGCTTCTTGATGTGTCCCTCCGTGACGGAGGAGACCATCCACCTGCCTCCCGCTCCGGACATGGTTGGAGAAGGTCGAGGTGGGAAATGCGGACTTGGGCGCTGGAGCTCGAGTGTGCGAAAACGGATGAGCAAAGGACAAAGAAGGCGTGGATGAAAAGGTGAATCATTATCCCTTTATATGGGCGGCCGAAACTATGCACCCCCACTAGCCTGGTAAAACTCGCTTATCCCCCAAGCGTCGTAATCGATGGCACGGTTGGGTTACCCACGACCGTATTGATGAGAATCCCGTAATTAGGGGAACACGATCTCTGCTTTGACAAGACGTGTCAAGAAACCGCCTCACGTTATGTGTGGAGCTGGTTGAAGAAAAACGGTTCGAATAATCACCGAGCCATGGCATGATGTCATGTTGCCAAAACGTGTCAGCAGATTAAGATTTGTGGAAATATTATTCTCTCTACGGTGGTATGTGGAACTTATTTTGCAGGGTCGGACACTATCCTTGTATTCAAATTCTTCTGTGATGTGTTCGGAGGAGGAACCCGCCTTGCAATGCCGAAGACAATACTGCGCGCCGGACTCATCATCATTGAAAGCCTGGTTCAGGGGCTACTGAGGGAGTCCTGGATTAGGGGGTCTCCGGACAGCCGGACTATATCCTTTGGCCGGACTATTGGACTATGAAGATACAAGATTGAAGACTTCGTCTCGTGTCCGGATGGGACTCTACTTGGCGTGGAAGTCAAGCTAGGCAATACAGATACGTATATCTTCTCCTTTGTAACCGACCTTGTGTAACCCTAGACCCCTCCGGTGTCTATATAAACCGGAGGGTTTTAGTCCGTAGGACAACATACAATCATACCATAGGCTAGCTTCTAGGGTTTAGCCTCTCCGATCTCGTGGTAGATCAACTCTTGTAATACCCATATCATCAAGAATAAATCAAGCAGGACGTAGGGTTTTACCTGGGCCCGAACCTGGGTAAAACATCGTGTTCCCTGCCTCCTGTTACCATCCGCCTTAGACGCACAGTTCGGGACCCCCTACCCGATATCCGCCGGTTTTGACACCGACACTCACCATCACGGGAAGACGATAAAAGTTGCAGCTCAAGAAAGACCAATATCAAGGCAACCAATGTTGAACAAGGTGGACATTTCAGAGTTAAGAAAAGTCCCAGTGGTATGTGAGTTCCCTGACGTATTTCCCGAAGAATTATTGGACAAAGGATTTATACGGGCCAACTCCTCACCTTGGGGTTCACCGGTATTATTTTCCAAGAAAAAGGATGGGACACTGAGATTATGTATAGACTATCGAGCACTCAACATGGTCACCATGAAAAACAAATATCCGATGCCACGGATAAATGATTTATTTGACCAGCTCGCACAAGCCAAGGTTTTCTCAAAAATTGATTTAAGGTCGGGGTATCATCAATTAAAAGTATGGACAGAAGATATCCCTAAGACAACATTCACCTCCAGATACGGGTTCCATGAGTTTACAGTAATGCCGTTTGGACTAACAAACGCCCCCGCATATTTTGTTCATCTCATGAACAAAGTGTTTATGAAATTTATGGACAAATTTGTTGTGGTGTTCATTGATGATATTTTGGTATACTCTAAGACACCAGAAGAGCATGCTGAACATCTCAGAATTGTACTAGGAGAATTAAGGAAACATCAATTATACGCCAAATTCAGCAAATGTGAATTTTGGTTAAGACAGGTTGGTTTTCTAGGCCACGTATTGACCCAAGAAGGTGTTGCCGTGGACCCAGAAAAAGTCAAGGTCGTACTTGGCTGGAAACCACCAGCCAACGTGACAGATGTACGAAGTTTCCTAGGAATGGCTGGATATTACCGAAGGTTTATTAAGGGGTTCTCCACCATAGCAAAACCAATGACACAGTTACTCAAGAAGGATAAGAAATTTGTATGGACTGAAGCTTGCAAGAAAAGTTTCCAAGAACTGAAGAGGAAATTAACAACAGCACCAGTATTGGTTGTACCAGACATACACAAGAGTTTTGAAGTATATTGTGACGCATCCCAGAAGGGCCTCGGATGCGTACTAATGCAAGAAGGCAAGGTAGTCGCATACGCTTCCAGGCAACTACGAAAGCATGAAGAAAATTATCCTACTCATGACTTGGAATGGGCAGCAGTCATTCATGCACTCAAAGAGTGGAGACACTTTTTGCTTGGAAATCGTTGTGAAATATATACAGACCATAAAAGTCTCAAATATATTTTCACACAGCCAGAACTCAATTTACGGCAACGGCACTAGTTGGAATTAGTGAAAGATTATGATGTTGGCATTCACTACCATCCAGGAAAGGCGAATGTAGTGGCAGATGCTCTTAGTCGAAACCCCAGCTCGGGCAACGACGGTCTACAGAACTTGACACCTGAATTTCAGCAGGAGTTCGCCAAACTCAACTTGGTGATGGTCACTGAAGGCAATGTGTCAAATTTGGAAATACAACCCACCCTAATGGAACAAAATAAGAAGGCTCAGCCTGGACACCGCAGCATTAAAGGCATAAAAATAAAAGTGAGTCTAGGCAAGGCCTCAGAATTCGTCATAGATGATAAGGGAATATTATGGTATGGAGATCGACTTTGCGTACCAAATATAGAGGACCTCAAACAGCAAATTCTAGAAGAAGGCCACACCGCTCCATATTCAATTGACCCTGGAGGAACCAAAATGTACAAGGACATTCAGGAAAAAATTTGGTGGCACGGTATGAAGAGGGATATAGCCGCATTCATTATGTGTTGTGATTCATGTCAGCGCATTAAAGCTGAGCACCAAAAACCAGCAGGACTATTACAACCAAACAAGATACCTGAGTGGAAATGGGACGAAATTGGAATGGATTTTATTGTCGGACTACCTCGGTCCGACACGGGAATGATGCCATATGGGTCATCACGGATAGATTAACTAAGGTGGCACATTTCATCCCAGTAAAGACAACCCACACCACTCAGAAACTTGCCAAGCTTTATCTCTCCCGCATAGTTTGTCTGCATGGAATTCCAAAGACTATAATATCCGACAGAGGCACTCAATTCGTCTCTAAATTTTGGGATCAGTTACAACAAGTTCTGGGGACTCAGCTAGTATTCAGTACAACATACCACCCCCAGACCGGAGGACAAACTGAACGTGTGAACCAAATTCTAGAGGACATGCTAAGAACATGTGTTCTCACCTATGGAACCAGTTGGGAAGAAAGCTTGCCGTATGCTGAGTTAGCATACAACAACAGTTACCAAGCCAGTCTACAAATGGCACCTTTTGAAGCCTTGTATGGGCGAAGATGCCGTACCCCATTAAACTGGTCAGAAACAGGAGACAACCGTATCTTCGGCCCAGACATGCTCAAGGAAGCTGAGGAGAAAGTTAGACTAATCAGAGATCGACTCAAGACAACCTAGAGCCGACAAAAGAGTTACTACGATCAAAAACATCATGAGGTCAGTTCTGAACCTGGTCAATATGTGTACCTGCGAGTATCTCCTATGAGGGGCCTGCAATGATTCAAAGTTAAAGGAAAGCTGGCACCATGATTTATCAAACCCTTCTGTGTGGTTGCACGAAGAGGCACAGTGGCCTACCAGCTAGACCTACCCAAAGAACTGTCAGATGTCCACAACGTGTTCCACGTCTCACAGTTGAGGAAATGTGTAAGCAACCCGGAGAAGCATGTATCTCATGAGAACATTGATGTGCAACCAGACCTCACCTACAGAGAACGTCCAATAAAAATATTAGAGGAGTCTAAAAGGAGGACCTGTCAGAAAACAACTAAGTTTTTCAAGGTTCAGTGGAGCAATCACACAGAGGATGAAGCAACATGGGAAAGAGAGGATTTCCTTTAGGCAGAATACCCACACCTATTTGAGGATCAGTTGAAATCTCGGGGACGAGATTTTTCCTAAGGGGGTAGGTGTTGTAACACTCCAAAAATTTTGATTTGGTTTTATCAAATTCTCTATTTGATTTGAAGGAAGTTATTTAAAATTCTTCTAAAAGACCCTCCTTTTCAAAAAAAAATTCTTTTATGACAAGTATTTTTTTTGGGATTCATCCAAATCTTGATCTTTGGTCTTGAGGGTTTTTCATCCTATATTGGCTCAGCACAAATAAGGTTGGAAGGTTTTTACAATTTTTTATAATAAAAAGAATTCCAAAGTTTTGGATTTATTCTCCCCCATCCAAAAAGTATCCTCTTGCCATGACCTAGGTAAAATATTTTCTTCCAAAACCCACCTCCCTACTTTGGATCAAGCCAAGCATCCAATCCCAGCAAGTTTCAACTTCCCCTAAATTTTATTTCTATTTATTTTAACCTCAAAATCTTTTCTGTCATTTAATTTGGACCTTAGAGATTTACAAAGGAACTACCAATTTCCTTTGAGTTTTGACTCCAAATAAATTTCTCTGGCTAGTCCTTAGCACCCTCAACCAAGATCCATCAAGATCCACTGGTCCACAATTCAAAATTTTCAAAATGTGCTTGCTGCAAGTTTGGACCAGATTTGCCATTTTTGGTGAAATTCATTTGTTTTCTTTTCCTAAAAATCTGAGAAAAATCAGGCAGCCTCTAGATGCATCAAGAGGTCACCTCACCAAGTCCCAACTGTAGAAAAAAATTTCCTCGTGCCCAAAACATTTCGTCGAATAGCTGGCGTGCACTGTTCCTGTCAAATTCAGAGTTTCAGTGATCAGTTTCAGTCGTCAGTGTCGTTTTCTTCAGAGCCTCACGTCGATCTCGCCAGTAACTACAGTGGCGCCTTGCTCCCTGTTCCCCCTCCTTATCCAGTGTGCTGCACGGTTACCTGGACTGTTGCGAGCGTCGGCGGTGAGCTGGCAGAGGTGCATCGCCCCGTGAGCGGCGGCAGCAACACTCGCTGCGGCTGCCAGAGAGGCGCAGCATGGAACGGCACCGTCCAGCACCGCCCACACCACCAGGCGCCTCCGTGTGGCCGTCCCCTTCCATGTACGTGCTGCAGAACCATCGTCGTGGCCTTGAAAGCACAGAGCGCGCTCCCTGCCGCCGACGTGCCCGTGAGGCTGTTCCGTCGAGAGCTTGGTGTATCACCCAAGTCATACCAAATTTAGCCCTTGAACAGAACTAGTGGACCATCACGATGATTCCCAATCACCTAAACCTCCAGCCCGACCACAGCCTCGCCGTAATCGCCCGCCGGAGTTATCCCGTTCTCGGCAACCGCCTCGGGCCAGCTATAAATAGCGACCCCGAGCTCGTCCGCAACCCAGCACCTCCCATCCTCTCCTCAGAACCTCGCCACGCTCACCAGAAGGCCTCGGGAGAGCCTTCTTCCCCGACTCCGGCTGCCCCAATCCGCTTCGGGCTCCGACACGATTCTCTCCGGTAAGGGCACCCCCGCCTCCCAAACCTTGCCAGTAGCCTCCTAGTGCTCCCACCCTTCTGACCCTAGCCTCAATTTGGCGTCTGCATCCCTCCTCGGCAATATCCACCACCGCCCGAACCACCGTCCGCCGGAGTGGAGGCCGCCGTTGATGTGGTGCTCGCCGACGACCAACTCCACCACCCACAGACGCGGAAGAGCTCCGTGAACCCATATGTACTCTCTGTTTCCCCTACCTCGCCGTGGATCGACGCCGGCGACCACCGCAAGCCTCGGGCGCCGGTGGACTCTGTTTTGAAATTCAAACCTGACGGGTGGGACCCCCTAGTCAGCCTCTCCTCTCTTATTCGAACGGTTTTCTGAAAACGCCTTCGAGCAAAGTACGCTTTCCCTTTTGGGTTTGCGTATTTCTAACTGAAGCGTTTTCTGTTTTTATAAACTAGCCCGTGGATAGTTTTCTGTTTATAACAGATTAGTCCCTGGACTAAAACCTTTATAACTTTTAAACAAAAGATGATTTTGAGTTGATTCTTTTTCTGTCATCTTTATTTTTCTGTCTAGTTTTTTATAATATTTATTTGAAAAATATTTGAAAACAATTTTATGCACACACGGTATTTACGTTAGTATCCAATTTCTTTTATACCGTAGATACCGAAGGAGGTGACGGAACCGCAAACTTCACCGAGCTAGACTCCGACTACTCCGAACCAGGCAAGCATGTTTGAACCTTTGATATGATGAGTGTTTGCATGTTTGCTTGAGTAGTGTTCTCATGGCATGTTTATATAAGCATATTGTGAATGTTATATTGCATGCAAGGCAAGCTACAGGTGAGCTTCGAAGTTGGATGAGTTCATATGATGGTGAGATAACCTGATCATGTGGTGGCATGATAGGTTGTAAGCTGGTATTCTTGAAGCATGCCAGTCTTATGTCAACCGTGTAACTCCAGTGTTAACGTGGATCAAGTCTTGTTCCCGTTCGTCCCCATCCGTGCTACCACATGTTTTCTGCAAAGAATGCGGGTTAGTAAGTTGCAAACCTCTCTCCTTGTACACACCAAATAGAGGGGCCGTGATGAGGGTTCCATGGCCCTAGATTAAAGCCCGTCATCCGATCAGGGGGCATGGGTGTTTCCGGTTGGGACCGAGAGGGGGCACCCCTTAGAGCGCGCGAATATAAATTTGATCCCATGCTATTCGAGGTTGTAGCCTCCCCGTCTCAGAGTTTTTCTTGAGCGTTGCCTAGGGTGATCCCTGGCAGCAGAATGTGGAATGGGTGTGTACTGGTTAGATGTGTTTCTTCTAAAACACCATAAACGGAACTAGTCCTTTGTGACTACTGAAATCCGTTGGCTGTGGATTAACAGTGCAAACTCTGCAAAGTCATAACCATTCGAGCAACCGTGTCCATGGTCAAGGACCTTGATCAACATATCAGTGTCAGTCTCCGTGTCTGCCTCAGTATCCGTCTCAGTGACAGTCTCCGAGAAAGAGCATGAAACCGAGAATGGTAAACCCGACTGAATGTTATTCCGGTGGATGGACTAACCGGTTTATTATTATGTACTAAGTATTTCCTTGGGATGATTTAAATTCATGAGCTACTTAAATTCGAATGACGAAATATAAGCCCTTTATGTGATGTCGCTCAGACGTCCGACTGCGGCATTCTTGTTATTTACTTTTGATATAAGCCCTTTATGTGATGTCGCTCAGACGTCCGACTGTGGCATTCTTGTTATTTACTTTTGATATAAGCCCTTTATGTGATGTCGCTCAGACGTCCGACTGTGGCATTCTTGTTATTTACTTTTGATATAAGCCCTTTATGTGATGTCGGTCAGACGTCCGACTGTGGCGCCCTGATTATTTACTTTCATTATAAGACCTTTTCGAGATGTCGCTTAGACGTCCGACTGTGGCACGAACTGTCATTTACGTTTCAGTATAAGCCCTTTATGTGGTGTCGCCCTGACGCCCGACTGCGGCATGTTAATTTTTTTTACCTTTCGAGGCGTCGCTTCAGACACCCGATCGGTCTTTGGCTATTTTATTGGGATTTCGGGAGTACTACCGCCTGACTTCCTTTTATTTGTCGTGCAGTACAAATTTATTACCTGAATGTGCATTACTAATCTGCTCATGTGCATCATGTTTGCATTTGTTATATCTTATGTCCAAACTGTCTTGCGAGTACATTCAAAGTACTCACCTAGCTTGTTGATTTGGCCAGATGTTGACGAAGGCGATCTTATGGATGAAGAGTTCGATAGCGAGTTCGACGCCTAGAGGAGTCCCAGTCAGTCCCATGCAATCCTGGAGTTGGTCACTTGTATTATATACGCTTCCGCTACCCAAATAAAATCATCAAGCCTCACTCCTGCGCTTGATGAGTTGTATGATTTTGGAGTCATGTCACCCACTTCACTGTGACATATCCACCACCACTTTTATTGCGAGTCAGTAGTTATGCGACCATACTCCATTGTTTCATATCCGCCCTTATGTAGAATATCGGCGTGCTTGTAATAAAATTGTTGAGAAGCCTCAACTCAACCTTGTATAATATTTAGTACTTCTGGATTTCTGTATTAAGGATTTGTCTGCCAGTGAGGAGGATTCTTCTGTACTGGTCAATACAAGGGTCGGCTTTTCAATAAATGTTTTATTGGAAAACCGGTCCTGACACCCCCC